>NW_006921647.1:8074744-8079648 GCF_000298275.1 Orycteropus afer afer | reverse complement strand
GCATCCTTGAAGACTGCTGTGATTGCTATTTTATGTAAGCCAGATTTGACAGTGGGAACTGCCCTAATTGAACTAAGACACTTAACTATGGTGGGGCTGATTGGACCCTGTGGTAGTAGGGGCCAAGTGGCAGCAGTTACTCAACAAAGACAAGGTGTGCATGGTTACTATAATGGACAGCAGAGTCAAATACTCTGATTCATGTGGAATTATGGCATTGGCTACTTAGGCATGGCGTTCCTAGGAATTAAATACATGGTAAACCTACTAACTATTTACTTGATCTGTATAAAAAGAAGAATTCTAGGTCACATGAACAGTAGTCCAGATTGAATCACAAAATACAGAGTTACAGCCTCTCAGTCAATTCTCAGACTTAAGTTTATTTACAGACCACAACCCCTTGAATGAAGGGGAGGCTGTGTTCCCTTGAGGAAGGACCCTACCTTCCTCAAGGGAAAAGTTTATATTGTCAATCTTTCTCCCAGCCTTCCCCAAAGGGATCTGAGGCCCTTTACAAGAATGACTGTTCATTGGGAAGAAGGAAATAATCAGACTCTTTGGGGATTACTGGATACTGGCTCTAAACTGACACTAATTCCGGAAGACCCAAAGTGTCATTGTGGCTCACCAGTCAGTGTGGGGGCATATGGAGGTCAAGTTATTGATGGAGTCTTAGCTAAGGTGCATCTCATAGTGGATCCAGTGGGTCCCTGAACCCATCCTGTACTGATTTCCCCAGTTCCAAGATGCATAATTGGAATAGATATACTGAGCAATTGGCAGAATTCCCACATTGGGTCCCTGACATGTGGAGTAAAGGCTATTATGGTAGGAAAGGCCAAGTGGAAGCTATTAGAAGTGCTTCTGCCTACAAAAAATAGTAAGCCAAAAGCAATACCGCATCCCTGGAGGTTGCAGAGATTACTGCCACCATCAAGGACTTGAAGGATGCAGGGGTGGTAATACCCACCACATCTCCATTTAATTCACCTCTTTGGCCTTGCAAAAAACAGTTGGATCTTGGAGAATGACAGTAGATTATTGCAAACTTAATCAGGTGGTGACTCTTACTGAAGCTGCTGTTCCTGATGTAGTTTCATTGCTTGAGCAAATTAGTACATCTCCTATTACTTGGTATGCAGCTATTGATCTGGCTGATGCCTTTTTCTCAATATTAATTTCAAAGGACCATCAGAAGCAGTTGGCCTTCAGCTGGCAAAGCCAACAGTATACTTTCACAGTGCTTCCTCAGAGGTATATCAACTCCCCAGCACTATGTCATAATTTAGTCCGTAGGGATCTTGATTGCCTTTCCCTTCCACATCACACTGGTCCATTATATTGGTGACATGCTGATTGGACCTAGCAAGGAAGAATTATCAATGACTCTAGACTTATTGGTGAGATATCTCCATGCTAGAGGGTGAGAAATTAACCCAACAAAAATTCAGGCACCTTCCACTTCAGTGAAATTTCTAGGGGTCTAATGGTGTGGGGCGTGTCAAGATATTCCTACTAAAGTGAAGGATAAGTTATTGTATCTGGCTTCCCCCACAATTAAAAAGGAGGCACAATGTCTGGTGGGCCTCTGGATTTTGGAGGCAACATATCTCTCATTGTGGTGTGTTGCTTAAGCCTATTTATCAAGTGACTCAGAAAGCTGCTAGTTTTGAGTGGGGCCCAGAACAAAAGAAGGCCCTGTAACAGGTTCAGGCTGCTGTGCAAGCTGCTCTGCCACTTGGGCCATATGATCTGGCTGGATCCAATGGTGCTTGAAGTGTCTGTAGCAGATAGAGATGCTGTTTGGAGTCTTTGGCAGGTCCCTATTGGTGAATTGCAATGCAAACTCTTGGGATTTTGGATCAAAGCCCTGCCATCCTCTGCAGATAACTCTTCCCCTTTTGAGAAACAGCTTTTGGCTTGTTACTGGGTTTTAATAGAAATTGAACACTTAACTATGGACCACCAATGAACCACTGAACCACTATGAGGCCCAAGCTGTTCATCATGAACTGGATGTTGTCTGACCTACAGAGTCATAAAGTTGGACGTGCACAGCAACACTCCATCATTAAATGGAAGTGGTATATAAGAGATCGGGCTCAAGCAGGACCTAAAGGGACAAATAAGTTGTGTGAGGAAGTGGTCCAAATGCTTATGGTTTCTACTCCAGTCACATTACCTTCTCTCTCCAAGTCTGTACCTATGGCTTCATGAGGAAGAGAAAACTCATGTCTGTTTACAGATGGTTCTGTACGATATGTGGCACCACTTAAAAGTGTACAGCAGTGGCACTGCAGCCACTTTCTGGGACTTCCCTGGAGGACAGTGGTGAAGGGAAATCCTCCCAATGGGCAGAACTTTGAGCTGTGCATCTAGCTGTTCACTTTGCATGGAACAAGAAATGGCCAGATGTATGATTGTATATGGATTCATGGGATGTAGCTGACAGCTTGGCTGGATGATCTGGGAAATGGAAGAAGCATGATTAGAAAATTGGTGACAAGGATGTAAGAGGAAGAAGTCTGTGGACAGATATCTCTGAATGAGCCAAAGGTAAAAAGAATTTGTGTCTCATGTGAATGCCCACCAAAAAATGACCTCAGCAGAGGAGGATTTTAACAATCAGGTGGATAAGATGACACATTCTGTGGAAACCAGTCATCATTTTGCCCAAGCTACTCTTGTCATTGCCCAATGGGCTCATGAACAAAGTGGTATTGGTGGCAAGTATGGAGGTTATGCATGGGCTCAACAACATGGACTTCCACATACCAAGGCTGATTTGGCTACTGCCACTGCTGAATGCCCAATTTACCAGCAGCAGAGACCAACACTGAGTCCATCATATGGATGGATTCTTTGGGGTGATCAGCCAGCAACCTGGTGGCAAGTTGATTACATCAGACCACTTCCATAATGGAAAGGACAGCATTTTGATCTTATTGGAATAGATATTTATTCTGGATATGGATTCGCCTTCCCTGCACACAATGCTTCTGCCTAAACTACCATCCATAGACTTACAGAATGTGTTATCCACCATCATGGTATCCCACACAACATTGCTTTGGATCAAGGGACTCATTTCACAGCAAATGAAGTGCAGCAATGGGCCTATGCTCATGGAATTCACTGGTCTTACCATGTTCCCCATTATCCTGAAGCAGCTGGCTTGATAGAATGATGGAATGGCCTACTAAAAACACAATTACAGTGCCAGCTAGGTGGCAATACCTTGAAGGGTTGGGGCAATGTTCTCAGGAGGCTGTATATGCTCTAGACCAGCATATAAACCATATGGTGCTGTTTCTCCCATAGCCAAGATTCACAGGTCCAGGAAACAGGGGGTGGAAACAGGAGTGGTACCACCCACTATTACCCTTAGTGACCCACTCAAAAAATTTTTGCTCCCTGTCTCTGCTACCCTATGCTCTGTGGGTCTGGACGTTAGTCCCAAAGGGAAGAACACTCCCACCTGGAGACACAATACTGATTGCATTGAACTGGAAGAATGCCACCCAGCAATTTTGGGTTCCTCATGCCTCTGGATCAACAGACAAAGAAGAGCATTATTGTACTGTCTGGTGTGGTAGATCCTGATTACCAAAGGGAAATTGCATTGATATTACACTGGTAGCATAGTGCCTAAGGCATTTGACTGGTAACCAGAAGGCTGTTGGTTCAAACCCACCAGCCACTCCTTGGAAGGAAGGTTGGGCAATCTACTTCTGTAGTAATACCATCTTGGAAACCCAAATAGGGGTCGTTATGAGTTGGGTTCAACTCGACAGCAGTGAGTTTTAGAATGGAGATAAAGAGTATGTCTGGAATACAGGAGATTCTTTAGGAAGTCTCTTAGTACTACCATGCCCTGTGATTAAAGTCAATGGAACACTACAGCAACTCAATTCTGATATGACTACTAATGCCCTAGACCCTTCAGGAATGAAGGTTTGGGTCACCCCACAAGGCAAAGAACAACGACCAACTGAGGTGTTTGCTGAGGGCAAGGGAAATGTGGAATGGGTGGTAGAAGAATGCAGTTCTGAATATCAGCTACAACCCCGTGACCAATTGTGGAAACAAGGACTATGGTTGTTATATTTCTTCATTGTGGGTGTGCATGAATTATTTTTGTTTTCTTCTGTTATGAACTATGAAACGTAAATAGGGTTAATGCTTTTTGGTTGTTTGCATGTTAGTGTATCATGCAAGGCACAAATATGACATTATAATTGTCCTTGTTGCTGTTGTTAGGTGCCATTGAGTCCTTTCCGACTCACAGTGACCCCATGCACAGCAGAACGAAACACTGCCCGATCCCGCACCAGCTCCACGATTCCTGCTATACTTGAGCCCATCATCACAGCCACTGTATCAATCCATCTTGTTGAAGGCCTCCCCCTCTTTCATCGACCCTCCACCCTACCAAGTATGACATCCTTCTCCAGGGAATGGTCCCTTCTGACAACATGATCAAAATAGATGAGACGACGTCTGGCCATTCTCACTTCCAACGAGCATTTTGGGTGCACTTCCTCCAGGACAGATCTGTTAGTCCATGGTACTTTTAGCATTCTTCGCCAACACCACAACTCAAAAGCATCAACTCTTTTTCGGTCTTCCTTTTTCATTGTCCAGCTCTCGCATGTATACGAGGCAATTGGAAATATCATGGCTTCTGTCAGGTGCACCTTAGTCCTCAGGGAGACATCCTTGCTCCTCAAACCTGAAAGAGTTCCTTCACGGCTGACTTTCCCAGTGCTACACCTCATCTAATGTTCTGACTGCTGCTTCTATTGGCATTGACTGTAGAACCAAGCAATGTGAATTCTTTGACAACCTCAATCTTCTCTCCATTTATTGTGATGCTGCTCATTGGTCCAGTTGTGAGGATT
>NW_006921647.1:8063707-8066814 GCF_000298275.1 Orycteropus afer afer | reverse complement strand
TTATAATTATGTTCAAGGTGTTTTTAGTGTATTTGGAAATATTTCTTTTGTTTTCATTTTTTTCTTAACTTTTATTCTAGTAAAAGCATACATACCAAAACAGACACCAACATAACAAGTTCTGCATTTACAGCTCAGGGTTATTGATGACATTTTTCATGTTGTGCCACGATTATTGCTATCCTTTTCCAAAATATTCTACCTGGAAGTGTTTCTTATTCATTAATAAAAAAGAAAAAAACTCACTGCCATTGAGTCGATTCCCACTCATAGTGACCCCCATTGGGTTTTCAAGGCCGTAAACTGGAAGCAGAGTGCCTGCCAAAAGGCCAAGGAGGACACTTCTTCAGACCTCCTCTAACCCCACAAGAGGAAGACAGGATCACCATCAGTAACCCAAGGCCTATTCCCGCAAAGCCAGACATGCTGCCTCCCTCCAGCTGTTCCTCCCAAAGCACCCACCACCTCTCTCTTGCATTCAATAATTCCCTGCAGTGGCCACACAGAACTCACAGATTACGGGGTTTATTAGGGAAGCACCAGGCTACAATTCAAATTCAGGAAAAATGCTCAGTCTCTCTCCCAGCCTGCCATCTCTCCCAGTCTCTCTTCCAGTAGTGCCTGTCTCTCAGTGTCTCACTCAGCAATGCATGTCTCTTGCATCTCTTTCCCAGCAGCGTGTGTCTCTCAGGAGAGCATCCTTCCTCAGCAAACAGAGAGAGTTCTGCCTCTAGGAGGCCTCCTTTTGAGCCTGGCAGAGTGGCCAAACTAGCCAATCATAACATCAGAATTCTAAGCACCTGAGAGACAGCCCAGAACATTGCTTTGTGCCACGCCCAACATAAATACCCCAGGTGGATAACTTTTACAATCAGGAGCTCCTCAGTGGCTCACAGAAAATTCCACCATGAAGTTTACAAAGACTTATGGCTAGAAAAGCCATACCAGGTAATTTACTACACCGCAGTGCCCCATCTTTCTTCTGTGGAGTGGCTGTTAGGTTTGAGCCATTTGATTAGCAGCCAAAAGCCTTAACCACTATAGCACCAGAGCTCCTTGATATGCATATAAATGTAAAACATATACTATATACTCAGATGAACATTTAACTAATTGATGCTAGATAAGAACCATATGTACCTATTTCTACTTACTTACAAATTTGACTTAAAGATAGAATTAGGAAAAGATCTTGTTCATAACCTGGGGACTGCTGTATTTCACTCTACTGTTGTTTTTTTCATGGTTTCTGATGAGTAATCTGCTGTGATTTTTATCTTTGTTCTTTTTATGTAATATGTTTGGTTTTTAGATTTTTTTCTGACTTCTTTCAAGATTTTCTCTTTGTCTTTGATTTTTTGCAGTTTGAATATGATATACCTAGGTGTAGAATTTTTGGTGTTTATCCTAGTTGGTGTTCTCTGAGCTCCTTAAATCTGTGGTTGGATGTCTGTTATTAATTTTGGAAAGTTCTTAGACATTATTACTTCAAACATTTCTTCTATTCTGTTGTCTTTTTCTTTTTCTGGTGTTCCAATTTTGTGTATGCTACACCTTCTGAAACAGTCTCATAGACATTGGATGTTCTGCTTCCTCTCTCCACACTTATTATTTTTCCATGTTGTATTTTCAAGAGATTTTTATTGACTTTTTTTTTTTTTTCAAATTTTATCATTACATTGTGTCAATTATTGTTTTTTACTTTTCTTTATTTTTTCTTCTTTTTCCCCAATTCCTCCCTGTAGTTACCTCCTCTTCTCTGTGTCCTTCTCTCTCATACACTACTGCCTCCCCCACCACACACACACACCAGGTGTCTCCTTGTGCAAACACTGCCCTTCTGGTCTCCCAGTATTTATCCTGCCATGGAGTGTATCTACCTAATGGAAATGTTCACCCCATATGCCTGTCTGTAGTTTGGCTTGAAGCCATAGGAGTGAGTTCTGTTCCAGACCTTAAGGGTTACTAGGGCCATAGTCTCCACAGGCTCTATCAGATGAACACTTGGTCCTTTTTTTTTTTTTTTTCCCCTCAATGATTTTGAGTTTTTCTCCACATTGTTCTTCCACTCTATCCAGGATCTCCTGCACTGATCTCTCTCCAAGTGGTTGATAGTGGTAGCTGGGCACCATCTAGCTCTTTCGGTCTCATGGTCATATAGGCTGAGGATCACATGGTCTACTAGTCCCTTGGACTAATTGTTTCCATGTATCTTTGCTTTTCTTCATTCTTCTTTGCTCTGGATAAGGAAAGACCCATCGTTGCATCTAGATGGTTGCTTGCAAGCTTTTAAGACTCCAGTCTTTATTCACGAAAGTAGGAAGTAAAACAATGTTTTTATGTAGTATGTTATACCAATTGAGCTTGAGGTCCCCTACAACCATGGTCCTGAGCTCACAGGTCCAACTGCTCACTTCTTCAGGGTAGCAGGCTGTGGCCAAAGAAGTTACTACAACGTTATCCCTTGTCAGCTTAATTATGTTGTTGTTATGTGCTGTCGAGTTAGACCCGACTCATAGTGACCCCTCCTTGGGTTTCTGAGGCAGTATCACTATGGAAGTAGATGGCCCAGCCTTCCTTCAAACCCACCAGCCTTCTGATTAGCAGTCAAATGCCTTAGGCACTAAACCCAGACATTCTTATAACATGTATAAATATGCTTGAAGAAACATTATCTGCCAACCCTATACGTACATGATTATAGGCACACTTCCTCCTGCCTAGACATACCTGATCATTCAGCCTTTCCATCCATCTATCCACCCGTAGATCAATCTTTGTCATCACTCACAACACAGTACTATACATGCAGAAGGGTTCATCTCTGTTGTCTGTATGTCCCATGTACCTGTCTATGTCTTCCTTTTCCTCAATGCCACAGTGTTGATCACTCACTTTTGGTACATTGCCCTTCCCTTCACCCACATCAATATTGTCTACCTATCTTACAGTGTTCCCACCCCTCCTTTCCCATCCCTGGTAACCAACAAAGAAACTTACCTTCCACACATAAACCTTGCCTTGACTTTTTACAATAGTGAACTAATACAATATTTGTCTGCTTGAACAATTTCAATTAGAAAGATCAGCACTAGGCCGGTCCCCAT
>NW_006921647.1:8061742-8063164 GCF_000298275.1 Orycteropus afer afer | reverse complement strand
AGGGTGGTGATTTGAATTATACACTCCAGCAAGGCAGGACTCAAGATACATTCCACCTGTGTTGCCCCAACAGAATTAACCTAAATCCCATCACAGAGATGATTGCCAGTCATTATAGGGAATGACTACTATCAGCTGCCCAGCCAAGTTGATACCTGACCTTAACTGCCACAGCACCCCAAACAGGCATGGATAATGGGATTTACAAAACATCACAAAATGGAGGATAATGGCTAGAAGGGCCACATCAAGCAATTCACTGCATTGTCCTTCTGTGATTGACTTATTTTACTCAGCATAGTGTCTTCCAAGTTCATCCACATTATGTGGTGTTTCACTGATTCTACACTATTCTTTAGTGTTCCATAATAGTCCATTGTGTGTATGTACCATAGTTTGGTTATCCATTCTTCTGTTGATGGGCAGTTAGGTTGTTTCCATCTCTTTGCTATTGTAAATAGTGCTGTGATGAACATGGGTATGCATATATCTGTTCTTGTCCTAGTTCTCACTTCTTTAGGATATATAATTCCAACTTTTTAAGGAATCATCATTCTGCTTTCCACAGTGGTTGAATCATTTTACCGTCCCACCAGCAGTATATGAGAATCCCAATCTCTCCACATCCTCGCCCACATTTGTTATTTTCTGTCTTGTTGAACTTTGCTGTTAGTGCTAGGGCAAGATAGTGTCTCATTGTTGTTTTGATTTGCATTCCTCTGATCGGTACTGATCGTGAACATTTCTTCATCTGTTTGTTGGCTGCCTGAATATCTTCTTTGGTGAAGTGTCTATTCATGTCTCCTGCCCATTTTTCAATTGGATTGTTTGTCTTTTTGTTGTTGAGGTGTTGGAGTTTTCTATAAATTTCAGAGATAAGTCCCTTGTCAGGTATGTCATTGCCAATTATTTTTTCCAATCTGTTGTTTCTCTTTTTACGGTTTTGGAAAAGTATTTTGAAGCACATAAATATTTAATTTTTAGAAGGTGCCCTTCATCTAGTTTATTGTCTGCATGTTTGTGCCTTTTGGGTTATGCTTGATGGTCTATTTATGCAATATATTAAAACCAAATGAAACTCACTGCTATCGAGTCAATTCTGAATCATAGTGACCCCCATTGGGTTTCTGAAGCAGTAAATCTTTATGGAAGTAGATTGCCCACTGTTGTTTCCATGGAGTGGCTGGTGGGTTTGAACCACCAACCTTCTGGTTAGCAGTTAGATAGATACCTTAGGCATTGTGCTACCAGAGCTCCTTATGCCATATATTAAAAAACTCAAAAATCAAACTCACTGTTGTTCAGTCGATCCTGACTTATCAACCCCTCCTTGGGTTTCCAAGGTGGTATCTCTATGGAAGTAGATTGCCCAATCTTCCTTCCAAGGAGTGGCCAGTGGGTTTGAACTGCCAGCCTTCTGGT
>NW_006921647.1:8038388-8039776 GCF_000298275.1 Orycteropus afer afer | reverse complement strand
GAAGAAGAGTTGATGCTTTTGAGTTGTGGTGCTGGTGAAGAATGCTGAAGGTACCATGGACTGCCAAAAGAACTAACAGATCTGTCCTGGAGGAAGTGCGGCCGAGATGCTCCTTGGAAGCGAGGATGGCCAGACTTCATCTCACCTACTTTGGTCATGATGTCAGAGGGGACCATTCCTTGGAGAAGGATGTCATGCTTGGTAAGGTGGAGGGTCAATGAAGGAGGGGAAGGCCTTTGATGAGATGGATTGACATGGTGGCTGTGACAATGGGCTCAAGTATAGCAGGGATCATAGAGCTGGCATCGTGCGGTGTTTTGTTCTGCTGTGCGTGGGGTTGCTATGAGTCAGAAGCGACTCGACAGAACCTAACAACAACAACAGCACCACTTGGAAATATTCAAACTGTCTTTGTCATCAGGATTGCTGAGAGTCTGCAGATCCATTTGTCTCCTTATTCACTGTTTCATTCAGGTTCTTCTAGTTCATATTTAATCCACCTTTGTATCCTTCCTTTCAAAGCTCAGGGCTCCAAGATTATCTTCTGTATTTGTGTCAATTGGTTTCTCGTTTCTTTGTTGAAGAGGGTCTGTGTAGCTTGTCTGCCTATTCCACCATATTACCAGAAGTCTCTATTGATTATTCTTCAAGCTCACTAATTTTTCCTCAGTCATGTCAACTATATTGATGAATTAGTTGAAGGAATTCTTTATTTGTGGTATATGTATATATATTATTGCCATTTTTTTAATTCTTTCTTTCTTAGAGTTTCCATACTTCTGCTTACACCTATTTTTTTTCTATTAGAGCCTTTGACATATTAATCACTGTTATTTTTAATTCCCTGTCTGATAAATCCAACATCTGTATCATACTTAGTCTGGTTCTGATGATTAATTTGTCTCTTCAGTCTCAATTTTGTCCTTGTTTTTGTATGCCTTGTAATTTTGTTGAAAGCCAACATACTGTGTTGAGTAATAGAAACTGAGGTAAATGGGCCCCTTTTGTCTAGGAGTATGACTGTGTTAAATGTTCACTATAGCTATAGGTGCCAGAGGCTTAAAATTCCTCTAATGATCTTGTTTTTATCTCCTCTCTTTACTTTGAGTTTCCATAGTACTACTCTTCAGAGAGAGTTTGTGTCTTGTAGCTCTTTCATCTGTGATTCACTGTTATTACATTGGAACTGTGTTTGGTATGGCATGGCAGTAAGGTACAGGGAAAGAATAGTGTTTTATAAATTTTTTATTAAATGTCAGTCTTTGAAACTGTGTTTTGGAGATGTGGCTTGATGTGTTTCTCCCATGATATAGTGATTTTTCCACTGACTACTCTGGTAGCGTAGTGGCTAAGGCACTTGACTGCTAACCAGCAGGCTGGCGGTTCAA
>NW_006921647.1:8034377-8038073 GCF_000298275.1 Orycteropus afer afer | reverse complement strand
CTTTTCCCAGAAAATAAGGCTCTGGCAAAGTCCTTTTCCCTGCAGTTGTTGTTGTTAGGTGCTGTCGAGTTGATTTTCCTTGGAGAGTAGACTTTTAATATGGAAGTCTCTGAGCTATTTCACAATGTTTCCTTCCCCAAACCAAGAAAAGATTTTTTTCCTTCCTCTCATCTTCACTGTGAGGGCCTAGTGGGGCTCTGAGACAAAGCCTATAAAATATGGGCTGTCCTCAGATTGCAGTCCCCAGGTTTTTCTCTCAAGCTAGCCCACATTTAGCCTCCAGCTATTTGTAAAAGTTACCATATATATATTATTGCCAGTTTATGGTTCTGCTCTGTGTAGGTAGATCTCAGCTGGGTCTCTCTGGATAAGCCTGTCCCTCCAGAATTTGAATGTTGTCCACTCTCCACCCCACGCCTACAAACTTGGTTCAATGAAGGGTCCAAGAAAAGTCACTGATTTTCAATTATCCCAGCTTTTTCTTGTAAGGATAGAAATGATGACTTATAAGCTATTTACATGTTAGAGTAGAAACCAGAAGTGATCTCTTATAGTATATTGTGAATTATTCTTCAATTAATATAAGTTGTGTTTTGGTTACCTAGTTCTACTCTGACAGGAGTATACCACAAATGTGATGGCTTGAACAAACAAGAGTTTATTATTTCAAAGTTTGGAGGCTTTAAGTCTGAGTTCAAAGTGCCAGGCTCTAAAGGCTGGGTGAAAGCCCTTCAACCTTGGGCTCTGCCTCCTGCTCCTGGCCCACTGAAGCTGGGGGCTTTTCTTCACTCAGACAGCTGCTGGCTGCTGAGACTGACAAACCCAAGGTTGACAAGTAAAAAGGCACAGTCCTGATGTTACCAAAGCACATGGCAGGCCACTAATTCAAGTCCATTGAAAGTCTCAAGGTTGGCAGAGCATAGCAGGCTGCTGAACAATGACAGCTACATGCGGGGTTCAAGTGTGCCATTAGCTAGAGACCATTCCTCTAGGTTTCTCCTTATATATAGGAAGCAGACCACATCTCTAATGCAGCTACTCAGCTGCTCACAGTAGATTCCACCATGGAGTTGATTGCCAGTCTCATCATGGGGAATACTACATCCAGCTGCCCAGCCACTCAACCAGGCCCAGCCAAGTTGACACATAAACTTAACTACCACAAGTTGCTTTTGTATATGAATATTTCTTGACACTGGCTGATGTTTATGATATCTTATTGAGGGAAAAAGGCAGGTTATAAAACTATGTATGATCCTATTTTTGTAAGAAATATTTTTACATGCACAGAAAAGTATCTGTAAAAATAACTATTAAAAGTGGTTATCTTTTCTTGGTGGGACTACGGCACGTTAATTTTTTGCTGTATTTTTAATAATTTATTTTATTTTCCATTGTTGTTATTGAGAATAGGCACAGCAAAACAAACACCAGTTAAACATTTTCTGTGTGTACAATTCAATGACATTGATTTCATTCTTCAGGTTGTGCAACCATTCTTACTCTCCTTTTTTAATTCGTTCCTCACTTATTAACATAATCTCACTGCCCCCTAAATTCCTTTTCTAATAATTCAAATTGCTGGTGTCAGTTTAAACTTGTTGTTGGTGTTAGGTGCTATCAAGTTCTCTCTGACTCATAGCAACCCTGTATATGGCAGAATGAAGCACTGTCCGGTCCTATGCCAGACCCACGATCCTTGCTATACCTGAGCTCGTTGTAGCCGCTGTGTCATTCCATCTTGTTGATCCATATCATTAAGGTTGGCTCTACTCTGATGAGGCAGCTCTTTCCCAATTGTATTTTGAGTGACTTCTGATCTAAGGGGCTCAACTTCCAGCTCTGTATGGACAGTGTTTCAGGGCTATTCATAAAGTTGTCCAGTAATATATCAAACAGTGTTTCACTGCTATTCATGAGGTTTTCACTGGTTAATTCTTTGAGAAGTGGATGGCCTCTTTGTTCTTCTGAGTCTCAGTCTGGAAGCTTCACTGAAACCTATCCACCATGCGCAACCCTGCTGTTGTTTAAAATGCTGGTGGCACAATGCATAGCCTCAGAGCAATACACAGGGCTTATTTAATCTTACATAGATATATTTTAAAAGAGCATAATGCTCAAGGCAGTCATTGTTTATTACTTAAGCTAAACTATCATTTGAATTTAAGAAGACTTCAGGGATATTTTTGGCTTACAGTTTAAAGATGATTTCAGGGCAACAGGGCAATAGTTTTTTTTTTTTTTTTCTTTCCTTTTTTTGTTTTAATTTTTGTGATTTGGGTGAAAGGTTACAGAGCAAATTCATATTCCTTACAATGTAACAACTGAAATGGTCTTCAATCAACAGACGGTGAAGAACGGATGTCCTCAGTCCAACAACCCGTAAGTGAGCTGTGAAGCAGATTCTCTTCCAGTCAAATCTTAACATTGAGTCGATTAACTGCAACTTCATGAGAAACTTTGAGCTAGGCGAATGCAGCTAAGCCACGTCCAAGTTGTTTTAGACCACTAAGTACTGAAATAATTTGTTACACACCAATAGATAACCAATCCATCGGATAATTTTGTTTATTATTGTTTTAGGTTATTTGGTTCAACCCACCCAGTAAAAACAGCTTCAAAGCTATATAATATGTATATATAAATCTTTAAAATATCAAAGAAACAATAAGGATTTACCTAATCAAAATGGTAGATAAATGAGAATCCAGAGAAGTAAGTGTGCATGGAAGCTGCTTTTGCTCTTAGGCATTTTCGTATGCTTGAAAACTAGAAACTTAATTTTCACAATTCAGTGGGTGACAGGTACAGAAATCAAAAGCCAATACTTATACAATTTTATAGGGCATACCTCTGCACAAAATCTAATGTCTCAAAGGACTGTACACTCCGAGTGAGGATGAGCTAAATGTAGAAAAGTATGGGAATAACGCTAGTTCAAATCCTCTGGGTTGCCGAGGGTATTCAAGTTTGGAACTTAGCTTAATATGGCTCTAGACTGGTAGCAACCTTAAGTGCTTGACAGAGACAGAAACAAATCCTCTCTGGAGACAAGCACCTTCATTGTAGGTTTCAATATATTCCTGCAAATACAATTTCAACCCAAAATAATCAGACAGACAAAGTAACTGGACTCTTTGAGACAGAAAGAGTGAAAACAACAAACATCAGGAATAGATGCATGCAGACTTCAGATACTGGAATTGTTAGACTCAATTTATAAAGCAATTATATTGATGGTGTTTAGACAAAAAAAGCAGGATGTAAAGTATTTGCATGAAATAGGTAACTATAAAAATAACAAGATTTCTGCTTCAGGCCAAAATGAAATTTACTCTCCTGCTTAAAAAAATTAATAATTTCTGCAAACTATGTGAAACAACAATTTTCAAGGCATTGACATCAGAAAACAAAGGACAGTGATTGTTAGGAGATAGTGTTATGATTAAGTTGTGCAATTCAAAAAGATATGGTTATGTCCTAACCCCTGGTAGCTATGGATGTGTTTTTTGTTTGGAAAAAGGATCTTTGAAGATATTATCAGTTAAGTTAACATGAGGCCATACTAGAGTAGGGAAGGTCCTAATCCAATATGAGTGATGTCCCAATCGTTGATGTGGTAAAAAAATGTGAAATTTTTAACTACAGAATAGTAAATAAGCACAAGTGAGCCTACATTTACCTTGCTTGTTGGGT
>NW_006921647.1:8016360-8034022 GCF_000298275.1 Orycteropus afer afer | reverse complement strand
AAAAAAAAAAAGTTGACCACAAGGTGTTTCTGACTCATGGTGACCTGTGTGTATCAGAGTCTTGGGAGGTGAAAATGGTTAATGTATTACATAGGATATTTATTTATTTATATTGTGATTAGGGTGAAAATTTACAGAGCAAACTGGCTTTCCATTCAACAATCCGTACACATTCTGTTTTGTGATATCCACTGCAATCCCCACAATACAACAGTACTCTTTCCACTTCCTCCTGTGCCCACCACTTCCCTTCATCTTTCCTTCCTATTCCCTGTCAACTTCCTAGCTCTATCTCTGGGCAAATGCTACCCTTTTGATCTTGTATGGCTGATTATTATAATGAGTGCATACCTTCCTGGTATCACTGATAACCTTACAGACCTGTCTGTTGTCTGACTGAAAGTTGAGCCAAATGGAGGGTGAGTTCAGTTCCCAGCTTTGAATGGTGTCTAAGGGCCATAATCTCAGGGATTCCACCAGTCTTTATCAGACTAGTAAGCCTGGTGTTTTTTTTTTTTATGATTTTGAGTTTTGTTCCACATTTTTCTCACATTCTTTCCGGGAAATCCTATTGTGATCCCTTTCTGAGCAGTCAGAAGAGATAGCTGGACACCAACTAAGTCTTCTGGTCTCAGGGTCTTGGAGGTTGGGATTCACATGTTTCATTTGTCTTTCGGACTAATTGTTTCCCTGTATCTTTGATTTTCTTCACTTTTCATGCTCCGGACAGGGACAGACCAATAGTTGATCCTTAGGTGGTTGCTCACAAGCTTTTAAGACCTCAGCCACCAACATAGGATTAGAACATTGTCTTTGTGGACTACGTTATGCTAATTGACCTTAGTGTCCCCCAAGATTATGGTCCTGAGCCCTCTTGCCCAGTGACTCATTCCTTCAAGGTTATGGCTAAGTTTTTATAACTTTGCCCTGCATATGCTCCACTACATTCATGGGTATATTTGCAGCACATATAAATACATAGGTAGAGATAGCCTCTGTCAAACCTATATGTGTTTGTGGGTATAGTCCCATTCATCTTCCCTCCCCTGTTCAGCTTCAGTGTCTATCTATGAAATAACTCATAGATTATTTTTATCACAGAACTGTGTATGTAATACTATTCATGTTTGTTGACTTTAACTCTTGTGTTCCTCCCTGTCTTCCACTGCCTTGATGCATTTGTACTGACCTCTCTCTTATTTTACATTACTTTTCCTTTCATGCAAGTTAATATGTCTTCTGTTAGTGATATGCCTTCCCTTCTTCTCTGACCCTTGCTAACCTTCAAAGACTGATTCTTCGTATGTATAAACATACATGCCTTTTCTTAACTTTTTAAGTAGTGGTCTCATAAAATATTTGTTCTTTTGTGATTGACTAATTTCACTAAGCATAATATCCTCTAGGTTCATCCATGTTGTGAGGTGTTTCATAGATTTATTGTTATTTTTTAACATTGAGTAGTATTCCATTGTGTGTATGTACCATAGTGTGTTGACTGGCATTTAAGTTGTTTCCGTCTTTTTGCTATTGTGAATAATGCTGTGATGAACATGTGTGTGCATATATCTATTCATATCATGGTTCTTATTTCTCAAGGATACATATGTAGTAGTGGGATTGCTGAATCATATGGCATTTCTATTTCCAGATTTTTAAGGAAGCACCATACTGCTTTCGACAGTGGTTGTACCATTTTACAATCCCACCAGCAATGTATGAGAGTTCCAGTCTTTCTACACCCTTGCCAGCATTTTTTGTTTTCTGTTTTTTTTTTTTTTTTTTGAACTTTGCTATTAATGCTGGAGTGGGATGATATCTCATTGTTATTTTGATTGCATGTCTCTGATGGTTAATGATCATCAGCATTTTTTCATGTGTTTGTTAGCCGTTTGAATGTCTTCTTTGGTGAAGTGTCTCTTCATGTCCTCTGCTCGTTTTTTAAATTGGGTTGTTTGCCTTTTTGTTGTTGAGGTGTGGAAGTTTTCTCTAAATTTTAGATATTAGTCCTTTGTCTGATACCATTGTCAAATATTTTTTCCCAGTCTGTTGGTTCTCTTTTTACTCTTTTAGTGAAGTCTCTGGATACACATAAATATTTTAATTTGTAGGAGGTCCCAGTAACCTAGCTTGTCTTCTGCTGTTGTGCATTTTTAGTTGTGTTTGAAAGTATATTTATACCATGTATCTGTACCCCTAAGTTTGCCCCTATTTTTTCTTTGATAATCTTTATGGTTTTAGGTCTTTGATCCATCTTGAGTGAGTTTTTATATATGGTGTGAGATATGGATCCTGTTTCATTTTTCTGTAGATGGACAACTGGTTTTGCCAGTACCATTTATTTTTAAGGAGACTATCTCTTCCCCACTAATGGGTTTTGGCCCTTTATAAAAAATCAGTTCTCCATAGATGTATGGATTTACTTCTGGCTTCTAAATTCTGTTCCACTGGTCTATGTGTCTGTCATTGTACCAGTACCAGGCTGTTTTGACTGTATAGTATGTTTTGAGATCAGAAAATGTGAGGCTTCCTACTTTGTTCTTCTTTAGTAGTATTTTGCTTGTCTGGGGTTCTTTCCTTTCCATATAAAGTTAGTGATTAGCTTTTCCATCTCCTTAAAGAATGATAATGGGGTCTGGATTGTTGTATTATAACTATAGATTGCTTTGGGTATTATCATTTTTACATCGACAATACTCTCCTGGATTGAGCTCCATGTTTCTCCATAGGGTTTTCAATGGCTGGTTATCATAAATAAATTACTAGACCTTTCTTTCAAGGGACTTTGGGTAGAGTCTAACCTCCAAACTTAAGCCAAGCGCTTAGCTGTTTCTATCACCCAGGGACTCACAGCAAAATACACATTCTTATTGCAAAAACGGCAAGGAGGCCACATGTTCTGACTTCCTCTAATCTCACAAGAGGAAGGCAGGATTACCAGCAGTAACCCAAGGCCTATTATTGCAAGGCCAGACATGCTGCCTCCCTCTAGCCCTTTCACCAACCGTTCCTCCCAAAGCACCCCCACCTCTCTCCTGGGTTCGATAATTCACTGTAGTGGCCACACAGAACTCACAGATTATAGGGTTTATTAGGGAAGCACCAGGCTACAACTCAAGTTCAGGAAGAACGCTCAGTCTCTCTCCCAGCCCACCATCCCTCAGCCAAGATTCTCTCACAGTCTCTTTCCGGGGTGTGTGTCTCTTGCGTCTCTTTCCCAGCAACGCGTGTCTCAGGAGCCCGTGTCTCTTTCAGCAGCAAGTCTTCCTCGACCAGCTGTCTGAGAGAGTTCTGCCTCCAGGAGGTCTCCTTTAGAGCCCGCAGGGTGGTCAAACTAGCCAATTATGGCATCAGATCTCTAAGCACCTGAGAGAGAGAGTGGGCACCTCCCAGAACATTGTTTTGTGCCACTCCCAACAGAAATACTCCAGGTGGACACCTTCAGCAATTAGGAGCTCCTCAGTTTCTCATAGCAAATTCCACCTTGGAATTTACAAAGACTTATGGGTAGAAAAGCCACACAAAGTAATTTACTACACTGCACTTATTAAATGCAAAAAGAATCTTTATCAAGATAGACCATATAGGGTAATAATAAGCAAATCTTATTGTATTAATAAAATAAAAAATAAGAAAGGTATGATTATTTCAAAAGTCATAGGTAACACATTTGATAGAAACACACATCCAATTCGTTTAGAAGTACACAACAAAGTAGAAATAGAAGAAAACTCTCTCAGCTTGATAAAGAACATCTATGAAAAACTAAAACTAACATAATCTTTAATGTTGAAAGACTGAATGTTAAGATCAGAAACAAAGCAAGAATGTCCTCGCTCACTAATTTTATTCAATCATGTGCTAAAGAGTCTAGCCACTAATATAAGGCAAGGAAATGAAATAAAAGACATCAGTACTGGAAAGAAAGAGGTAAACCACCTTCCTTCACAAATGACATGATTATTTATGTGCAAAATTCAGTGTAATCTACAGAAAGCAATTAGGGTTAATTAATGAATTAATAAGTTTACCCCTATTATTATTATTATTACTATTATTATTGGTTATCTTTATGGTTTTAGGTGTTTGATCCATCTTGAGTTAGTTTTCATACATAGTTGAGATATGGATCCTGTTCCATTTTTCATTCAGGATACAAGATCAATTCATGAGAATCAATTGTATTTCCATATTTAGCATCAAACAATTGGAAATAAAAATATTATTTTCAACAGCATCAGTAATTTGAATATTTTAAATAAATCTGACTAAAATGGTGTAAGACCTGTCACTGAAAACAGCTAGTAATTACTGAAAAATTAAAAAAATCTAAATAAATGGAGAAATATAACATATTCATGAGTGGGAAGACATTTCTTTTTAATAGGCTTTATTTTTTGAATACTTTTTGACTTACAAAAATTCAGAGGATAATGCAGAGATTTCCCATATATCTCACACCCAGTTTCCTCTATTATTAACATCTTTAGTATAATACTTTTATTACAATGAATGGACCAATACTAGTACATTATTATTAAGTAGAATTCATAATTTATTCAGACATCTTTAGTTTTACCTAATGCTCTGATGGTATAGCACTTAAAACATTTGGCTGCTAACCAAAAGGTGGGTGGTTCGAGCCCACTATCTGCTCTGTGGGAGAAAAATGAGGCAGTCTACTTCCATAAAGACTTACAGCCTTGGAAATCCGTTGGGGTACTAAAGGGTCACTATGAGTCAGAGTCCACTGATGGCAGTGGGTTTGGTTTTGGGGAATGCTTTTTGTTTTCAGGATTCCATTCAGTATATCACATACATTCAGTTGTCATGCTTCCTTAGGCTTCTGTTGGCTGTGACAATTTCACTGACTTTCCTTGTACTTGATGACCTTGACAGCTTTAAGGAGTATTGAAGACTCAATATTTTCAGATGTCAATTCTCCTCAAATCAGTTTCTAGATTCAATACTACATCAATCAAAATCCTTTTTTATTGTGGATATCTATATCCCCTAAAATTTGCCATTTTAAATATTTTCAGTGTATAATTTAGTGGCATTAATTATATTCACAATATTGTGTAACCATCATCACCATTTGTTTCTAATTTTTTTTTTTTTTATCATTCCAAAAAGAAACTCTGTATCCATTAAGTAGTAACTTCCCATTTTCCCCTCCCCACAACTCTTGGTAACCACTCATCTACTTTCTGTCTCTATGAGTTTTTCTATTCTCCATATTTCATACATGTGGGATCATATAATATTTGCCCTTTATGTTTAGTTTATTTCACTCAACATAAAGTTTTCAAGATTCATTCATGTTTGAAGCATTTATTAAAACTTCATTCTTTTTTATGGCTAAATAATATTCCAGTGTATGTATATTCCCCATTTTGTTTATCTATTTATCTGTCAAAGGACATTTGTGTTATCTCTACATTATGGCTATTGTGACATAGGAAACTTTCTTTGGTAAAAAATGAAAAGTGATTATAAAATTCATACGGAAATGCAAAGATCCAGAGTAGCCAAAGCAACTTTGAAAAAGAACAAAGTTGGAGGACTAACTCCGCCTAACTTCAAGACTTATAAAGGTACAGTGATCATGGCAGTGTAGTATTTATTCCCATAAATGTGGGAAAGCAGAGAATGGAGCCATATAGAGAGTCTAGAAATAGGCTCACACACACATAAATATCTGAATTTTGACAAAAATGCAAAGGCAAAGACAAAAGTATTAAAAAAAAAAAAAAAAAGAACAGTCTTCAGTAAATGGTATTGGACAGTTAGCTATCCACATGTAAAAAGGTAAACTTACCTCACACTCTGTTCTGTTTACCTAGTGTCACTCTAACAGAAGATACCACAAATGGGATGGCTTTAACAAATAGGTGTTTATTCTCTTACAGTTTGGAGGATTTAAATCTGAGTTGAAAGTGCCAAGCTTTAGGGGCTGGGTGAAAGTCCCTCAACTTAGGCTTTAGCTCTGCCTCCTACTCCTACAGTTTGGAGGCTTTAAGTCCAAGTTCAAAATGCTAGGCTCTAGGGGCTGGATGAAAGCCCCTCAACCTTGGGCTTCAGCTCTGCCTCTTATTCCTGGCCCACTGAAGCTGGAGGCTTTTCTTCACTCAGACAGCTGCTGGCTGCAGAGGCTGAAAAATCCAAAGTCGACAAATAAAAAGGCACAGTCCCAATATTACCAAACAACATGGCTGGCCAATAAATCAAGTCCTTTGAAAGTCCCAAGATCAGCAGAACATGGCAGGCTGCTGAACAACGACTTGGCTACATGCAGGGTTCAAGCATGCCATAAGCTAGAGACCATTCCCAAGGTTTCTCCTTAAATACAGGAAGCAGACCACACACTCAAAGCAGCTACTCATCTGCTTGTGGTAGATCCCACCATGGAGCTGATTGCCAGTTTCATCATGGGGAATAACTACCACCAGCTGCCCAGCCACTCAACCAGGCCCAGCCAAGTTGACACACATTCTTAACTACCACACACTCATACACAAAAATCAACTCAAAATGGATTATATACCTAAATGTAAGAGCTAAAACCAGAAATTTCTCATAGAAAATGTAGAATAAAATCTTTGTTACCTCGAATTAGGCAAATATTTCTTAGTTTCTTGCTTTTGGCACCAAAAGCAAGATCCATAAAATTTAAAAATTGGTAAGTTGACCTTCAAAATAATGTCTATAGCTTTTTGAAAGAAACTCATAGGGAATGAAAAGACAAACCATATATTGGGAGAAAATATTTGCAAATCAAATGTCTCATAAATGACTTGTATCCAGAATACATAAGGAGCTTTTCATAATAATAAAATAAATAACCCAATTACAAAATGGGCAAAAGATTTAAGCAGATTCTTGAGCAAAGCTGATATATGGACAACAAATAAGAACATGAAAAAATGCTCAACATTTTTAGTTCTAAGACAAATGCAATTAAAAGCACAACGAAATGCCACTACACAATTATTGGAATGGCGATAATTAAGTAAGATTGAACAGATCACATTTTGGCAAGGATGTGAATGAATCAGAACTCTCATAAAGTGCAAGTGGGAATGTAAAGTGGTACTACCACTTTGGAAAGCTATCATTAAAATAATAAAAAGTTAAAAACATACTGACCATATATGTGATACAACTATTTCGTTCATAGATATTTTACCCAAGAGCAATGAAATATATGTTCATGCAAAGACATACATGAGTGTTTATAGCAGCTTTATTTGTAATAGTGCCAAACTGGAAACAGACTGTCCATGATCAGGTGACTAGGTAAATTAATTGTGATTTATGTAATAGACTACTTGAAAATGACTTGATGGTACTGAACAGCAACAACCAAAACCAAAACCAAACTCACTGCTGTTGAGTTGGATCTGACTTATAGAGACCCCTCCTTGGATTTCTGAGGTGGTATCACTATGGAAGTAGATTGCCCAACTTTCCTTCCAAGGAATAGCTTGGTTTTGAAGGAATGGTGTGTTTGAACCACCAGCCTTCTGGTTAGCAGTTAAATGTCTTAGGCACTATGCCACCAGAGCTCCTACCACAACAACACTAAGCAATAAATAACAATGAATGCTTAATAAATGCAACAGCATTTATGAATCTCAAAACAATTATGCTGAATGAATAAAATGCATTGGACAAAAAGGAGTACATACCTCACACCAAACACTAAAATAGATTTCAGATGAATTCTAGTCCTAAATGTGAAAAGCAATAGTTAATAATAACTAGAATAATATATAGCTCAGAGGATAACACAGTAGAATATCTTCATGACTTTGGCATTTCTTAAAGAAAATATAAAATAAGTCATAAAGGAAAGACTAATACATTTGACTCAATAAAATGAAGAGCTTCTGTTCATCAAGATAGTTTATAGAGTGAAAAGCTACAAAATAGGAAAAGATATTTGCATAATCTATGAATGACATAAATTACATCGAGATTATATAACCAAAAAACTAAACCCACTACCATTGAATCGATTCATAGCGACCCCCATTGGGTTTTCAAGGTGGTAAATCTTTACAGAAGTAGATTGCCTCATCTTCCTTCTATGGAGCGGCTGATGGGTTTGAACTGCCAACCTTCTAGTTAGCAGTCAAATGCCTTAGGCACTGCACTACCAGAGCTCCTTAGATTATATAAAGCACTTCCAAAATCATATAAAAAATAGGTCAACGATTGATTTTCATAAAAGAGAAATTGAAATGGCCATCAAACATATGAAAATATATATAGCCCCATTAATAATCAGGGAAATGTGAATTAAAACTGTAATGAAATACAACTACTACACACCAGATTTTTAAAGTAAATTTTAAAGAAGTCTAACAATAACAAATTTGGTCAGGATGTGGACTACCAGTTCATATATTGCTGGTGGAAGTGTAAAGTAATACAACTACTCTAGAAAACTTGTGGATATTATCTAGTAACTTTGAAGTAATACATCCCCTCACACCAGCAATAGTACTTTTATGAATACCCTTTAGAACCGTATACTAAGAAACACCAAAGTGCTTGTATAAACATGTTCATTGCTCATACATTTTATTAAGACCCTTTCCATCTATAACACTTATAATAAAAATATGACTATCAAAGTTCAGAAAAGTCTAAATATTAATGATCATAAAAATTACTTAAGCGTACAGCATCCTTTATTAAATATTTGGTTGTGCAATGAAATAATGATTTTTCAAAAAGGCAGAATGGCTATTATACTCTTTCTTTTTTGCATACATAAATGATTTTAATAAGTTATCATGAAGTGAACAGTTATATAACCACTTCATTACCTGTGCTGTTGTTGTTAGGTTCCATCAAGCCAGCGCCAACTAATAGCAACCTTATGCACAACAGAATGAAACACTGCCCGGTTCTGTGTCAGCCTCACAATCCTTGGCATATCTGAGCCCATCATTGCAGCCCCTGTGTCAATCCATCTCACTGAGGGCCTTTCTCTTTTTCGTTGACCCTCCACTTTACCAAGCATGATATCCTTCTCCAAGGAATGGTGCCTTGTAACAACATGACCAAAGTCGGTGACATGAAGTCTGGCTATTCTCGCTTCCAAGGGGCATTTCGGCTGTACTTCTTCCAGGACAGATCTATTAGTTCTTATGGCCGTCCATGGTACTTTCAGTATTCTTCACCAACACCACAACTCAAAAGCATCAACTCTTCTTCAGTCTTCCTTATTCCTTGTCCAGCTTTCACATGCATATGAGATGATAGAAAATACCATGGCTTGGGTAAGGCACACCTTAGTCTTCAAAGAGACATCTTTGCTCTTCAGCACTTTAAAGAGGTCTTTTGCAGCAGATTTGCCTGGTGCAATATGTTGTCCAGTTTCTTGACTGCTGCTTCCACGGACGTTGATTGTGGGACCAAGTAATATGAATCTTTGACAACTTCAATCTTTTCTCCATTTATCACGATGCTGCTTACTGGCCCAGTTGTGAGGATTTTTGTTTTCTCTATGTTGGGGTGTAATCCATACTACAGACTGTAGTCTTTAATCTTCATCAGTAAGTGCTTCAAGTCATCTTCACTTTAAGCAAGCAAAGTTATGTTGTCTGCATATCGCAGGTTTTTCATGAATCTTCTTCTAATCCTGATGCCACACTCTTTTTCATGTAGTTCAGTTTCTTGGATTATTTGCTTAGCATACAGATTGAATAAGTTTGGTGAAAGGATACAACCCTGACACACTCCCTTCCTGATTTTAAATCATGCAGTATCTCGTTGTGTTTGAACAACAGCGTCCTAGTCAATGCACAGGTTCCTCATGAACACAACTAAGTTTTCTGGAATTCCCATTCTTCTCAATGTTATCCATAATTTGTTATGATCTACACAATTGAATGCTTTTGCATAGTCAATAAAACAAAAGTAAACATCTTTCTGGTATTCTTTGTTTTCAGCCAAGATCCATCTGATATCAGCAATGATATCCCTCATTCCAAGTCCTCTTCTGAATCCAACTTGGATTTCTGGAAGTTCTCTGCCAATATACTGCTGCAACCGTTTTTGAATTATCTTCAATAAGATTTTACTTGCATGTGATATCAATGACATTGTTTGATAATTTCCACATTCTGTGGGCTCATCTTTCTTTGGAATGGGTACAGATATGGCTCTCTTCCAGTCAGTTGGCCAGGTAACTGTCTTCCAAATCTCTTGGCATAGCCAAGTGAGTGTCTCCAGTGGGGCATCTGTTTGTTGAAGCATCTCAATTGGTATTCTGTCAATTCCGAGAGCCTTGTTTGGAGTAGTGCCTAAGGCATTTGACTGCTACTAGAAGGTTGATGGTTCAAACCCAACAGCCACTCCTTGGAAGGAAGTTTGGGCGATCTACTTCCATAGTGATACTGCCTTGGAAACCCAAGGAGGGGTCTCTATGAGTCGGATCTGACTCGACGGCAGTGAGTTTGGTTTGGTGTTTTTCACCAATTCCTTCAGTGTAGCTTTGACTTCTTCCTTCAGTACCATTGATTCTTGATCATATGCCACCTCCTGAAATGGATGATCATCTACTAATTTTTTTTGGTACAATGATTCTGTGCATTCCTTCTACTTTTGATGTTTCATTTATCATTCAATATTTAGCCCATGTTGTTGTTATGTGCTGTTGAGTTGGACCCGACTCATAGCGACCCCTCCTTGGGTTTCCAAGGCGGTTTCACTACAGAAGTAGATAGCCTAACTTTCCTTCTGAGGAGTGGTTGATGAGTTTGAACCCATAGAATCCTTCAATGTTATACTCAAGCCTTGATTTTTTTTTTTTTTTCTCCAGTTTTTTCAGCTTGAGAAATGCCAAGCATGTTCTTCCCCTTTGGTTTTCTAACTCAGATCCTTACACATTTCATTATAATAATTAACTTTGTCTTCTCAAGCTGCTCTTTGAAATCTCCTGTTCAGCTCTTTTATCTTGTCATTTCTTGCATTTGCTTTAGCTACTCTCTGTTCAATGGCAAGTTTCAGAGTCTCTTCTGACATCTTTTTTTTTTTTCTTCCTTTCTTGTCTTTTTAATGACCTTTTGCTTTCTTCGTGGATGATGTTCTTGATGTCATCCTACAATTGCTCTGTTTTTTGGTCATTGGTGTTCAGTGTGTCAAATCCATTCATGAGATTTGACAAATTCAGGAGGGATATAATCAAGACCATATTTTGATTCTCATGGAGTTGTTTTAATCATCTTCAGCTCCAACTTGAGCTTGCATACGAGCAGTTGATGGTCTGCCACAGTCAGCTCCTGGCCTTGTTTTGGCTGAAGACACTGAGCTTCTCCATTGCCTTTTTCCACAGAGGTAGTTAATCTGATTCCTCTGTACTCCATCTGGTGAAGTCCATGTGTACAGCTGCTGTTTACATTGTTGAAAAAAAGGTATTTGCAATGAATAAGTCATTGTTTTTGCAAAATTCTATCATGCTATCTCCAGCATCATTTCTATCACCAAGGCCATCCACATCATTTAGGTCAACTCTACTTGTCTTCTGGCACTGTATCAGACAGCGTTTCATGGCTATTCATAAAATTTTCTGGTAATATATCAGACAGCATTTCACTGCTATTCATAAAGTTTTCACTGGCCAATTTTTTAAGAAGTGGATGGTCTCTTCTTTCTTTCATGTCTGCCTTAGTCTGAAAGCTCCATTGAAACCTGTCCACCATGGGTGACCCTGCTGGTATTTGAAATACCAGTGGCATAGCTTCTAGTCTCACAGCGACATGCAAGCCACCACAGTACAACAAACTGGCAGACGAGTGGAGTTCATTACCTATAAAATCCTCAAACTGGAAACAATGCCAATACCCACCAACAGTAGAATGTATAAATAATTTACTCAGAGGAATATTATATAGCAACAAAAGTGAGCTAATCATGGCCACATGATGCCACATCCATGAATTTTAAAAGCCTATTGTTGAATGTGTACACATACAAATGCACACACACAAAACTAAAGCGTTTTATTTTACTTTTAGGCTAAATTATAAACAAAAGGAAGGGCAAGCAGTGTTCTTTTAGTGTCCTGAAATATTCTATTTCATAACTTAGGTGGTGGTTATATGATTGTTTACCTCATGATAATTCATTAAAGAGCTTCTTTATTTGTGTAAAAAAGAAAGAATGTAATACACATTCTGCCTTTTTGGTATCTCATAATTTCCTCGTTTTAATATCTAATAAAGAATTCAGTGTGCTTAACTAATTTCTGCGATCATGAATATTTAGACGTTTCTGAACTTTGATAGTCATATATTATAAGTGTTGTAGATGGAAAAGTTCTTAATAACATTTGTTGACAGTGACAATCTGTTTGATCAAATTTTGCAGAAAATATGGGCTATTTTCTTTTATCGTAAACATATGTAATGTGAAAGGAAAAATCAAAACTTTCTTTAACTCACTCTATTTTCAGTAAATGCCTCTAGGCACGAGAGGGATCTGCAGTGCAATGAAGGAGCTCTGATGGCATCGAGAGGAAAACAGTCACAAATGCTCTTTCCTCTCCTTGTCCACTTGATGGCACTACACTAACACAGAATGTGGGTTAGTTCATTCTCGGAGCTTTGTGCACTAATGTGTTTTCATTATCTTAGCCCTTGTGATTTCTAAAGGCTTTTCTTTGGCTTTAAAGTGCCTTGATGGCATAATGGTTAAGTGCTCCTCTGCTAACCCAAAGATTGGTGGTTCGAACCCTGCAGGAGAGTGATGTGGCAGTCTGCCTCGGTAAAAGATTTACAGCCTTGGAAAGCTAATGGGGCAGTTGGTCACTATGGGTCACTATGGGTCAGAATCTACTAGACAGCAATGGGTTTGATTTGGTGGTTTTCTTTGGCTGAGAGCTTTGGGTATATTCAGCAGCAACAAAAAAAGAAAAAAAAAAAGGATTAAAAATTCTGAAAGAATTGAAAGCTGTTTTAAAGACTTAAAATAAGATATATTAAAACCTCTCTAGGCTTTTTATGTCCCCTTGCTTTTTGAATCTTCCACATCTCCAAATTATGTACCCTAAGGAAACAAGTATTATTGGCTCTACAGTATTATATTAGGCTTGTTAGATAGGAGTGAATTTACACTTTAAACTGAATCCTTTTGTGGGGAATATGGGTAGAGAAGGTTTTGCCCATAGCCCCTGTCCTGCAGGGCTGAGTCCAGGGCAGGTAAAGCCTTATATGCCTGCAACCAGGACACAGCTATCTGTAAGTCTGGGGTTCTGCCGTGTAAGGAATGATGATGCTTTCCTTCTTGGAGATGCATCCTGGCTTAGATCTTAAAGCAGAATAAGGCTTCTTTGCCAGTGGCTCTTCAGTGGCAAACCATGGGAAGTGATTCTTGGCTGGTGAAGAGTATTGGTAGATAGAAAAAATTTGAGAGGCTACTGTTCCTTTTGGATGCATTTACTGAGAATGGGATAAATCAAGTGAAGTCTTAAATTTCAGTTTCACATGACATATGGTGATTTAAAAAAAGAAATTGGTCTACATATCCTGAGTGAAATACTTTTGCTCTAACTGTATCAGAATTTGCAATTGCAAAACTGTAAGTAAACCTGTTAGTGCTACAAAGAGCAACAGTAATGATCATAAGAAGGCTACAAGAATCTTCTCCAGATTATCCTGAACATATCTCTCCCTTGATTTTTAATAGAGCAGATCTAAATTCTGAAAAAGTCCTGTTGTGGCTTCCTTCTGTGTGAGGAGGGTTGGTGTCCTATTGGACCATCAGTGGCCCCTGCACATGGCAGGCTCCTTTTCACTGCACAGACAGGAAGCTTCTGGAGAGCAGGAATTGTGTCTTACTTTTCATGTGTATTCCTTGCAGCAGAGAACCCAATGGCTTAGAAAAATGGATATTCAATAAACCTTTAATGGAGTCATTTTGTTCAGTCTAAGATTTGCTTATATTTTTTCTTTTCTGTTGAAGAGTTGATTGTCTAGTATATCCATAAATGAAGATGGTCATCAAATCTTAAAGGTAGAATATTTATTTGATAAAATCAGAATAAATCCATGTGAATGTGGGCTTAAACCTAAATGCTGTTCCTTAAAAAACAAAGCACCACTCTTTGCTTTCCTGAGATCTCTGGTGGCATAGTGCCTAAGACATTTGACTGCTAACCGGAAGGCTGGTGGGGCAAACCCACCAGCCACTCCTGGAAGGAAGGTTGAGCAATCAATCTACTTCTATAGTGATACCATCTTGGAAACCCAAAGGGGGATCGTACGGATCGGATCTGACCTGACGGCAGGGGGTTGCTTTCCTACCACTTCCTTCCTAGTTTACTTCTAAGGACAAGCAGATTTATCCATGATTCTTCAGATAACCGTTCTTTCCCCCAGAACTGAAAAAACTCATATGAGCACTCCTTTAACTTTATTTGACATTATCAAGCAAGTTTAAAACCAAAACCAAGCCCTCAGCTGCTGAGTTGATTCAGACTCATAGCGACTCTAGTTGTTGTTGTTATGTGCCATCGAGTCAGCCCCGACTCATAGTGACCCCTCCTTGGGTTTCTGAGGCAGTATCACTACGGAAGTAGGAATGCCCAACCTTCCTTCCGAAGAGTGGCTGGTGGGTTTGAACCGCCAGCCTTCTGGTTAGCAGTCAAGTGCCTTAGGCACTATGCTACCAGAGCTCCTAGCGACTCTAGAGGACAGAGTAAAACTGCCCTATGGAATTTCTAAGGCTGTAAATCTTTATGGAAGTGGACTGTCACATCTTTCTCCCATGGAGAAGTTGGTGGGTTTGAATAGATGACCTTACAGTTAGCAGCTGAGCACTTTAAACTGTGTGCCATCAAGGTGCAGCCAAGCAAGGTTAGTTGTCTATTAATTTTAAAATATGAACCATAAAAACAAAAATAAATGTATTAAAACAATAAGAATTTTAAAAAAGAGACCAAACTTTTAGACTAAAAAAAAAAAAAAAACCTCCAAACCTTAAAAAATCAGATAGAAAAATAAGCTAAAAAAAATCCGATACATAAAATCTAATACTTTTTATAAAGTAAGATTCATTTTTATGTTTCTTAAATCATCGGCCAACCTTTGTCAAAATGCCAAAAGCAAAATTATGCACAAGAGGGATATTAATTTCAGCCTTAATTTAGCCAGGCAGAGCTCTGGGAACAAAATTTGTATTTCACACAACCCACAAAAATTTTCTGAACTATCAGAACAATAGGAAAGCATAGCAGTGTGTATTTCCTAAAACTTAACAAAATATAATTTGGAAGCAATGAATCACAAATCTTCCATCTGTAATATCATAGTCTCTCCTGATATAGAAAAATATCTTCACAGGCAATATCATATTTTGCCCTTATATGCTTTTATGAATATCTAAAATCTCAAACAATTTTATTAGATAAGAAAAGAGAAGAATTGCTAAGACTTATTAATGATTCACATGCATCTTTATGATTGGGTCTAAGGAGGCAAATGTTTTTAAACATTGACTCTAAATGTTGGTTCTTTCACTCTATATTTTTATTTTAATGCACAGTGGAGAAAAATTACTGATTGATTGAGTCTATAAGTTAACAAATATTTGAATTTTGGGTCAAAATGGCAACATTGAATAAGGTTGAAATACCAGATTTGGTGTAGGCAAATGTGTCATGATGTGAACATGTGTCCTCAGCACCTGGAACATAGTAAGTGCTTGATGCACATGTATTGAATGAAGGGGCCACTAACCACTGTTGATTCTACTTTCTCTTGAGTCCTTCTACTTCCATTCTCATTGTCACCTCCATGGATCTGGCCTCCACCAGCTCTGGTCTATTTACTATGGTAGTCTACTAAATTATCTCTCTGCTTTTGGTCATGTTTTCTCATATTCATTCTCTACACTATAACTTTGATTTTTTACAGAGTGAAATTTCATCATACTAATAGCCTCCATTTATTCATCCCTAGTATGTGCCAAGCATTTTTCATGCATCATATAATAAATTATTGCAATGACCTTAATAAACCAAACTCACTGCCATCAAGTTGATTCAATGACCCTAATAAGAAGGCAGCATTTCTTGATTTAAAGACCAATAAACCAAGGCAGGGAGCTCTGGAAGCATAGTCCTAAGGCACTTGACGGGAAGGCTGGCAGTTCAAACCCATCAGCCACTTCTCAGAAGGAAGGTTGGACAATCTACTTCCATAGTGATACTGCCTTGGAAACCCAAGGATGGGTCGCTATGAGTTGGATTTGACTCGACGGCACATAACAACAACAGCAACAACAAACCAAGGCACAGAAGGGTGAAATGGCTTGTCCAAGATCTGTTTCATGAGTCAATGATGAGCCAAGAATAACATCTAGGTCATCTTGCACCAAAACAGGTACTCTAGACCAACATGTTGTATTTCTCCCATCTGCCTTGTATTCCCACAACTAACCCTCCTCCCTCAAGAATCTTCCATGATGCCCCATTGCCCTAAAGGAAAAAAGTCAAACCCTTGTAGGGGGGTCAGGCCCCTGCTTAGTACCCCAATCCCCTCTCCCTATTCCCCGGGAACCCTTTTTGCCCTCACCTCCACATCCAGTTCCTGAGCTTCAGTGTTTTCTTCTAGTTCTGGGCCTCCACATATACAGTTATATCTGCTTGGAGCACTTTTTTGCACTGAGTGCTAATAGTTGGCTTGGTGCTAATAGTTGCTTAGATTTTGAGTTAAACATCACTCTCTGCCTGAAGCTTTCCTTCACTGATTATCTTAATTTAGAATCTTCAAGATGCTCCTATTGAATACTATACCTCTCTGATTATGCAACATGATGTGCAGTGTCCTATCTATGTACTTATTTGTATTGTCTACAGTTCTGTAAAAAACTTTGAGCAGGGACTTGTTTACCTTTCCTCAAATACACCCTTTACCCAGTGTAAGCACTCAATAAAAATATGTCCATGAGTATTATTAGCATGATATATATTTATCCTTTTACATTTAACTTATTTGTGTCTTTATATTTAAAGTGAGTTTTCTGTAAGCAGCACATATTGAGTCTTACTCTTTATCTAATCTGAAAATCTTCATTTTAAGTAAGGTATTTAGACCATTCATATTTAATGTGGTTATTGACATAGCTTGGTTGAAATCTATCATCTTGCTAAACATTTCCTATTTGTCCCATCTGCCCTTCATTTGTCTCCTTTTTCATCTTTTCCTGCCTTCTTTTGGATAAATTGAGTATTTTTTCTACTTCAGTTATATGTCCTTTGTTGACTCATTAGTTGTAACTGTCATTTTCGTGATTGCTTTATGGTTTATAGTACAGATTTTTTACTTTATTACCGTTTACCTTCAAGTGACATTACACCACTTGATGAATTAGGGTAACCAATCTGTTTTTGCTGAGACTGCCCTGGTTTCAACAATGAATATCTGATGTCATAGGAAATCCAATAGTCCCAGGCAAATTGAGAAAGTTGGTCACCTTAGATAGAGTATAAAAACTTTACGATAATACACTTATTGCTCCCTTCCCACATGTTGTGCTGTTATTGTCATGCATATTACTTTTTCATTTATTATGAGCCCCACACTACATTGTTAATACATTTTCTTAAATATTCTTAAAGGATATTTAAATAATAAGCAAATCTTGT
>NW_006921647.1:8014621-8015955 GCF_000298275.1 Orycteropus afer afer | reverse complement strand
GGTGTGAGGCAAAATGACTTTGATGTGCCTTATAGATTTCCTCATATTTCTTGTACTTGGGGTTCACTGAGCTTCTGGATTTATAGTTTTCATCAGATTTGAGACATTTTCAGCCATCATTCCTCCAAATATTTTTTCTGCTTCTCTGTTTTGGTAACCTAGTGCCTCTATAATAAGATGAGATGATAACATGAGATGGCTTAACAAATGGATTTATTTGCTTACAGTTTGTTGTTGTTGTTGCTATGTGCCATCGAGTCAGACCTGACTCATAGCAACCCCTCCTTGGGTTTCTGAGGGGGTATCACTAGGGAAGTAGATTGCCCATCTTTCGTTCTGAGGAGTGGCCAGTGGGTTTGAACTGCCAGCCTTCTGTTTAGCAGTCAAATGTTAGGCACTACACTACCAGAGCTAGAAGTCTGAATTCAAAGACCCAAGCTCTAGGGGCTGGGTGAAGGCCCCTCGACCTTGGGCTTCAGCTCTGTCTCTTGTTCCCAGCCCACTGGAACTGGAGGTGTCTCTTCCCTCAGGCAATTGCTGCCTGCTGAGGCTGACAAATTCAAGGTCGACAAATAAAATGGCACAGTCCTAAGATTACCAAACAACATGGTAGGCCACTAGTTCAAGTCCAGGAACAGTTTCAAGATCATCAGGAAACATGGCAGGCTGCTGAATGAAAACACTGCTACATGCAGGGTCCTGGCATGCCAAAAAACTACAGAGACTTTCTCAAAAACTCTCCTTATGTGTTGGAAGCAGACCACATCCCTAAGGCAGCTACTCAGCTGCTCACTGCGGATTCCACCATGGAGTTGATTGCCAGTTTCATCATGGGGAATAACTACATCCAGCTGCCCAGTCACTCAAAACCAGGCCCAGCCAAGTTGACACACAACTTAACTACCACATCCTCTTTCCTACCCTTGTAGGATTTCAATTATATGTATATTAGATCACTTGAAATTATCTACAGCCCACTGATGCTGTATTTGCTTTTTAAAATTCTCTTATCTCTCTGAGGAGCTCTGATGGTGTAGTGGTTAAAACACTTGACTGCTAACGAAAAGGTTGGTTGTTCAAACCTACCAGCTGCTCTGAAAGAGAAAGATGAGGCAGTCTGCTTCCCAAAAGATTTATAGTCTGGAAACCCTGTGGTGCAGTTCTGCTCTGCCCTAAAAGGGTTGTGTGAGTTATAATGGACTCAGTTTTGTTGTTGTTGTTAAGTGCCGTCGAGTCGTTTCTGACTCATAGCGACCCCATGCACAGCAGAACGAAACACTGCCCGATCCCGCGCCAGCCCCGCAATCCCTGCTATACTTGATCCCATCATTGCA
>NW_006921647.1:7997646-8011550 GCF_000298275.1 Orycteropus afer afer | reverse complement strand
TTCCTGTCTTTTAATCCCCTTTCTCCTGCTCTTCTGGCCTGCTTCTTTGGGTGTCCCTGAGTTTCCCCTCCTCACCTAATCCCTTTGGCTGATTGCTCTTCTCTTTGGCTCCCTGGGTTTTACCCCTTTCTCCTGCTCTTCCGGCTACTGGACTCAGTAGCAGTGGGTTTTTTTGTTTGGTTGTTTTCTCATCTGTGTTTCATTTCAGTTAGTCTTTATTGCTTTCTTCAAGTTCACAATCTTTTCTTCTATAATGTTTAATCTGTTATTAATCACATCCAATATAGTTTTAATCTCAGACATTATAGTTTTAATCTCTAGAAGTTCGATGAGAGAGAGAAAGAGAGAGAGATGGATCCTGGGTGGTGCACTTACTGTGCTGGGCTGCTAATCAAATGTTGGAGGCTCAAGTCCACCCAAAGTTACCTCAGAAAGGCTTGGCAACTTCTGAAAAATCAGCTATTGAAAACACTATGGAGCATAGTTCTATTCTGACACACTTAGGGTCACCATGAGTCCAAATTGACTCTATGGCAACTGGTTTTCTGTATATGTACACAGAAAATATAACTTTTTCAGCATATGCAATGCAATTATAATGACTGTTTTAATGTCTTGCCTGCTAATTCTGACATTTATGTCAGTTTTGGAATGGTTTCAATTGATTAATTTTTCTCCTCACTGTGGGTCATTTTTCCTGCTTCTTTGCAAATCTGATAATTTTTTTATTGGATGCCTGTCACTGTGAATTTTACCTTTGGTAAAATTTAACCTTGGGTGCTGGGTTTCTTTATTATTATTATAAATATTCTTGAGCTTTGTTCTGGACATAATTAAGTCACTTGTAAAAGGTTTGGTCCTCTTGGGTTTTGCTTTAAATCTGTGTCAGACATGATTGGAGCAATGCTTAGTCTAGGGTTTATTTTTGCCCACTACTGAGGCAAGACTCTTCTGGATAGTCTACATAATATCCCATGGATTTCAGCCTGGCTGGTGGGAACAGATACTATTCCCAGCCCTATGTAAGTACTAAACAGCACACCTCTGATAATTTCCTTACTTTGATGCTCTGATAGGTACTCAGCCACTCAGCTGAAGATCTCTCTTTGTGCATTTCTCTTCTGTCCACTATTTTATTCTGTGAACTCTAGCTGCATTGGTTTTCTTGACCTCTGAGCTTCATCTATTCAATCCAGTAAGTCCTCCATGGTCCCCCACCCTGCACCACTGTCTAGAGACTCTCAAAGCAGTAAGCTAGGGAAATTGTAGAACTTACCTCATTTGATTTATTTCTCAAGGATCGCTGTACTGTGTTGCCTGTCTAGTGTCTTGAAACCATTAATGTGTGTGTGTGTGTTTTGGCTGTTGTAGGTGAAGGGTAAATCCTCCATTTTGGCTGTAAGTTCAAAATGTGTTGAATAAATGATCATAAAATGTTTGTTCTAGCTTATATGTTGGCCCATATATTAACAGACAAATTTAGTGTGACCATTTACATGTTTCTGAACTTAATTCAAAACTGTTTTCATTTAGTCAAGTCACCAAATATATGTTTCTGTTTATGAAGACATGATATAAATGAAAGGACAGAAAATGAAATGATTAACTACAAAGATTAGCTACTTAACAGGATTAAGATAAGCAAGGCAGTTTTCAGTTTGTTTATTCATGCCCATCTTACCAGCTGTTTCATTCTCATTTTGAAATAACCACATTTCATTGTGAAAAAATATTTTACATGATCAGGGTAAGTGTGACCTAGTCAGATAATAAAATAATAACTCTTCTGAATGGCTATTATCCATTTACACAGAGTCATGACCTATGTAATTAAATTATTTTAGTTCAACCAACATTTACTGGATACATTCTATGTGCCAGGCACTGAGCTAAGACTAGAGATACTGATGAATAATAAACAGCCTCTGCCCTAGAGGAGCTCACAGGGAGATAGAATGGATCAGTGAGTTGACAATGTGATAAGTGTGGAAATTACACTAAGTAGAGGTTGCTATGGGAGCACAGAGGTGGAACATCTCATACAACTCAGATGGTGTGTCTGTTGTGGCTGAAAAGGTATAATTGATACCATTGGTTGCCTCCTCTGCTCTCCGTCTTCCTTGATGTACTAGCCCTACTTGAGTAAAGGAATTCACTCCTCTCCTCTTCTCTGGGGCCAGTACCAAGGAAGTAAATGTTGATAAGTCTAAGTCAAACATTGTACTTACATTCTCTTTGTCAATGACCGGTTTAGGTGAGGGAATATGACATAACTCTGGAAAAGGAGATGTAGTGGTGCCTGGCTACCACTGTCAGCCATTCGGATGGCGATCAGTGCAGGAGATCCTGGATAGAGTGGGAGAACAATGTGGAACAAAACTCAAAATCATAAAAAAAGACCAGGTTTACTGGTCTGATAGAGCCTGGTGATGAGACCCCTGAGACGATGGCCCCTAGTTACCCTTCAGGTCTGGAACTAAACTCATTCTTATGGCTTCCAGCCAAACAATAGACAGGCATATAGGGTGAACATTTACATCAAGTAGATACACTCCTTAGAGCAATCAATCGTGAGAGAACAGAAGGGCAGTGTTTGCACATGGAGACAGCTGGGGTGGGGTGGGGGTGTAAATGGGAGGGAAGGACACAGGAAAGAGGAAAGTACAGGGAGGAAGCAGGAAGAGAGCTGTTACATTGAGGGGAATTGCAGTCAATGTCACGAAACAAAATGTATGAACCACTGTATGGAAAATGAATTTGTTCTGTAAACTTTCACTCAAATCACAATAAATTTTTTTTTTAAAAAAAAAGGAGCTGTAGGTCTAAGTCTATAGATGGATTCTGAAAAGGCTTTTCTCTTGATAGGAGGAGATGTACAAGGAAAAATGTCATTTCTTGCCTTTGATCACTAAGGAAAGGTCATACATGTGAAAACATGATATCTGAACTATGACAGTCGTATGATCACAAAAAGACAAGCCTAAAGATAAAGTCTAAGTTGTTGAAGATAGAAGAGCAGAAATATGGGAAGTTTTGATCTCTGTTGATATCATGATGTTGTTATTGTTGTTAGCTGCTGTCAAGTCAACAATGATTAATGTGACATTGTGTACAATAGAACAAAATATTTCCCTGTTCTGTAGCATCCTCCGTAATTGCCACACATTTGAATACATTCTTGCAGTTATTATACCAATCTACATCACAAGAATCTCTTTCACCTTTATTGGCCCAAGGATGAATAAACTTTACAAAACATGATGTCCTAGTGATGGATCCCTCCTGGTGACATGTCCAGCAAGTGAGTTAGACAATGTTCTGTTGTGATCCATAAAGTTTTTGGCTAATTTCCAGCAGCAGATCAACAGGCCTTCTGGGTCTATATTAAGCTGTTCAAAGCTGTCCACCATGTATAAAATACTAGCAGCATAGTTTTCTGCATGATGCTAACATGAAGGCTATCATGGTATGACAAAGGGACAGACAGGTGGTGGTATTGACATCATAGTGTTGCTGAATTACAAACTTGCAATATTTTATTTCTGGAATTTTTGTTACTTGAGATAATCAATGCTTATTTTTTAAGCTACTTTTTAATTATTCCATTACATGCAATCAGAAGTATCCTAATTAAAGCAGAAGGCTTCCCAAAGAGATGAAGCTTAGGTCACACCTTAAAGGACCATGAATATTCTTCCTTGGGAGTTAGCTGGATGGAAAAGAGTGTGGAAGTCTGCTTCAGGCAGAGAGAAGAGCTTATGCAAAGGCTTAGAATCAAAAAGTAATACGGAGTGTTTGAGGAAGTACAAGCATCCTGCTCTGGATTGTTATTTCAGTAATTTAGGTTTGCTCATATGGGCAGAATGTCCTCTGCACATAGTAGGTATCTGATTGCTATTTGCAGCCTGATTGCTTTCACAATGTTTTCTTTAATTAAATTAAGTTAAATTCAATCCCCCAAAAATCTATTGAAATTCTCTTATATGCTATGAATTTTACAGGCACATATGGCAGAATCTGAATGTTGTCTGTCAATAACCATCTCAACCTCCTTCTAAATTGCAAAAAAACTACATTTCCCAGACTGTCTTCACTGGGCTGTGATTCAGTGTCCATCAGTCGGATACAGGCACTCAGGACTTTGACTTGAAAAGGAGCCATAGTGAGGCAAGAAGCAAATGCAAGGATTAAATGTTGTATGTGTGAACGTGGCAAAGGTGATGTGGTTCCAGAAGTGGCTAGTATGGTGTCTTCAGACTATAGCAGAGGCAGCAGTTACCTTGGTGGCCCAACTCAGTGGTATTGGGAGTTATTCCTGGAAGTTCAACCTGCAGAGTTTCTCTAGCCCTCCCAACAAGTTTTTGAGCCATGAATACCTTTATTCAGTTCTCTGTGTAAACTAGCTAAAGTGGGTTCTATGTCTTCATTTAGGAGCCCTGATTGACGCAACATGTGAGACTCAGCCCTGATGCACAAGGACCTTAAGGTCTAGTGGAGCAGCTCAGAATCATTTTGCTGTGGGAGTGCAATTTGTATAGCAATGAATACTTTTCAAAGTGCTATTAAAGCACCTTACTTCTGCAAGGCCTATAGGGCTTCTGTGACATTTATAGGGCTTTTATTATGATTTATTTTGACATATGAGAAAATTGTAGCCCTTGGGAAGTTACATGAGACAGAAATAAAGTAGTGATAGTTAAGCTAGAATTCAGGTCTTTCATCTCCTAATCTAGAGTTTTTTCCTCTAAGTGGCCATTTGAAGAATGGACTGTTCCACAGGGAACCCTACTGGAACTATGCTTTGCATTACTGAAAAGTAGTCATATGGCCAGACCTTCCTGACTGAGCTGTTGGAACCACTGGCACACAGGTGAAAGGCTTTGTGGCTATTACTCATCCCTTGCACCATCCATTCTCCCTCTAATAGCACATTTAATGGAAAACCATCAGCTAAATGATCAGTATGTCAAGCCTTAATATCACTTCCTCCACTACCTTCCTAGAGATCATTATGCAGCTTCGTAAGTGAAATGGAAACACTTATATTGACAGAGAAAAATTCAAAGTTGCTCTGAAAGTTCAAACAAATTCTTAATGTATGTTTGATGAGGATAGACAAAAACTGTGGTAATAAAATTCTTAATTGCACATTATATTAATGGAAATTTTCAAGGAAAAAAGCTCAATCTTTCAAATTGTGTTTTGCTCCCTCAAAAATATACTAAATGGTTGTCCTACAATTGTTAGAAGTGTGAAAAATAAGTATGATAAATGTTGGCAATCAGAAAAAGATATAAGCTGTGTAAAATGAAAATAAACCAATTGTCTTCTGGTTGGCTCTGAATCTTGATGATCTCATGTGGGTCAGAGTAGAACTGTGCTCCACAGAGTTTTAATGGCTGATTTTTTGGAAGTAGATTCCCAGATCTTCTGATGCAGGCTTTTGATGGACTTGAACCACTACATTTTGATTAGCAGCCAAGCACATTAACTGTTTGCACCACCCCGCAACTCCATAATGAAAATCCAAACCCAAACCAAATCCATGGCCACTGAGTCAATTCTGATTCCTAGTGATCCTGTAGGCAAGAGTAGAACTGCCCAAAGGGTTTCTGAGCTTGTAAATCTTTACAGAAGCAGACTACCACATCTTACTTTCATGAAGTGACTGGTGAGTTCAAACTGCTAATCTTTTGGTTACAGTCAAGTACTTAAACACTCCACCACCAGGGCTCCTCATACTGAAAATACATAGACTGAATTCAGTGGCCCAGTGTGAGGCTGTGCCAGCTAACCATGTTCCCTTATTTGCCCAATGGGATTGTATTGAGATTTCAGCTGCAAGGCAAACACTTTATTTACTTAACTAAGTCTTTCATATTTAAAAGGCAATGACAAGGACTGGCACCCGACTTTCTCCTTCTTCTTGAGTCTATCTTCTTCCCTGCTTTCCACCACTTCTTTTCTTTTTCTCCATGTATCAGGTTAATAGCAGATGAATGAAGCAGGACTCCTGTTCAGGGCAGGTTAAAATGCTGCCAACAAATCTAACGGTCACAGTTATATGAAAACAGAGAAAGCAAGGCAATACAATTGTGAGTGCATAAATCACCTACATGACATAACATTTCTCTGTTTCTGATGTTTGCTACAAGGACAATCTTTAGCAGTGGTGAGGATGTGAAGGAAGGGATAGAAATAGGTAATATTTATTGAGACTCCATTTCTCATTAAATTTTCATAATAGCTTCTGAGATAGTTACTATTCTTATTACTATAATTTTACTTATGAGGAATCTAGGATTAAAGCTTTGGTAGCTTGACTGAGGTCAGAAAATTAGTGAAGTGGGATGCCAGAGATAGGGGATCTCTAAATCTGTGCTCTTCACCACAAAGCTATAATTTATGTGTTGAGGCTACTAGAAAATTCCACCATTTGTCTGTCAGTTTGTTGTATTGTGGTGGCATGTGTGTTGCTATGAGGCTGGAGGCTATGCCACTGCTATTCCAAATACCAGTAAGGTCACCCATGGTGGATAGGTTTCAATAGAGCTTCCAAACTAAGACAGGCTAAGAAGAATGGCCTGGCAATTTACTTCTGAAAATTAGACAATGAAAACCCTATGATATTGTCTGAGACTTTGATTCATTCACTTACTCTGGACACATCATCAGGAGTGATTGTTTTCTGGACAAGGTCATCATGTTTGGTAGAGTGGAGGGCCAATGAAGGTGAGGAAAACCCTCACTGAGATGGATTGACATAATGCCTGCAACAATTGACTCAAAGATACCAAAGATGTCATGAAGATGGTGAAGGATTGGGCAACATTTTGTCTGTCATACAAAGGGTTGCCATGACTCAAAGCCAACTTGATGGCAACTAACAACAACAACAATTAGCAACTTGACTGTAATTAACTTCTTATTAATCAGTAATAACTGCTATTCCTAGAGAGGATTAAATGAAACAAGGGATGCTGACATCCTTTGAAAATTTTAACATATATGTTCACTTATTTATTCATTTCTCAAATGTTTTTTACTGAAGATCCATATCATATATTCATAGAAGAATACATGAAATTAAGGAGTTCGGGGCTTTATGAGGAGTTGGAATTGTGAAAAAATAAGAACATTGCTTTGGGATACATGCATAAAATATAACAGGGTAATTACAGATCCTGTGGAACAGGAGAAGGACCTCAAAGAGATGATAGCATTTGAGTAAGACTTGAAAGAGAAACAGAATATGGTTGCTGAACATGGCAAGAGAGTGGCTGGCATGTTTGGGGAACCACAATTGCTTGAGTATTGCTGGTAGTTGAGTGGTGACTGGCAGAGATTCCAGGGTGAAGTGAGTTTGGGCAGGCTAGTGGGGACAGATTATACCTTGTAAGACATGCAAAGGAATTTATATTTGACCTTTAGTTTGTGAAGGGGATAGATGGAAAACAGATCAGAATTATAGTCAGATTTCTATATTGTCTGGAATTCTCTGGTAGCAGAGTGGAGGATAAATCAGAGAAAGGAAGACTCCAGATTGAGAGAGGAACACCGAAGACATCTGAACTAGGGAAGGAGCATTGGAGGTGGTGAGGAGATGACTGATTTGAAAATTATTTAAGTTGTAAACTTTCAGTGCTGGGTATTTTATTGGTGGGTAAAAGAGAAAAAAGAATCTAGAATGACTCTAAGGGCTGTCACCCAGACAAGATTGGTTAACCTACATGGTGTGTTGGTGCCATCCACAAAGCCAGGCAAAATAGCATGTGAAGTAGGCTTGGGGAAAGTGAGTTTAGATATGTTAATATTGGATTTGAAGATTCAGTGGAACATCCAGGAATAAATACTTGGCAGTCAGACATTCCTTTGTACCACTTATTCACCATTTTTAATTCATAATCTGAATTAGACAGTAAGCTCTTTGAGGGCAAAAATAGACTATAAAAATAAAACCTACCAAAACTTCTAACAAATAACAAGTGCAGTTATTAAACCAAAAAATACAAATCTGTTGCCTTCAAGTGGATTCCGACTCATGACGACCCCACATATTTCAGAGTAGAACCTCTCCCTAGGGTTTTCTTGGATGTAATTTCAATGGAAGTACATAGCCAGGGATTTCTTCTGCAGAGCTTCTGGTTAAGTTTGAACCATCAACCTTGAGGTAAGTAGTGGAATGCAAACCATTTGTACCACACTGGGACCTTGTTCAATTATTACTTGTTGAATAAATATATGGGTCTGAACATAACAGGCTGTAAGATAAATATGAAGATTTAAGATTCGATAAGTAAGTTGCAAGGAGCCCTGATGAAGCACGGTTAAGCACTTGGCTACTAACTGAAATGTTAGTGGTTCAAACCTACCAGCTACTTGGTGGAAGAAAAATGTGGCAGTCTACTTCCATAAAGATTACAGTCTTAGAAACCCTATGGGAAAGTTCTATTCTGCCCTATAAAGTTGCTATGAGTCCAAATTGACTTGACAGTAATGGGAAGTGGGTTGCAAATGAAGTTTGTATATCAGTTAGAGTCAAAGAAAGGAGCAAAAAGGCTTAACTGAAGGTAATTTGATGAAAGTACCATTTAAAGACTGTTTAACAGTGCTAATGAGCTAAAAAAGCACTTTGCACCTGACCCAACCCATGGTATTTTTCAATTGCCTTATACGCATGTGTAAGTCGGACAATGAATAAGGAAGACCAAAGAAAATTGATGCATTTAAATTATGGTGTTGGTGAAGAACATTGAATATACCTTGGACTGCCAGAGGAATAAACAATCCTGTCTTGGAAGAAGCGCGTCGGAATCCTCCTTGAAAGTGGGGATAGCAAGACTTCATCTCATATTTTGGGCATGGTATCAGGAGTGGCTAGTCACTGGATAAGGACATCATGCTTGGCAAAGTAGAGGGTTGGTGCAGAAGAGGAAGACTCTCAATGAAGTGGATTGACACAGTGGCTGCAATAATGGGCTCAAACATGGCAATGCTTGTGAAGATAGTGCAGGACCGAGCAGTGTTTGTTCTATTGTACATAGGGTCACTATGAGTTGGAATTGACTCAACAGTACCTAACAGCAACAACAGAGTAATACACATGCAATAACAGAGGACACTTATCCATGATGTGACCTTTCTTAGTTCCCAAAGAAGGTGCTTCTTTCAGTTGCAGTCAAATTGCTCGTGACTCATGCCAAGCCATGTACACAGAACAAAACACTGCCTGGTCCTGCATTATCTTCACCATCATTGGTGTGCTGGAGTCCATTGTTGTAGCCTCTGTGTATTTTGAGTGCCCTCCAATCTAGGGGCTCATCTTCTTGCACTATGTTGGACAACATTCTGTTGTGATCCATCATTGGCTAATTTCAGAAGTAGATCACCAGGCCTTTCTCAGTCTGGAAGTGCCACTGAAACCTGTCCACCATGGCTGACCATGTTGGTATTTGAAGTACTGGTGGCATAGTTTCTAGCATCATAGCAATATGCAAACCAACACAGTATGACAAACTGACAGATGGGTAGCGGTAAAGAAGGTAATTATTAGCTTCTTTCTGAATAGTTAATTAGAATAAGTTCACCTTGGATTTCCATAACTAAACAATTACACAGTTACCTTAATTTTCAAGGTCTCTCCTTTAATTAGGTAATACTCCTTCATGGACCCCTGTTATAGAGTTGTTTCTTTCATATCCTCATATATCTGACCATGTCAGATATAAGCCAAGACAAGGACAGTCCCTTTGATATTTGCCTACTTGAGAGATAAATATCACATTCCTCCTTCAGATAAATTTCTTAGAACCAACTTTCTTTCTCAGAGATAAATTCTGATTTCAAACAACATGTTTGTCATATTGTTAATCACCATTAGCCATTTCCTTTTCCCTGTGCTAAACATACTTTGGGTCACACAGTCAGGACATTGACCTAACTCATGGCCAGGGTAAGGGGGAGGATCAGATCCAAGTTCTGCTGATGACCTTAAATCCATTCACTAGGGAGTGAGTAAAAAAACTTTTAAGTACTTTTCTGTATCTTCATCCTTTCTACTTCTTTTTCTCTATGGCTGATGAGTAGCAAGAATTTAAAATCAGGGTATTGGGGCATGCTCAGTCTTTGGTTGATTATTGAGTTCATCTCAGTACTCAGATCTGCTTTTGGATTTTGCTATTTACTGTCCATCTTTTACATAGCAACTAAGCATCTCCCAAGAAAGCCTTCTCTCCTTATTGTGCTCCTTTTTCCCTTTTAAATTGTCCACTGTTTCAGTCAGATTGCTGAGAATAATAACAGAGTCTTCCTGTAATAAAGAAGTTTCAAAGAGGGTTATTATAACAGACTATACAATCACCTCTAACTTTGCTTAATTTTTCAGTTATTCCAGATTAAAAACAAATTCCTGATCCCCTTTGATATTGATAAATAATAGAATAATTAAAGGAGAATAAAAGATAACCAACTTAACCAATTTATATGTTTAATTTTATCTGACATACAGATTCACAAGGATAAATTAAAACAAAAGATGAAAGATTATATACATATATAATATTATTTATATATATTACTAATAAAGTAAAAAATAAAATTGGAACAGCTGCCTTGAGATATAACTCACTCTTTCCTCAACAACCTATCTAACAAAATAGGATGGGACATGAATTCAATCATCCTGAGTGAGGTTTCAAGTATACCTTACTCTCTCTCCATCCTGGATTGAGATACTGTTTGATTGACTACCTGTCCTGTGGAAGGAAGATGCTATTAGATTTCGTTCCTCTAAAGATATGCTTTTTCTTTATCACAAATTCCAAGGTACACTTTTTACTATGACTTCTGGAGCAATAGTAGAATGTCACTTTCAACTCTGCTGGCTTCTCCATGTGAGTGTAATGCGACAAAGAGGATAAAGTAGATCTCACTCTCTGTCCACACGTGTCCTATTTTATTGTGGACAACAAAATTAAATAGCAGAGAGAGAAGAATTCATTGAGTTATCACATAAAATTCCGTCTGGGCCCAGGAAAAAAAGAGAACTGTTCCTTGTTACTTTACCTTTTATTTCATGTTTATTCTTGACCTTCTCCAGATTACAATGGCATTGCAGTGCTAGCCTAACTGGCTTTAGGGACATGTGAAGAGCTGTAGATATTTGTTTCTAGGTGAATTCTGTCATTCTTCTACCACTACCCCCAGTGATGATGGTAAATACACCCGGAACTTTTTTTTTTTTAATTCTGGTAAATATATCTGTAACAAAACATTTGTCATTTCAACTTTCTTTACAACTGCAGTTTAATGACATTAATTATGTTTATCATGTTGTTCAATCACCACCATTGTCTATTTCAAATTTCCCATCATTCTTGAGTTCAGCGTTCCCTAAGCCATGAGTCCTTTCCTTTTCTCCTGCCTCCCTCCCAGGCCTGGTAACCATTAATGAACTTTGGTCTCTATACAGTTGCCTATTCTAGATACTTCATATAAGAGGGATCATACAATATTTTTTCTCTTGTGACTGACTTATTTTATTTAATATAATGTTTCCAAGGTTCCTTATGTTGTTGCATGTATTAGGACTTTATTTTTCTTTATAGCAGAGTAATATTCCATTGTGTGTCTATTCCATATCTTGTTTGGCTCTTCATCCATTGATGGACACTTAGGCTGCTTCTACCTATTGTGATGATGCTACAGTGAACATTGGTGTACAAGTGTCTGTTTGAGTCTCTGCTTTTTCTTCTTTGGGTTATATACCTAAGAGTGGAATCGCAAGGTTGTATAGTAGCTCTATGCCTAACTTTTGAGGAACCACCAAGCTGCTTTGGGTAGCAGCTGTGCCATTTTGTAGTCCCACCAGCAATGGATGAGGGTTCCAATTTCTCTGCATATTGCCACCATCTGTTTTTTTCTAGTGATGCCCATCTTAGTGGAGGTGAAGTGATTTCTCATTGTGGTTTTGATTTGCATACCCCTAATGATTAATAATGGTGAGCATTTTTTTATGTGCTTGTTGGTCATTTGTATTTCTTCTTTGATGAAATGTCTATTCAAGTCCTTTGCCCATTTTTGATTGGATTGCTTATCTTTTTTGTTATATATGTGGGTCATTTTGAGATGACTTTAAATCAACTCAATCTTTCACTACTTGGGGGTTATGGAAAGACAGGAAATAATGCTGTGATCAACCTTAAACAATTTTCCAAATTAAGCCTATTAACAGGGAACAAGTTTCATTCAAATTATCTCAGAAAAAAACTATCTCTAATCAGTCAAAATAATAAGAAGGAACTCTGGTAGCATAGTGGCTAAGGCACTTGACTGCTAACCAGAAGGCTGGCGGTTCAAACCCACCAGCCACTCCTTGGAAGGAAGGTTGGGCAATCTACTTCTGTAGTGATACTGCCTCGGAAACCCAAGGAGGGGTCGCTATGAGTCGGGGCCGACTCGACGGCACATAACAACAACAACAACTCAAAGTTGCAACTTTGAGGCAAAAGACAATTAGTCTTGGTCAAAGAAGTTGATAACTACAATTAGTAACTTTCTGGATTCCTTAGTGTGATTCTTAGGATAAGAATGTCCAGGTCTTCACTGTTTTATGTGCTGTTGAATCATCTCCAACTCATAGCGACATTATGTACAAGGGAACAAAATACTGCTTAGTCTTGTGCCAGCCTCACTATCCCTACAATACCTGAGCCCATTGCTGCAGCCACCATGTCTATCCATCTCATTGAGGGCCTTCTTCTCTTTCGATGATGCCCCACTTTACCATGCATGTCATCCTTCTCCAGAGAATGGTTCCTTCTGACATGACCAAAGTAGGTGAGACAAAGTCTGGCCATTCTCTCTTCCAAGGAGCGTTCTGGCTGCACTCCTTCCAGGACAGATCTGTTAGTCCTTTAAGCAGTCCATGGTACTTTCAGCATTCTTTGCCATCACCACAACTTAAAAGCATCAACTTTTCTTTGGTCTTCCTTATTCATTGTCCAGCTCTCACATGCATATGAGACGATTGAAAATACCATGGCTTGGGTTTGGTGCATCCTAGTCTTCAAGGAGATAACTTTGCTCTTCAGGACTTGAAAGAGGTCTTTTGCAGCAGATTTCTCAATGCAATACATCTTTTGATGTCTTGACTGCTGCTTCCATTGGTGTTGATTGTAGAACCAAGTAATATGAAGTCTTTGACAACTTCAATGTTTTCTCCATCTATCATGATGCTGCTTATTGGGCCAGTTGTGAGGATTCTTGTTTTCTTTATGTTGAGGTGTAATCCATGCTGTAGACTACAGTCTTCAATTTTCATCAGTAAGTGCTCTAAATCATCCTCACTTTCAGCAAGCAAAGTTGTGTCATCTTTGTATCGCAGCTTGTTAATAACCCTTCTTCAAATCCTGTTGCCATGTTCTTCTTCATATAGTCCAGCTTTTTGGGTTATTTGCTCAGCATACAAGTTGAATAAGTATGGTGAAAGATACAACCCTGACACATTCTCTTCCTGATTTTAAACCATGCAGTATCCCCCTATGTTTGAATGACAGCCTCCTGGTCTATGTACAGGTTCCTCATCAGTACAATTAAGTGTTCTACAATTCCCATTCTTCTCAAAGTTATCCATAATTATGATCCACAAAATTGAATGCCTTTGCATAGTCAATAAAACACAAGTAAACATCTTTCTGGTATTCTTTGTTTTGAGTCAAGATCAATCTGATATCTGTTATGACGTCCCTCAGTCCAAATCTCCTTCCAAATCCAGCTTGCATTTGTGGAAGTTCCCTGTCAATATACTGCTGCAACCATTTTTGAATTATCTTCAGTAAGATTTTACTTGCATGAGATATTAATGATATTTTTCAATAATTTCCACATTCTGTGGGATCACCTTT
>NW_006921647.1:7992541-7995274 GCF_000298275.1 Orycteropus afer afer | reverse complement strand
TTGAACCACCAGCCTTCTGGTTAGCAGTCAGATGGCACTACACCAGGAGAGCTCCTAATTGTAATATAGTTGTTTGTATTAACACAAAATTCTTTCATTTCCAATTGTCAAAATAATTGGGCCACAAGAGGTTAGCTCAAATAATTTTAGCATTCATAACAAATTTACCTTTAACTAGTGATTAGACGACTTAGGATCAGCCTTGATGGCAACCAAGAAAAATAACCAAGCTGAAGATAGATTTGGTTGAGCGTTAGAAATATTGTAGTGGTGTGCTGGTTGCCCATTTACAGAAAAATGTAAGTGTTCACATTGGCCATATTAGCTCAGCTCAAATACAGAGAACTACTCCCCCCCCCCCCAAATTATTAGGATTGGTATCACTTTAATTAAAATAAACCCTTACTCAAGATATATTCTTAAGTAAGTAAGAATATATGTAACTCCTTTCTTTTTTTTCAGTCAGTTAAGTCAGGTACTCAATATCTAAAATTTACATCAATACTGTGTAATAGATTTATTTTTAGTCTTCTTTCAAAAATTCAGATATGAAAGGTATTGTTTGGTTCATTTTGAATGGCCAGACATCCCCCCAAAAAAATTTGGGTGAAATTCTTCTCTATATGGATTGTAACATTGTTGTTGTTGTTAACTGCCATTGACTCACCCCTGACTCATGGTGACCCCATGCATAGACTCAATAAAATTAATGTACTACCACAGATGTTTAAAACACCATTATCATTATAACCAATAATAAATCCTTTGTCTTGTGTTAAACAGAAAAATATATGAGTAAAGTGAACTTATTTTGAACAAATATAAATATATTTAAAACCTAAGTCTTGTATGTTATTAAAAAACCCAATATGCTATCAGGATGATTTCAAATCAAAGTTCTTCCTTTCAGTGCAACTGCCTATAGCTAATCATACCAGAGAGGTATGTGTAAGAACAGTGCAATCCTTCTCATTTAAGTTTGGTTATATTATGATTGTAGTATATTATATATAATTTTTTTAAGAGGAAGCGTATATGAAATTTTATTTTCTGATTATATCGTTTACACAGGATTTTTTTTTCTTCAATTTCTTAACTTTCCATGTGAAGTACAACATTGTGACTATCAAATTCCCTGATTCTGTTCTAGCACTGATAATATTTTATTGAAGATGTTGGTTAGCTTTATCTACTTTTTGGGGATAATGTGGAATATGGATAATAAACTACTTAGTGGTTCTGAAAGGTTAAGAACTTTTTTATAATTCTCCTGTGTGATATAGTTTCTTTCCTTTAAGGAGGTGAAATGGGGTAAAGAATCAGAATTATTAAAGGTATGGCATAGAAAATTCTTAGGATTCTCTTATTTATATAGAGCATTTCTTCACCATATTTTTCAATCTGTGTGCTTAGCAAATAATCAGAGAAGCTGCACCATATGAAGAAGAACATAGTATCAGGACTGGTGAAAGAGTCATTAACAACCTGTGATACGCAGATGACACAACCTTGCTTGTTGAAAGCAAAGGAGATTTGAAGCACTTACTGATGAAGATCAAAGACTACAGCCTTCAGTATGGATTACACTTCAACATGAAGAAAACAAAAGTCCTCACAACTGCATCAATAAGAGCAGGAGCTCTGGTGGCATAGTGCCTGAGGCATTTGACTGCTAACCAGAAGGATGGTGGTTCAAACCCACCAGCCACTCCTTGGAAGGAAGGTTGGGCAATCTACTTCCATAGTGATACTGCCTCACAAACATTAGAAGGGGTCACTATGAGTCAGATCTGACTCGATGGCAATGAGTTTGGTTTGGTGTTTGTTGGATCAATAAGGAATATCATGATAAATGGAGGAAAGATTGAAGTTGTTAAGGATTTCATTTTGCTTGGATGCACAACCAATGCCCATGGAAGCAACAGTCAAGAAATCAAATGATGCATTGGATTGGGAAATCTGCTGCAAAAGACCTGTTTAAAGTGTTTAAGAGCAAAGATGTCACTTTGAAGACTAATGTGCACCTGACTGAAACCATTGTTTTTCAATAACATCATATGCTTATGAAAACTGGATAATGAGTATAGAAGACCACAGCAGAATCAATGCATTTGAATTATGGTATTGGTGAAGAATAGTGAATACATCATTACTTGTCAGAAGAACAAACAAATTCATCTTGGAAGAAGTACAGCTTGCATGCTCCTTAGAAGTGAGAATGGCCAGACTGCATTTCTCCTACTTTGGTCATGTCATCAGGAGGGACAGCTCCTTGGAGAAAGATATCTTGCTTGGTAAAGCAGACTGGGAAAAAAGGAGAAGATCTTCAATGAGATGGACTAACAGTGGCTACAAAGATGAGTTCAAGCATAGCAAGGACTGTGCAAATGGTATGTTTCATTCTGTTGTAAACAGGATCATTATGAGCTGAAACCAACTCAATGGCATCTAACAACAACAACAATAATTTTTTTAAAAAATTGTGATTTGGGTGAAGATTTACAGAGCAAATTCACTTTCCATACAGCAGTTCACATATACTTTGTCTTATGTAATTGACCACAGTTTACCACAATGCAACAGCTCCGCTCCCACTTCCTCACCATAGTTACCTCTTCCCAGTGTCCATCCCTCCATACACTTCTGCCCCCTGAGCTGTCTCCCTGTGCATAAGCAGCCCTTCTTTCTCCCATGATTGTTCTCTCCAAGGAGAGTATCTACTTGAGGTAAATG
>NW_006921647.1:7982024-7990621 GCF_000298275.1 Orycteropus afer afer | reverse complement strand
TCTCAATTCTATTCCATTGGTCTATGTATCTGTCATTAAACCAATACCAGGCAGTTTTGACTACTGTGGCTGTATAGTAGGTTTTGAGATGCAACAACAGTAATTTTTATGTCTCTCAGAAGCTTAATATACATCAGCATTTTAAAATTCTGGTATTTTAATATTTTCTTATCAGATTGTTAATTCAGCTCCACCCCAAATAAGAAAACCATCTTCAACAACCACATTGACCCTGATGTTAATCTAAAAAGAACCCTATATTTTTTTGTTATCAGAACATCAATGTTGTTTTTATTAACGGGTAAGCACATAGAGAACCCCACAAATGCAGAGGAAGAATAAGCTCTATTTTCTAATAAGGTCAAATCATAGACTTTCCTGTTCACAATCAGAGGTTGCAAGGGTGACATGTATTCTTACATTACCTCTGATCTGCATCTGCACTGGTAAGACAAGCTTTAGAACTCTTCAATATGAGTTCTCACCAGCAAAATAGGCTGACTTTGGGGATGAGAAGAGTTCTACTGAAAGTTGTCTCCATGCAGGACAATTAATCTATTCTAAGGAGTTCTATTTTCTAAGTTTATAAATTGTCTTTTGATTTAAATTATGTAAGCCTCAAAGCAACTGAAGAAAGGATGATTTCACTAGAGTCGATTGGCCTCTTTGCATATGATGGTCGCCTTGAAGGAGAGGTACAGAAATAGAGGTCTTCTAAAATCACAGCTAACGCATCTCCCCCATCTTCTGGTGTGGCAGCAGAGGCAAAGGGCAAGTGGTAAAGGGACAGGACAGTCTCATGCTTTAAATCTTTGATTTTTTTACATGACAAACCAGGCACACTTGCTAAGGCCATTTGAGTCTATCTGTGGTGGTTTCCAGAAAGCATTGTGACCACAGATGTTACTGCAAGATAATCAAAAGAACATATCTAATTTGGGGATGTAGAGTACTTGTTTCTGTTGCTGATTCTGTCATTTGAAGCTTTCAGAGCTGAAGCCTTTCATGATTAGGCACATATTATTCTCCTGGAAGATATTTCTTTTTTGGCAGATAAGATAATGGAACAAATCCACTGTTTGTCAAGAGGAGTTACTATGTCATTAAAAAGCCTTTAACACAATGTTTTTCTCTTTCCCATGCTGGTTGAAAAGATTTGAATGCAAAAGCATAGATATAACAATAACAGTACAAAACCTAAATTGTCCATGGAAAAGCTTAAACCAACTTAAAATTTTCCATTTGCCAAATGCTCTTCAGGCAATTTAAATGTAATTCAAAACAGGCACTCAGTAGCCACAGATGTGGGTTGCTTCAAAATGTTCTTTGTCTTGGTTGCATACATCCAATTTCTTTCTGAAGGCTGTTTTAAAAATTATCTCTGTTACAGCAGGAGAAAAGAGTAACCAAATTCAATTATGGCATTTATATGATTAAAATATTTTTATTTTTATTAATCCTGGGAAAGTATTATCAGTCACCTCAAAAAAGAAAAAATCTTATTTATACTGTTTTTAAAGAAGTTAAACAGTTGGGAACAGTTCTAGAAAGGCCTTTTGCAGTGTAGTATGAGTTTATTCAATATCTGTTGTGTGCTGCTGAGTTGATTCCAACTCATAGTGACCCCATATGTCACATAGTGCTTCCCAAGCTGAAATTTTTACAGGAGAAGATTGCTGGGTCTTTTCTCCTGCAGAGTGGCTAGTGGATTTGAACCACCAACCTTTTGGATAGCAGTCGAGTGCTTTAACCATGTATCACCAGGGCTCTTTATTCAATATCAAGGATCCTGAATTGAAGGAAATGAACCAATAACTTTATGTAGAGATACAGAAGGTTTCTAATTTTGTTCAATAGTACAATGACATTGTGACAACATTTTGGGAGTCCCTGGGTGATGCAAATGGTTTAACACTCGCCTGCTAACTGAAAGATTGGTGATTTGAGTCCACTCACAGGCACCTTGGAAGAAAGGTCTGCTGATCTATTTCCAAAAAATTAACCATTAAAAACTCCACGGAGCATGGTTCTACTCAGACACTTATGGGGTCACATGAGTTGGAATCAACTCAACAGTGGTTACTAGGAGCTCTGGTGGCATAGTGCCTAAGGCATTTGACTGCTAGCCAGAAGGTAGGCGGTTCAAACCCACTAGTCACTCCACCCAAGGAAGACTGGGTGATCTACTTCCGTAAAGATTTATCACCTTGGAAACCCAAAGGGGGTCATTATGAGTCAGAATCAACAGGATAGCAGTGAGTTTGGTTACTTATTTTGTTGTTGTTATGTGCCCTTGAGTCGGACCCAACTCATAGCGACCCCTCCTTGGGTTTCTGAGGTGGAATCACTACAGAAGTAGATTGTCCAACCTTCCTTTCGAGGAGTGGCTGGTGGGTTTGAACCGCCAGCCTTCTGGTTAGTAGTCAAGTGCCTTAGACACTACACTACCAGAGCTCCTAATAGAGGACAAAAACACAGTCTGAATATCTTTCAGAAGACACATAATATTGCCAGGTGTCATCCCAGGGTTTCTGTATTCACCTCAATGCTGCTAATAGGGGTTTTTGATATCCTCAATGAATTTATTGTTAATGAGCCACAGTGAATCTAAGAAATTATAAAAGAAGATTTTGGGGAGGTTAATAATGTTTCCCCATTGTCATAGACCAAAATATATTGCTCTAAGACCTCTATTTGCTATCTCTGGTCTAGGCCCACACAAGTTATATCATCTTCCTAGGACTGCCATACAAAGTACCACACACTGAGCAGCTTATAAGAACAATTCTGGAGACAGGGAGTCTGAGAGCAAGTTGTTGGCATGTGGATTCTTTCTGAGGCTTTGAAGGAGAATCTCTTCCATGCCTCTCCCCTAACTTTTGGTGGCTGTGGCCGTTCCTTAGCATTTAGCTACAGAGTCACATGTTGTCCTTGTTTTGTCTCTCTGTCTTTGTATATTTTCCTCTGTTTATAAGGATATCAGTCATATAAGATTAGGACCTACGTTACTCCAATGTGGTTCATGTTAACCTAACTGACAACATCTTCAAAGACCCTGTTTCCAAACAAGGTCACATTCACAGGTACAGGAATTAGGACATCAACATATCTGTTTTGGGGAACGCAATTCAATCCATAACACAGGTCCTCAGTGCAATTATGTTGTTGTTGTTGTTGGGTGCCATCGAGTCGGACTCGGCCCATAGCAACCCCTCCTTGGGTTTCCAAGGCAGTATCACTATGGAAGTAGATTGCCCCATCTTCCTTCCAAGGAGTGGCTGGTGGGTTTGAACCACCATCCTTCTGGTTAGCAGTCAAGTGCCTTAGGCACTATGCTAACAGAGCTCCCCAGTGCAATTATAGAACTCTTTAACCTGAGTTCTCCCTGAAAAGTAAACTGGCTGTGGGGGTAACACCCCACCCATCAGAGAATGTGAGAATCCAGCAGCTTCTGGGTCCTCAGGAGAGGAAAGGCAATTGGAAATCTTGAGATATCTCACTCGATGATCCTACTTCTTCCTCACTGGTGGAGGGTGGTGGTTGAGATTACAGAATTTGAGTCAGACAGGCTAGATTGAATGTTGGCTTTCTCCTGTAACCTATGTATATAACATCTCGAAATCTCAGTTTCCCATAAATAACATGAAATTATTAGTACCTATATCACTGGGCTGTGAGATTTTACATATAAAAGCTCAGCATTATGCCTGCCACATGGTTAGTGCTCAATATACAGCAGCTGCTAGTAATAGCAGCAACATCGGCAGTTATGTCCATTCTGAGCTATGGAGGTGAATGCCTAACATTTTGGAAAAGTTTGGCTGTGGAAAATATGTAGCACAATATCTAAAGTGTCACAGTGTACTATTTCTTCTCTCTGTCCATGTAAGGACACTGTCATTCAATCTGATCATCAAGGCCCACACTGGACAAAAATTATGAAGTCTACCTTACTGCTCTCTGGTGGTCTGCGATCTTCCTTTTAAAGCCCATCTCACATTGGGTAATGAGAAGTAAATTGTGAAAGCTGTAGGTTTGCCATCCGTTCTCTTCCTATGAAACCTCCTCTAATCTTTGTATAAATGTGCTAAAGGCAGACCTCCTGGCAAACAACTAAATGGTTTTCAGGATGTTCTCATTGTATAGGATTCCATGTGGCAAGGGAACTTATAACCACTGGGTACAGGGGGCATGTTGTTGTTATTATGTGCTGTTTAGTTGGATTCAACTCATAGTGAACCTTCTTGGGTTTCTGAGGCATAGCCCTTGGAATATCTCACAGAAGCGATGGAACTCTTTGAGTATAAGATGGAAAAACATCATGCCTGGGATGGCACTTCTGTGTAAGTGATGTGAATAGCTTAGAGATCTTACATGTTACCTTGGCCAGAGAGCCAAGTGGCCAGAGTGCCTTGTGACTACTTGCATCTTTGAAATTATTAGTGAAGCTTGATGCTGAGTGAGATCTTTGAGTCACAGGCATCTTCACTGACAGTCTGATCCTTGTGCTCAGGTAGCAAGTTGAATGTCATGGATATTACTGTGCCATTTAGATTGTTAATCACTCTGAGCACCACGAAGGAAGTACAGTGCCTGGTATGTAATAATACAATCCCCTACATATTTGTTGAGCAAGTGGATAAGTGAATAAGAGTAAACGAATCAGTGAATGAACGAGGATTTATTCTTCCTACAGTCATTTGCAATTCACTCAATGACACTAAAAGAAATGAAACACCTAAGGGTCATTCTTTCATAGTGGATTTCCAGGTAACATATGTCTTAATTTCTTAGTACTACTATAACAGAAATACCACAAATGGGTGGTTTTAATGAACAGAAATTTATTTCCTCACAGTTTAAAAGGCTACGAATCTGAAGTCAGGGTGCTGGCTCTAGAGGAAGGCTGTCTCTGTCAGCTCTGGGGGAAAATTTTTTTCTCAGCTGCTCTAGCCTCTGCGTTCCTTGGTTCCTTGTTGGTCTCCATGTCCTATCTATCTTTCCTCAGTTTGTATTTTCTGGTCTCTGTGTTGCTCTTTGTATCACCCAACAGTGATTAGATTTAGAACACAGCCTACATTGACGTGACCTCATTAACATAACAAAGAAAACTTTATTCCCAAACGGAATCATATCCATAGGTATAGGAGTCAGGACTTTAACATATAAGTTTTGGGGACATATTCAATCCATAACACCATGGCTGATGAAAAGGAAGACAAAAGGCTGGGGAGGCTCCTGGAACTCTTCAGATCTAGTCAACTGCCTGTTTTTCAAGGAGGCATTATTTTTTGGGGGGGAGGGGATTAGGTTGTTTGTTTCTTTAAAGATACCAAAACTGAATTGTTGAAACTTAAGTTAATGAATGACTTGGTCTGACTGTGCTTAAGCCAGGCTTCATGCCGGTGGGGCATTGCTAATTGACAGGACTTCAAATGACCTTTAAAACGCCATTAAGTAGAACCAAGCAGCTTAGTGCAGTGATACAGAGAGAGATCCTTTACCAGAAATTTTTGGACTTAAAAAAGCATGGATCAGCCCAGACTACTGAATAAATGTTTTGAAATTACAGTATACAACTGTAATTCCTTGCAGTGTACAATCAGCTGAGTCCTTACACAGAGGTTCCTTCTTAGCACAATGGGATTCTCCCATCTATGCAAACCAAGGCCAGCATCAATAAAGGCGATCCTGGTGGCCTTATTGGAGTATAAGGCCTGGGGAAAATTAGAACAGGCAAATCTGCACTAGAGGATACTTTTCCAAAGTCTTTTGTGCTTTTTATCTGAAAGAGCAGGACCTCCGTGATTCTTTCAGGTTGCAAGAGAGAGAAATTTTTACCATAGATCCAGTGGGGATTGATTAAAGAAACTACAAGAAACCAGAGTTGACAAAGCTGTTTAAAATTATATTTAAACAAAGTAATTGAAAACCCCAAAGGAAGAAAATTCTACCACAACAAAATCTGTTCATGTCTGTTTTGTTCACCAGTACCTTACGTCCTTATCATCTGGCACATACTTGATATATACATTTAAGTAAAAAAGCCAGTTGCCATCAATTCCAACTCATGGCAACACCATTGTGTCAGAGTAGATCTTTGCTCCACAGGGTTTTCAATGGCTGATTTTTTAGAAGTAGATGGCCAGGCCTTTCTTCCAAGGTCCCTCTGGGTAGACTCAAACCTCTAACCTTTCCATTAGCACCAAGAAAGTTAACCATCTGCACTACCCAGGGACTCCTGATGTATACTTTTTTTTTTCCCCCAGTTGTTGTGAAGTCAACCCCAACTCATAGCAACCCCATGTGTGTCAGAGTAGAACTGTGGCTTATAGGATACTTGATAGCTGGTTTTTAGAAGTAGATCATCAGGCTTTTCTTCCAAGGTGACTCTGGTGGACTTGAACTTTTAATCTTTCAGTTAGCAGTTGAGCACTGTGGTGTAGTGAATTATTTAATGTGGTCCTTTTAGCTATAGTCTTCTGAGCCAGGTAGGGCTGGCTGAATCAGGTCTCTGACTCAGTATTCTTGAAATAGTTATGTAGCAGACCATCACATGACTGCTCGCCAGGTCCTTAGGCAGGATAAGAAGTTACATTTCAAAACCCCCACAAGCTTGACTGTTGTAAAATGCTGATAAACCTCCTGAGTTGTCCTTCAAGTACCTCACCAGAGCATGCACAATAAAATTCAACTTGACTGGCAAAGTGGCCTTCCACCAGAGGCTGTCAAGAGCAGGAGTCCTGTGCCATGACTTAAACCAGGGTCCAAAGACCTCATGCATGCACAGCATCCCAGAATAAGTCATGACAACATCTCAGCAGCCTTCTCAACAGGTTCCACCTTTGTTCCAATAGCTTTTGTGGTGGAATCCATCTTGACTACTTCCTGCACACACACCTGATTTTCATAACTACACCTTTTTCCTATAAAGCCCTGCCTATTTTACGAATAAAGATGATGCCTCACTCTTGTCTAAAACCCTTTATAAACCCTAGGAAATCTTTTGTTTGGTGAGAGATTGGAGGCTACCACAGGTGAAAGCCCCTCTCTGTCTCTCCCTTGCAAGCCCCACTTCCTTCCTTTCTCTTTAATAAACTTTGCTTCATGTAGACATTTTGCCTCTCCTGTTCAGTTCTTTGTCTGCAGAAGGCAAAGACCCTTGCTTAAGGTACCAGGACCCAGTAACACTTCCATTTTGTGATATGTTGTAAACCCAAGTCTCTTGCCTGTGGTTATGGTCCCATTTTGGAGTGAGTTGTCCATTATGTTAATGAGCCAGGATTAGGGCGGGATATATCTTGAGGCATCACCTTACTACAGGGTGTGATTCAAGCCACCACCCATACCACACTTATTTAAGTGACTACCCTTTACCACCTTACTGATGTCATACCCTTGCTTAAAACATACCTATTATCTTATAAGATAAAAGGAAAGAGAAGTGAGCAGAGAAAGGGAGATCTCACTACTACCAAGAAAGAAAAGCTGGGAGCAGAGTGCATCTTTTGGACCCAGGATTACTACAGTGAGAATCTCCTAGATCCAGAAGACATATACAGAGAGAGAGAGAGAGAGAGAGAGAGAGAGAGAGTTGTAACACAGAGATGAAGAGATACGGTGAGAAGCAGCAGCAGAGAAGACTGGTGGGAGACAGGCAGGAGCCTGGCCAATGGAGTGAGAAAGCTGAGCACCTTCAGGCAGGAGGCTTGCCGGTGGAGTAGGGTGCCTCTGGGCACGTGGTGGAGCTAGAGCTGAGTGCCTCCTCTGCCATGCCATTTTACAAGTACATTAATAGTTTATACCATCCAAGAACTTTGATATATACTTGTTGTTAGTGTTGTTTGATTCTGACTCATGGCAACCCCACAAATGTTTGACTACCAACCATGAGACTGGAAGATCAAACCCACCCAGAAGTGCCTCAGAGGACAGGCCTAATGATCTGCTACCAGAACATCATAGCCTTGAAAACCTATGGCACAGTTCTACTTTGCACACATGTGGTCACTATGAGATATATACTTAAAACCAAAAAAACAAACCCACCACTATCAAGTTGATTCTAACTCCTAGGAACCAAATAGGACAGAGTAGAACTACCTCATAGAGTTTCCATAGAGTTTCCAATACAGAAGTAGACATCCTCATCTTTCTCCCAAGGAGCAACTAGTGGGTTCAAACTACTGACTTTTTGATTAGCAGCTGAGTGTTTTAACCACTATACCACCAGAACTATTTATTTATTTTTTATGTGATTTGGGTGAAAGTTGACAGAGCAAATTAATTTTCCATACAGTAGTTCATATTTTGTTTCATGACATTAACTGAAATTCCCCACAATGTAACAGCTCTCTTCCCACTTCCTCCCTATGGTTATCGCTTCCCTGTGTCTTTTTCCTATTCATTCCTGTCCCCCGAGCTATTTCCCTGTGCAAACACTGCCCTTCTGTTCTCCCATGATTGATTGCTCTAAGAAGTGTATCTACCTGATGTAAATGAACACCCTATATGCCTGTCTGTTATTTGGCTGGAAGCCACAGGAGTGAGTTCAGTTCTGGACCTGAAGGGTAATGAGAGGCCATAGTCTCAGGGGT
>NW_006921647.1:7980315-7981654 GCF_000298275.1 Orycteropus afer afer | reverse complement strand
ATAAGGAGAGAACCATTGTTGCATTTAGAGACCCCAGTTTTTATTCACTAAAGTAGGATATAGAGCAATGGTTTTTGTGTAGTATGTTATGCCAATTGAGATTTTTGTCCTGGTGACCATGGTCCCGAGCCCGCAGGTCCAACTATTTGCTTCCTTAGGGTGGCTGGCTGTGGTCAAGAAGTTATCATAACTTTGCCCTGTGTTAGTTCTGTTATGTATTTGAACTTTCTTACAGCACATACAAATACATACATAGAAATATCATCTGCAGCCTTATAAAATATATGTATATATTTAGGACTCACTAAATATTTTTTTAATTAATGTATGGAATATAACCTACTTACCTTTCATCCATTGCCATATACTTCAAAATGTTTATGTTAACATCAGATATTTGCTAATTCTGGTCATTCTTTCTGTCCTTAAGACCTATTATTTGAAAGTGAAAATGAATAGGCACATTTGATTGTCTAGGTTTATTTCTTAGTGCTGTATTTGTGAAATTCTACAATAGCACACAGGATTGTGCTGTAGGAGCTACAGGCTAGACAATTTCAGGGTAAGGTATTTAAGGAAAGCAATCCTGTAATTATGTTAGCAAAGATTTGTAAATAGAAGAGAGCTACAGCCTGCCAAAGTATTTTTAAGAAGAGACATATTGTTGATTTGTTCCACATTTAACAATTTATATAAACAAGCAAATTTCTGCCTTTTGTCATGTGTCAGAAATTCTGTCTTCTAGAAAAATAGCAACTTCTTTGGAAAACACATCTGGTTTTTGAGCCCAGCCCTGTCCATCAGTAAAACAGATGCTTTTGAGAGACCAGAAGGTGGAAATGTGGATTAAGCTACAGGCACTTTTCCAAGTAGAATTTCCTTCTTAGTAATTTGAAGCTTGAGATAGTCATTTAATATTGAAACAATTTCAAGAATTTATAATGTAATGTGGAACATTAATATTTAGTAATAGGAATAATGGTAGGAATGCTCAATTGGTTCCTCCACACATAAATCCTTAAATCCACAATTCAGGTTGTTTACTCTATAATGACAGTGGTATGCTAGTGGGCAAGAAAAAGTGCCATAAAAATGCATAGGTCAAAAATTACCCTTTGAGCTCCATCTTTAGGTGAATAGCTTAATGTCTTGGGTTTTAGTATCCTTACCTTCAAAATAAAAGTTTAGTTAAGTGATTCTAAGGGTTCCTATCAGCTTTAGAATTCTATGAGTCATACTTTGGTTTAAGTCTGAATGGTACATACAAACTTTCTGAAGGACAATATTTATAAAACATATCAAGAGCCCTAAAAATCATATATATGGTATAAATAGACTA
>NW_006921647.1:7959069-7978219 GCF_000298275.1 Orycteropus afer afer | reverse complement strand
AAAAAAAAAAAAAAGATCATATATTTCTACTCAGAAATTCTATTTTCAGAAATATAACCTAAGGAAATAAATGGGTGTGTATGCAAATATAAATATTTATTGTAGAGTAGTATGTTGGGAGCAACAAAAATATTCATCCTTAGAGGATTGGTACATAAATACATCATGGTATACTCATGCAAAGGAATACTACGCTTTCATAAAAAATAAAGATGAAGTCTTTTTTATTACTTAAAAGGTTGTTACTTTTTTTTTTAAATCCTCTTGCCCAGAACACAACTTATTTATATTCCTAATTCTCACTCACCAAAAAAAAACATTGATTGAGGTGGTCACCATTAGTACTCTTGTGAAGAATTTTCCTGCCAAACTATTGCCAGGACACTAACTGATAGACTGATGTCCCCGTATCAGTTGTCAGCCCCTGGTTCATTCATCTGAGGCCAGATTGGTTAGTTCATGTGGCACTAATATGGGAATGTAGGTGGAAAAATTCCCTTGGGATGGACCGATCTATCTGTTTTTCTAGCATGTATTTGTTCTACCTAGCTTCATGCTTATAAAAGCACAAGATTTTCTATATCAACTTGAACAATGTTTCCTGTAAATGTCAAAACAACAACAACAAAAAAATAGAACTGTCAAACTATCCTGGACAACAAGTTTTCAGGAAATGAAATTCATGGTGAGCAGCATACATCTAATGCTTTGACTCTGGGCTTTGGAAGTATATACCTGGGACTCTAGCAGATGATTTATCAAGGTATGACTTTGCTCTAGTTGCTGTGTCTTGGAATTCGGTGTTAAGGAAGGAATATGAGGTAAACATGAGGACCGGCATGGGATTCACTCATTAGGCTGTCATAGGTGCTTGGAAATGACCTGGGCAAAAGTGGAGATTCAGGTAGACATAGCACAGCACCCAGTACAAACCAGGGGAGGCCAGGAAAGGAAGTGGGTGCCAGCAGTGGGCCAGAAGAGCTAAGGAGACCAGGAAGTGAGTGGAGTAGTTTGGAACAACTAAGGGAGATGAAAGTGTCTGTCTGTTTATCTTACTGTGCTGGCTTGCATGTTGCTGTGAGGCAGAAGGCCATGCCACCAGTGTTTCAAATGTCAACAGGGTTACCCAAGGTGGAGAGGTTTCAGCAGAGCTTCCAGACTAAGACAGACTCAGAAAAAGGAAGAAGCCACCCACTTCTCAAAGAATTGGACAGTGAAAACCTTATGAACAGCAGTGAAACACTGTCTTATATATTACTGGAAAACTTATTAATAGCTGTGAAACATTGTCTGATACAATGCAGGAAGATGAGCCTCTCAGGTCAGAAGGCATTCAAAATACAACTGGGGGAGAGCTAATTCCTCAGAGTAGAGCTGACCTTAATGATGTGGATACAGTAAAGCTTTTGGGACCTCTATTTGCTGATGTGGCACAATTCACAATGAGAAGAAACAGCTGCAAACATTCAGTAATAATTGAAACATGGAATGTACAAAGTATGACTCTAGGAAAATTGGAAGTTGTCAAAAATGAAATGGAATGCATAAAGATTGATGCCCTAGGCATTAGTTAGCTGAAATGAACTGATTTTGGCCATTTTGAATCAGATAAACATATGACCTACTATGTCAAGAATGACAAATTGAACAGGAATGGTGTGGCAATTCATCATCACAAAGAATGTTTCAAGATCTGTCCTGAAGTACAATGCTGTCAGTGATAGGATACTATCCATACACCTACAAGCAAAGCCAGTTAATACTACTATTATTCAAATTTATGCATCAACTACAAAAGCCAAAGATGAGGGAATTGAAGATATTTCCCAACTTTTGCAGTCTGAAATTGACCAAATGTGCAATCAAGATGTGTTGATTTTCACTGGTGATTGGAATGCAAAAGTTGGAAACCAAGAAGAATCACTGGTAGTTGGAAAATATGACCTAGGTGATAGAAATAACGCTGGAGATCACACAATAGAATTTTGCTGGACCGATGACTTATTCATTGTGAATACCTCTTCACAACAACACAAATGGTGGCTATACACATGGATATCACCAGGCAGAGTACACAGGAATCAGATTGACTGCATCTGTGGAAAGAGGCAATGGGGAAGCTCAATATCTTCAGCCAAAACAAGGTTGGGAGCTGATTGTGGAACAGACCATCAATTGCTCATATGCAAGTTCAAGGTGAAGCTGAAGACAATGACAAGAAGTCCAAGAGCTAAAACATGACCTTGATTATATCCCTCCTGAATTTAGAGACTATCTGAAGAATAAATTTGATGCATTGAACACCAATGACCGAAAACCAGAGACATTATGGGATGACATCAAGAACACCATCCATGAAGAAAGAAAAAGGTCATTAAAAAGACAGGAAAGGAAGAAAAAACAAAATGGATGCAAGAAGCGACTCTGAAACTTGTCCTTGAATGGAGAGTAGCTAAAGCAAATAGAAGAAATGATAAGATAAAAGAGCTGAACAGAAGATTTCAAAGAGCAGCTCAAAAAGATAAAGTCAATTATTATAATGAAATGTGCAAAGACCTGGAGTTAGAAAACCAAAAAGGATGAACACGCTTGGCATTTCTCAAGCTGAAAGAATGGAAAAAAAATTTACGCCTGAAGTGGCAATATTAAAAGAATCTATGGGCAATATATTGAATGATGCAGGAAACATCAAAAGAAGACGGAAGGATTCACAGAGTCACTGTACCAAAAAGCATTGTTCAATGTTCATCCATTTCAGGAAGTGGCATATGATCAAGAAGAAGGAAGGGCTGCTTATGCACAGGGAGATAGCTCAGGGTGCAGAAGAGTATGAAGGGATGGACACTGGGAGGAGGTAACTATGGGGAGGAAGTGGGAGGGGAGCTGCTGCATTGTAAATTTTGGTCAATGACATGAGACAAAGTATATGTGAACTGCTGTATGAAAAGTGAATTTATTCTATAAATCTTCACCCAAATCCTAAAAAAAAAAAAAAAGAATCAATAGTATTGAAGGAAGAAGTCAAAGCTGAACTGAAGGAACTGGTGAAGAACAGGGCTCCAGGAAATGAAGGAATACCCATTGAGATGTTTCAACAAACAGATGCCCTGCTGGAGGCACTCACTCGGCTATGCCAAGGGAATTGGAAGACAGCTACCTGGCCAACTGACTGGAAAAGATCCATATTTGTACCCATTCCAAAGAAAAGTGATCCCAAAGAGTGTGGAAATTATCAAACAATATCATTAACATCGCACGCAAGTAAAAGCTTACTGAAGATCATTCAAAAACAGTTGCAACAGTGTATTGACAGAGAAGTTCCAGAAATGCAAGCTGGATTCAGAAGAGGTTATGGAATGAGGGATATAATTTCTGATGTGAGATGGATATAGGCTGAGAGCAAAGAATACCAGAAAGATGTTTACTTGTGTTTTATTGACTATGCAAAAGCATTTAATTGTGTGGATCATAACAAATTGTGGATAACATTGGGAAGAATGGGAATTCCAGAACACTTAATTGTACTCATGAGAAACATGTACATAGACCAAACAGAACAAGGGGATACTGCATGGCTCAAAATAGGAAGGGAGTGCATCAGGGTTGTATCCTTTCACCATATTTATTCAATCTGTTTGCTGAGCAAATAATCCAAGAAGGTGGAGTATCTGAAGAAGAACATGGCATCAGGATTGGAGGAAGAATCATTAACAACCTGCAATATGCAGATGACACAACTTTGCTTCCTGTAAGTGAGGATGACTCGAAGCACTTACTGATGAATATTGAAGACTACAGTCTGTGGTATGGTTTACACCTCAATATAAAGAAAACAAAAATCCTCACCACTGGACCAATAAGCAGCATCATGATAAATGGACAAAAGATTGAAGTTGTCAAAGACTTCATATTACTTGGTTCTACAATCAACACCAATGGAAGCATCAGTCAAGACATCAGACGATGTATTGCCTTGGACAAATCTGCTGCAAAACACCTCTTTCAAGTTCTGAAGAGCAAAGATAGCTCCTTGAAGACTAAGATGTGCTTAACCCAAGCCATGGTATTTCCATTGCCTTGTATGCATGTGAGAACTGGAAAATGAATAAGGAAGACTGAAGAAGAGTCTATTCTTTTGAGCTTTGGGCATTGATGAAGAATACTGAAAGTACCATGGACTGCCAAAAGAACTAACAAATCCGTCCTGGAGGAAGGGCAGCTAGAATGAATGCTCCTTGGAAGCAAGAATGGCCAGACTTCATCTCACTTACTTTGGTCATGTTGTCGGAAAGGACAATTCCCTGGAGAAAGCTATCAGGCTTGGTAAAGTGGAGGGTCAACAAAAAAGGGGAAGACTCTCAACAAGATGGACTGACACAGTGGCTGTGCTGATGTATTCTGGCAAGGATCATGAGGCTGGCACAGGACCAGGCAGTGTTTTGTTCTGTTGTATATAGGGTCGCTGTGAGTCAGAGATGACACGATGGCACCTAACAACAACCACAGCATTGTACCCAGCAAGTTCAGCAGTCAGTGGCAATTTTGGTCAATGGCTAGTACCAAAAGATCAGGTGGGCAGGGTATATGTAATGAGGGCCAATCCAGGCAGATGTCCAGGAAAGAGGAGAACTAGAGAAATCTGTCGGGTGGTGGCATGGATCTGAGAACAGGGAAGGGGTTGCAGTGCAGGGTAGGGGTAAGAAGGTGAAATATGCGTGAGCGGCTGCACCATTATCAAAGAATAATGTATGTTGGGTTAGAAGGTGTGGGAAATTGACCTTAGGAAGTTAAGTATTCAAGGCATCTTCTCAGAACCATTTCCCCAGACCAAAACCAAACTCACTGCCCTATGTCCATTCTGACTCTGTGGGTTTCTGAGGCAGTAAATCTTTATGAAAGTATTTTGCCCCATCTTCCCTCCACAGAGGCAAGTGACAACCCACAATCAACTTAGAAAACTTATTAGCTGGAGCCATAGTTATAACTGGGAGGGATTTTCCAAGCTATGGCCCTAGTAGAAGGTTTCACAATCTGTTAAACTTTTGTTGTTCACCGTGAGCTTCTGTCAAGTTGGCTCCAACTCACAACAAAATGTTGCCTGAGCCATCCTAACAATTGTTGGTATATTTGAGCCCATTATTGCAGTTATTAAGTCAATCCATCTTTCCTTCTTTTTCACTGACTGTTCACCAAACATCGTGTCCTTTTCTAGCAATTGGTTTTTCCTAATGTGTCCAAATCAAGCAAGACAAAGTCTCATCATAATTGCTTTGAAGAAGCATTCTGGTTGCACTTCCTCCAAAATGATTTGTTCCATGGTGTATTCAATGGTATGTTCCATGATATATTCAATGTTCTTCACCCATGCCACAATTTAAATGTGTTAATTCTTCTTTGGTCTTCCTTTTACACTGTTTAGCTTTTGCATGTGTATGAGGCAATTGAATAAACCATGGTTTGCATTAGACTCAACTTAGTGATATCTTTTTTTTAAAAAAAGATTTTAAAGAGGTTTTCTTTTGCAACAGATATGCCCAATGCCATACACCATTTGATTTCTTGACTGCCACTTCCATGGGCTTTGATTGTTGATTCAAGTAGAGTGAAATCCTTGACAATTTTAATTTCTTCACCATTTATCATGATGTTATTTATTGGTCAATGGTAAAAACCAAACCATGGTAAGCTGTAACCTTGACTTAATTCATATTAGTCAACCCCAGCAGAAACAAACAGAGCCAAACAAAACTAGTGAGTTTGATGAAAAGGAGGGTTAATTTTTCAATGCCTCCTTGTTTTTCAGTTCCATGATATATATATTTTTAATTTTGCCATTGTGCTTGGAGCACCATGTAACAGCAATGTATTCTCATTGGTGTCCTTCTATAATCTAAACTTACTTATTTTTTCAATTATGATTTGGGTGAAAGTTTACAGAACAAATTGGTTTTCCATTCAACAACTCATACATATTTTGTTTTGTGACATTGATTGCAATCCCCACCATATAACAGCACTGTTCCATTTCCTCCCTGTGTTTGTTGTTGTTGTTGTTGTTATGTGCCGTCGAGTCAAACCCGACTCATAGCGACCCCTCCTTGGGTTTCCGAGGCAGTATCACTACAGAAGTAGGATTGCCCAACCTTCCTTCCGAGGAGTGGCTGGTGGGTTTGAACCACCAGCCATTTGGTTAGCAGGCAAGTGTCTTAGCCACTATGCTACCAGAGGTCCTTCCCTGTGTTTACCATATCTTTTCATCCTTCTTCTCCGTCCCTTCCTGACATATTAGCTTTATGCCTGGGCAAATGCCACCCTTTTGATCTCATATTGTTGATTGTTCTAATGATTGCAAACCTCCCTGGTGTTATTGTTCACTTTATATGCCTATCTATCATTTGGCTGAAAATTGAGTTACAGGAGTGAGTTCAGTTCCTGGCTTAAAGAGTGTCTAAGGGCCATAGTCTCATTGTCCCATCAGTCTCTATCAGAGGAGTACACCTGGTCTTGTTTTGTTTTTCATGATCTTGAGTTTAGTTCCACATTTCCCCCCACTCTATCCAGGACCTACTGTTGTGATTCCTTTCAGAGTGATCAGGAGTGGTTGTTGGGTACCGTCTCAGGGTGGAGGTGGCTAGGGTTCCACGTGGTTCATTAGTCCTTTGAACTAATTGTTTCCTTTCATCTTTGATTTCTTCTCTCTTGTTTTCTCCAGGTGGAGAGAGGCCAATAGTTGCAACCTAAATGACTGTTCATAAGCTTTTAAGACCCCAGTCACTACTCATCAAGGTAGAGCATTATCTTTGTGGACTATGTTATGCCAATTGACCTTATTGTTCCCTGAACTAAAGCCCTGAGCCCCCAGGTGAAATTATTTCTTAATTTGACAGGAATTTATTGAATACCTAACAACAATTATGTAGTATAGATTACACCCCACCTTAAAGAAACAAAGATGGCTATTAATCAGCCCTTGCCTGAGAGGTGCTCTCCAGTCACTCATAATGGATAAGGTGATTCTAAGTTCCTGGAAGGCAGGGCCATCTTTCTTCTGTATTCCCATACAGTGCTTCACTTGGCCTCCTCTACAATTTCTCATATTCATTATGCAAAGACTTAGAAGATTTATAAGACATTATTATATGTGGCCAGCACTATAATAAAAGCTAATAATTACAGACAAGTAAAAACCAGCAGCCTACCATATTAACCATTTACACCACCCAGGGACTGACTCCCATAGTTACATTCCAAAACCCAAACTCACTGTGGTCAATGATTCTGACTCATAGCGACCCTGTAGGACATAGTAGAACTGCCCATAGAGATTCCAAGGCTGTAAATCTTTAGGAAAGCAGATTGCCACATCTTTCTCCTGGGAAGCGGCTGGTGGGTTTCAACCACTAAATTTTCAGATACACCCCCAGGGCTCCTAACAATTACATATTCAAACTAAACCAAACTCACTGCTGTCGAGTTGACTCTGACTCATAGCGATCCCTCCTTGGGTTTCCGAGGCAGTATCTCTACAGAAGTAGATTGCCCCATCTTCCGTCTGAGGAGTGGCTGGTGGGTTTGAACCACCAGTCTTCTGGTTAGCAGTCAAATGCGTTAGGCACATAAGCTGGGCACTCTCCTAAGATTTTGTTACTAAGTTACAACAACCCACTGAGGTAGGTTAGTCCCAGGCAGTTAAGCAATTGCTCAAGTGAGCACAGCTACTGTATAGGGAGGTGGTGTTTGAATTCAGGCAGTCTTGTTCAGAGTCCAGGAGCCTAACCACTCTGCTATGTCCTATAAGTGGCAGTTGGAAGAAGAGTTTAATCTATACTATGGAGGAACGTCGATTTGGTTGGGGAAGATAAAACTAAATTGCTGAGAATTGGTGATAGAGCATCTAATGTAGTGCTACAGACTGTAAGCTATAGAGGTTAAGGAGGGTGAGTTCACTGGTAGGGAGAGGCTTATCAGAGAGTGCATCTTGGAGAACAAATAGGATTTGGGGAGCTAGAAGTAGAAGGGGAGCATGCTTGGTGGAATGGGAGTGAGGATAGTGTGGGGAACACTACTGAGCGCCCTCTAACACCAGATGTGCTTAGCACCAGGGATAGGGCATTAGAGGAGGATGCAAAGAAAACTAAGATGTGATTTCTCTTTTTGTCCTCAGGGACAAGAAAGCTTTAGACTAACATCTTTTATTCATGAATTACTATCTCTGAAAAGCTAAAAGTAACTTAGTGCCTTATCAATTTTAGAAAAGGATATCTTCTCTCCAGAATTTTCATAAACTGATAAAACTATGAAAATTTTTAAATATTTGTGTTTTATGATTGCTGCCAAGAATATACCCAACCTTTTTTTTTTTAAATCTTTTTTGAACTGTATAAAATTATTCAGCAGCCAAGGACCACGCAATTAGTACCATTGAGATTATCTATTGTTACAAAAGCATTCGAACCTGATGTCTTCCTTATTTTAATCATAAATAAGAGGCAATTATTTTATGTGAAAAGATAAAGTCTGTGTCAGGATGATGCCAAAGCACTCAATCAATTTGATTCATAAGGGTAAAATGGGCCCAAGCTAGTGTTACAGTGTTAAAAAAAGAAAAGGAATATTCACATTGATTAAACACTTCCCACATGCCAGGATTTCAATTATTTTTTCATGTACTATCTCCTATTATAAGGAACACTGGTGGCATAGTGCCTAAGCCATTTGACTGCTAACCTGAAGGTTGGTGGTTCAAACCCACCAGCCACTCCGTGAAAGGAAGACTGGGCAATCTGCTATTGTAAAGATTTACAGCCTTGGAAACCTAAAGGGGGTTGCTATGACTCAGAATCAACTTGAAGGCAGTGAGTTTGTTTTTTGGTTTTATCTCCTATAATATTCACAGAAATCTGATGAGAAATATCTTTTATCCCTATGTTATAGATGAGAAAACTGAGGCTTTGAGTGATGATCTTCCCCATATCATGCATCTAGTAATGACGGAGCACAAATTTGCATCCAGACTTTCTGACTCATTTCCCTATGTTCTTAAAACCACATTTTGCCTAACCCCTAATGTAGTTATGTAGTTATGTAGATTAATTAGCTGAATCTTGAAGTCTAGTACATGCTTTCTGGTATCCATAATGTAGATGTTCTTAAGCCAGTTTTAAAATCTTTTATTACAATTTGTGACTTTGTTTTTCTTATTAACTCTAACCACTATTTTATTTTGGTTAATTGGTTAATTGCCTGATCCAGCATCACTCATATAGTGTAGTGCCTAAGCACTTGACTGCTAACCAGAAGGCTGGTGGTTCAAACCCACCAGCCACTCCTCAGAAGGAAGATGGGGCAATCCACTTCCGTAGTGATACTGCCTCGGAAACCCAAGGAGGGGTCGCTATGAGTTGGGTCCAACTCAGAGGCACATAACAACAATAACAACAGCATCACTCATGGTGACACAATGGTTCCCCTCCAGGTCGACAGTAAGGACCTTGGATTCAGATTTATGGTTCCCTCAGTACTTCCTTCTGCTGTCCAAATATGAGTATTTTAGGGCAATAAATGAAGCTTGTGGTCATTTATGATAAAATATCTGGAAGAATTGCTTTACTTTTCAATATTCCCCTGGTATTCTTGCAATACCATACCAGAAAGTTTAGTAGTTTTCTCAGGGTTATAGAAAGAAAACCCAAGTCTTCTTTTTCTTGAGCCAGACCTCCACCTTTTCCACTGAAAGTAAGTAAAACTCATTTCGAGATGTGGCCTGCAGACAAATAGGACCAAATGAAAAAAAAAAAAAAAACATCTCCAGTCCCTCTTATTTCTATAGTACAACAAATAATGGCTACATGTTTTAGAATTAGACATGAGTGAAAGATCCAGCCCTCCTGGTGTCTTGGACCTCATTTCCATGGCCTTCCAATGGCGCACACAAGTTCTCCATCAGTCCCAGGGATCTGCATATTTGGAGCTCCTGGAACTTAGGTAGTATGACCATTAGAAAAATAGATATAAGGTCTCTATTTGGCCCACTTTAATAAATGAGATGGGTATCCTGGTGTTGCCCTTGCCTCGAAGATTTAGGCTGGGGAACTCTACTGTGTGTGGCTATGTCCCACTTAGATTGTTTCTGGTAACTATCTTCTTTAGCTAGGGCCCAAACACACAAGTTAGCTGAATCCTGAAGTTTAGTACATGCTTTTTGGTATCCATAATCTAGTTGTTCTTAAACCAGTTTTAAAGTTTTTTATGACAATCTGTGACTTTGTTTTTCTTATTAACTAACTCTAGCACTATTTTAGAACAGATTGGAACAATTTGGTTATAATGAAATCATCAGTGCTAAATAGCCTCTTTTTATGCATGATATGATCAGCCATGGGGACTGAAATGGCCACATATTTTGGGCTGACATTTGCTTTTCCATACTGTGTCAATCTCATCATGAAAACAATAAAACACCACAAGCAAAATATCGCTTCTCAGGGAAATGGCAGATGTTAATTGTAGGGGGCTTATCTTCTTTTAAGGTGCTCTGGTGGTGTAGTGGATAAGGCATTTGGCTGCTAACCAGAAAGTTGGTCGTTCAAACCCATCAGCTTATTTGTGGTAGGAAGATGAGGCAATCATCCAATGGGGGTTGCTATAAGTTGGCATCAACTCGATGACAGTCAGTTTGGTTTTTGGTTTGGTATTTTCTTTTAAGGAACTCTAGTGCTGCAGTGGGAGCTCTGGTAGCATAGTGGCTAAGACACTTGCCTGCTAACCAGATGGCTGGCGGTTCAAACCCACCAGCCACTCCTCGGAAGGAAGGTTGGGCAATCCTACTTCCGTAGTGATACTGCCTCGGAAACCCAAGGAGGGGTCGCTATGAGTCGGGTCCGACTCGATGGCACATAACAACAACAACAACAACAGTGCTGCAGTGGTTAAAGCATTGAGATGCTAACCAAAGGGTCAGAGGTTCAAACTCACCAGGTGCTCCGCAGGAGAAAAATGAGGCAATCTGCTTCCCTAAAGATTTACAGTTTTAGAAATCCTGTGGGACAGTGTTATTATGACCCTATAGGGTAGCTGTAAGTTGAAACTGACTTGATGGCAGTGAGCTTGGTTTTCTTGGTTTATCTTTTTTTAAGAAGAGGTTTTGCTTCTTTATCACAGCTCTAATATTATAAAAAACAAAATGCATGCATAGAAATATTGTTTATGAATATGGGACAAATCTAGATGCATTTTTTATGAACATGGAACATTTAGCTTTGCATCTGGCAGCATGGAGAATACCAAATCCAGCTCTACACCCATATTACTTTATTACTACAGTGGTTTCAATAGCACTAGGGACTTCTCAGGCACCTGAATCTTCACGAATGATGCAAACCTCACTGACAGCATTTTATTAACATGACTTCTGAAGATAGAGAAAATCTGAGCTAGCTTCATTTCAAAAAGTCTTAGGAACCAAATATGCTTTCTGTCATTGTTGTTGCTCTTTCAAAAAGCAGATCAGACCCTGGACCTTGTGATGGTGGCTATGGCATCCTTGTGTTCTCTTTGGAATCACATCATTGGCTTATTTTCTGATGTTCTCAAGTCATTGTCTTAACTTCTGGTACGGTAAATACAACTGCTGTGCAGACCTTAATTTATAAATTTAATTATCCAAATCTTGCTTTTACATTTTTGAAAGTAGCTCATAATAAGATAGCTATCATTTATATGGGTTGGAGGTATAGTGTCTAAGGCACTTGACTGATAACCAGAAGGCTGGCAGTTCATTCAAACTCACCAGCCACTCCTTGGAAGGAAGACTGGGAAATCTGCTTCCGTAAAGAGATGCCACCTTGGAAACCCACAGAGGAGTGATTATGAGTTGGAAATGACTCAATGATCTTTCTATGGATATCTTCATGGGTCATTTATATTTTCTAAATGTGTTTAGAAATCTCTATGCTGTCAAACTTAACCAGGCACTCTTACAAAAGGAATTGGATAGAGAAGGATGACTTGGCTTTTAGTTCAGAAACCACTGTTGTTGTTATGTGCCGTCAAGTCAGACTCAACTCATAGCGACCCCTCCTTGGCTTTCCGAGGCAGCATCACTACGGAAGTAGTTTGTCCAACCTTCCTTCCGAGGAGTGGCTGGTGTGTTTGAACTGCCAGCCTTCTGGTTAGCAGTCAGGTGCCTTAAGCACTACGCTACTAGAGCTCCTTCAGAAACCACTAGTGTTCCTGAAATGTTCATTTGCGCCTTTGTGTCTTTTGACACTCACTCAGTAGGAGAACTTCCATGGAAGGGAGCGTGTCCGATGGGACTGCCGGGTTCTATTAACTTTTTGATATCATCTTGCAGGGCTATTTTTTGGCATGTATTTATTTAAATCATTAGTCTCCAAAAACGGGGTAACCCTGTGTAGATCTTTCCAGATTTTCTCTAAACACCAAACACTGACTTTTCTAGGCATTGCTTTGGACTTTTTGCCTTTGAGAGCAACTGGAGAGAAAGGATGTTGAGGAGAGGTGTCTGTCTTCTACTTTTAACTATGTTAATTTAAATATCTTCAGGTTTTATTTAGTTTTATCACTGAATTTTAATTTTTTATTCCTCTGCCAAGAGTGAAGTTTGCACATTTTACTTTAGGTTTTAATGTGCGTTTTCGTACAAGCCAAATGATTGAAGTTTTATGTGGGTTTTTGGCTGACCACCAGGAAACAGACTAAAGATTGTGGACTCTCTTTTTCTGGAATCCCAAATTACTTCCCTTAAAAAGTTGTTTCTAAGCATTTTGATCTTATAATTTTATTGGAAAAATGTTTTAAGCTCCCCTCCAATATATGTTTACGTACTTATAAGCCAGCTGTTTCCAACTTGGCCTAAAGAGACGACAGGGCCCCTTTCCAGGGTCCTGATGAGACTGTGTGAGCCCTGTCCCCTCCCCTGGCGTCTCTTGGACCTCCTCGCGGAGTGTGCCACAACAGACATAGCATGTTTATATTATGTACCAAGGCACAAGTTCAAAAGATGAAATAAAAGATAAATGCAAAAAAGCTCTTGACATTGTTTTCCCGCCTCCACTGGATCCTTTTCACTCATGTTGGTTGTAAAATGCAACAGGCAGATGGTGACAGTACAGAGGGAGGCCATGCTGCCCAGCGGCAGGGAATGTGGTTAAGCTCTCGATCACTTCAGGAGACACTTCAGTCACTTTGCTGAGGGATGCCCTTCCTGGGGCAGCTTGCCTCTGATGCCTAAGTGTGACTGTGGTATTTCAGCCTGATGTGGGAGACAGTGACAATCAGCCCTCGCTCATTTTCACTGGCTTGTGGAAGCCTTGTGGTGCTCGCGATACAGTTCTACTTTTTTCCCTGCTTAAATCTGCATAGTGCCTAAGACACCTGACTGCTAACCAGAAGGTTGGCAGTTCAAACCCACCAGCCACTCCTGGGAAGGAAGGTTGGGCAATCTACTTCTATAGTGATACCGCCTAGGAAACCCAAGGAGGGGTCACTATGAGTCGGGTCTGACTCGAGGGCACATAACAACAACACAACAAAACCTGCTTCTGCCTCCTTCCTTTTACAGGTGTGGTCACTAGTAAAGATTTTACAACCAAACACCATTTCAGCATCTGATTCCAGAAAACCCAACTTGTAGATGTTATCAAGAATATTGGAATCTGATTCTTAACTTTAAAACAAGAGCAAATTAGTTTTTAAGTGACTTAGTGAAATGATGCTGGGCTTTGCGTTTGAAGAATAAAATAAATTAGAGCTCTGAATAGGTAAAGTAAGGCTTTTTATGATTTAAGAAGTACTCCCTGTGTTTTGGTTACCTAGGGCCGCTCTGACAAGAATATACCACTAATGGGATGGTTTGAACCAACGGGAGTTTATTATCTAACAGTTTAGAGGCTTTAAGTCTGAGTTAAAAGTGCCAGGTTCTAGGGGCTGGGTGAAAGCCCCTCAACCTTGGGCTTCAGCTCTGCCTCCTGCTTCCAGCCCACTGAAGCTAGAGGCGTTTCTTCACTCAGCTGCTGGCTGTTGAGGCTGACAAACCCAAGGTTGACAAGTAATAAGGCACAGTCCTGATGTTACCAAATCACACAGCAGGCCATTAATTCAAGTCCATTAAAAGTCCCAAGATTGGCAAAGCATGGCAGGCTGCTAACAACGACTCAGCTACATGCAGGGCTCAAGAGTGCCATAAGTTAGAGACCATTCCCAAGTCTGTTTCTTACATACAGGAAGCAGGCCACATTGCTAAGGCAGCTACTCAGCTGCTCACAGTGATTCCACCGTGGAGTTGATTACCAGTCTCATCATGGGGAATAACTACCACCAGCTGCCCAGCCATTTAACCAGGCCCAGGCAAGTTGACACACAAACTTAACTACCACACCCTGGTTATGCAACAGTTAACACCTTCAGCTATTATTTGAAAGCTGGAGGTTGGAATCTACCCAGAGGTGCCTTAGAAGAAAGACCCGGTGATCTCTTTCCAAAACCTCTGTCATTGAAAATGCTATGGAGCACAGTTCTACTCCGACACACATGGGGTGGCCATGACCTGGAAATTACTTCACAGCAACTGGTGTGAGTAAGAAATACAAGTGCATACACATACACACTTAGGAGCTCTGGTAGCATAGTGGCTAAGACACTTGCCTGCTAACCAGATGGCTGGCGGTTCAAACCCACCAGCCACTCCTCGGAAGGAAGGTTGGGCAATCCTACTTCCGTAGTGATACTGCCTCGGAAACCCAAGGAGGGGTCGCTATGAGTCGGGGCCGACTCGACGGCACATAACAACAACAACAACAACAACACATACACACACAAGAACCATGCTGACATTAAAAATTACATTAGAAAATGTATAGGAGCATCTGCTCTATAAATGGTGCAGGATTTGTAGTTTAAATAAGCCTATTTTCTATAAAGCAGGTATGATCAGACATTAATGTTTGTATGTGATTCCCCCAGGAGAATCTTGTAAATGTAGGCAGTGTTAATGGACCTGAAAGAAGAGGGCTTATTTGTAAATATTCTAAAACAATAGATAGGTTATTCTATCATCCAATCAGTTCAAAATTATGGGGAGGGTTAGATAAAATAGTCTTAGAAGGCCAACATGTAAGCTACCAGGTAACTGAGTACTTACATTAAGTATAGTTAAAAACCAAACCAAACCAAACCCACTACCATTGAGTTGATTCTGACTCATAGTGACCCCCACTGGGTTTCCAAGGTGGTAAAATCTTTATAGAAGTAGATTGCCTCATCTTCCTTCTACAGAGCAGCTAGTGGGCTTGAACTGTCAACCTTCTGGTTAACAGTAAAATGCCTTAAGCACTGTGCCATCAGTACTCCTTCTTAAATATAGTTATTCCCTTTTAAATAATTATGGTCGCTATCTCTGATTTCTCTGCTTTCTCTATGAAAACCCCTGGAATCTTAGAACTTCTATGAGAAATCCCAGACATCTGAGGACTCACTCTTTCCAAACATTATCCTCTTTGCTAATGTGAAAAAAAAAAATTAGCCTGTGTATTTTGAGGTTGTGTTTACACACAAAAAAAAAAAACGTTAAAATTAAATTCTGACCCCATTTTGGTTTTAATTATTTGAATATTTATTATAGGGCCTTCCACATGTAGAACTTTCTTAACTATAAATATATTTAAAACCTTCAAACCATAGTCAGAAAGCACTTGTTTGAGATTAGAAGAAAAAAGAGATGTAAAAACTGTGAGATAATTGCAATGTCAAGTTTATTACATTTCAATTTGGCTTTTGAATGAAGTAAAAAAAAAAAAATCTCCCAGTTATTTCTATCTTGGGATAATGTTGTTGTTATGTGTCGTGGAGTCGGAGCTGACTCATAGTGACCCCTCCTTGGGTTTCTGAGACTTCATTACGGAAGTAGATTGACCAACCTTCCTTCCGAAGAGTGGCTGGTGGGTTTGAACTGCCAGCCTTCTGGTTAGCAGTTAAGTGCCTTAGGCACTTCGCTACCAGAACTCCCACTTAGCTAGTATTTTTTGATCACATGCCTATATGTACCTTACCAACCTTACCTCAGGTTTTCCTCAAAACAAGCCCTCAGAGAAGGAATTATTATAATAATGATACAACTTAGAGCAATTAAGCAATTTGCTTACATTTATAAGAGTAATAAGTGGAAGGAATGAGGGCTTTGAACCAGTTCGTTTTGATTTAACTCCTTGGTGAGCATTTGCATTTCCACCCTGTTGTTGTTGTTATGTGCCATGGATTCGGACCAACTCATAGCGACCCCTCCTTAGGTTTCCGAGGCAATATCACTACGGAAGTAGATTGTCCCATCTTCCTAGACATACTGAATCAGAATCTACAGTTTTACAAGATTCCGCAAGTGATTCTTATGCATATCTAAGAATGTATAAAAATATATCTGGGGTGGAAATGCAAATTTTCAGCAGGGGTTGAACCGATTTAAAGCCCTGGAAGGAACCCAGGTGGCTGTCTCCAGAGTGAGAGCTCCTAACAACCCTGCCTGCTGCAAATAAAAGGAATCTTCTAGTTATCAAGTCACTTGTTTAATTGATTGCTTTCATTGTATGGACTGATCATTTGATGAGATGTTTTGAATTATTGAAATGTGTTATTTTGGACTGGGAGACTTCTCATTAGAAACTTCAAGAAACAAATCAATTTTTAAGATTGTTTTTCCATTAAAAATATGTTTTGCAGATTTATTTAAGGGAAAAAAATCTAGATCAGTTATAATGAATGAATGCTTTTATTGAATGACTCACTCAAGTGGGAAAATGGTGGAAAGTGAACGATCTGATACTCTAAACTCATTTACTAGGGAGAAGATGACGCTAACTTCCTGAACACTGAAATTTGCCCAACTCAAAGTTTCATGATCAGTAACATTACTGAGCACAGAAATGACAGATGCATGCCATCCAGTTTGCTTGTCTTCCCTCAGTGCCTGGGACAGACAGTGCTACTACATCACAGCACTCTTTTCCATCAAGCCCAGGTATCATCCAGCTCAGCAGAGTCCCTGAAGCAGTGGTTACCAAACCAAAAAACTAAACTCACTGCTTCAGAGTCAGATCCAACCCATAGTGACCCCTTCTTGGGTTTCTGAGGCAGTATCTCTATGGAAGTAGCTTTCCCAATCTTCCTTCTGAGGAGTGGCTGGTGGTTTTGAACCACCAGCCTTCTGGTTAGTAGTCAAATACCTTAGGCACTATGCCACCAGAGCTCCTAGATCTTACCAAATGATGAATAAAGCTGCTTATGAGAGCAAAACTTTTTTGTAATGGTCTACACTCTACCACCTATCTGTCAATTTTTCATACTATGGTAGCTTTCATGTTGCTATTATGCTAGATGTTATGCCACCAGCAGGGTCATCCATAGTCAACAAGTTTTAGCAGAGCCAGATTAAGACTAGGAAGAAAGGCCTGGTGATCTACTTCTGCAAATCAGCCATGAAAACCCAATAGAAAATTCTTCAATATAGTGCTAGAAATTGACAACCTCCCCCAGGTTGGAAGGTACTGCACAGTAATGGCAACAATAGACTTGGACATACTAAGATAAAGATGGCCACAACCAAGAGGTGTTTCCTTCTTTTATACGTAATGTTGCCATGAGTTGGGGCCAACTTGATAACTGGGTGGCAACCAACAATAACAAGTACTTGGGGAGGTGGGGTGGGTAGAGGAAGGAGTTCAAAGTGCAGCCTTGGGTCTATGAAGCCTTTATAATCAGTGACTTTTCCCAATGCTCCCTCAGCAATCTCATTATCCTCTTAACTTTTCTAATCAGAAAGAGATGTTTTATAATAACAACCAAAAATATGGGTGTAGTTACATAGGTAGATATGTAGACATTTATGTGTATAGTAAGATATATGTGTGTATATATGGGTACATGTGTAGGTGTATTTGTAGGTATATGTATATATGTATGAATGTGCTGTATATGTGTTCATTATATATAATAAAAGCACATAGGGGCATAGTTATAGATACTTTCTAGACATAACCAAATACCTCATGGATTTGGTTTACTGCATTTGAAGGCTTAGGACCAGACAACACAGTGAATTAATATAACATAGTTCAGAAACTTTAGAACTACATCCTAGTTTGGTAAGTAGCATAAAACCAAACTAAACACACTGCTGTCGAGTCGGATCCAACTCATAGCGACCCCTTCTTGGGTTTCCAAGGTGGTATCACTATGAAAATAGATTGCCTAACCTTTCCGAGGAGTGGCTGGTGGGTTTGGACCACCAACCTTCTGGTTAGCAGTTAAATGCCTTAGGCACTACACCACCAGAGCCTTCACCCAGTAAGTAGCAAATGAGGTCTTAAAAGCTTGTGAGCAGCCATCTAAATTATGACTGTTGGGATCTACTTGTCTAGAGCAAAAGAGAAACAAGGAAACCAAAAATTCAAAGATGAAACTAGTCTACAGGACTAATAACCTACACAAACTATGGCTTCATCTATCCTAAGACCAGAATTATATGGTGCCTGGCTATCACTACCAACCAATCTGACCAGGGACACAACAGATGGTCCCAGATAGAATGGGACAAAAGTGTAGAACAAAACTCAAATTCTTTAGAAACATTTCTAATTTTTCATTTATTTTGTCATTTTGTTCTTGTATTTTCTTCCAAAATTCTAAGGTTTTTTCTGTGTTTTTTTTTGGTCTGTCTCTCGATCCTTTGAGGATACCTAAAGATAATTCTTTTGAATTTCTTATCAGAGAGTTCCAATGCTGCTTCTTCCTCAGGGATGTGTTCTGTGTCTGTATCTTGCTCCCTTGTTTCTACCACTTTTTCCTGCTTCTTTGTGTGGACTGTAATGGTCTGTTGTCTCCGAGGCATCATGGTATTGTTGTATTCAGATCTCTGTTAACTGTTTGTGAAGAGCAGCCAAGGGTGATTCAGGCTCTTCTTGGTGGTTTTTTATCGTTGGCCCGTTGGTGAAGAAGGAGGTAGTGGCTGCTGCTCAGTAAGTGAAGTTGCAGGAGGTGTGGGTGTAGTTGTGTCTTATGGGGACTGTTGTTGTCTTCCACTCAATCAGACACAAATTACAATCAAATAACCTTCAAAAAACTTGTCAGTCTTGCAGGTACC
>NW_006921647.1:7950915-7958750 GCF_000298275.1 Orycteropus afer afer | reverse complement strand
CCTTCAGGGCTCAGGGGTCCAGGATTATCTTCTGTGTCTGTGTTAATTGGTTTCCCTTTTCTTTGTTGAAGAGGGTCTGTGCAGTCTTTCTGCCTAGTCCGCCATCTTGCCAGAACCTCAAAACTCAAATTCTTAAAGAAAGCCAGACTTGCTGGATGGCTAGAGACTAGAGGAACCCCCAAGACTACTGCCCTGAGATACCCTTTAAACTGTATATTGAAACCACACCTAGAGGTCACCTTTGAGATAAATAACAGATCAGCTCATAAAATAAACAGTATCCCTATGAGTATTGTGCTCCTTTAAAAAATCATCTATATGAGACCAAATGGTTAACATTTACCCTAAAACAAAGATGAAGCGAAAAGGTGGGGAAGTAGCGAGGTTCGATTCATGGGAATGAATCAAGCAGAATGGAAGTAAGGAGAATGTTGACACATGCTGAAAAATGTAACCATTTTTTTTATGTATAGAAATAACATGTAGAACAACATGCATAGAAACTGTTAAGTGGGAACCTAATTTGTTGTAGAACATTTCACCAAAAACACAATAAAATATTATACATATAGTTCCCGACTTATGACAAGTTTCCATTCTGATGATGCCATTTTAAGTTGGTTCTGACATAAGTCAATTATCTCATTTCTTTCTGGTTGTCATTATTATTGCCTTTTATTATCAATATCTTTATAAATCCAGTCTTTATTTGTCTTTGGAGATTGGCATGAGAATAATAACATCAGCAAATTATGCACTGCAACAAAGTATGTAGTACTTATCAATAATGATACTAACAAAACCAAACTTACAGCTGTCCAGTCAGATCTGACTCATAGCGACTCCTTCTTGGGTGTCTGAGGTGGTATCACTACGGAAGTGGATTCCCAACCTTCCTTCTGAGGAGTGGCTGATGGATTTGAACCGCCAGCCTTCTGGTTAGCAGTCAAATGCCTTAGGCACTATGCCACCAGAGGTCCCATCAATAACAATAAAATGTACCAAATCATAAGTGTGGTTCATAGTAACTTGAATATGTCATGAGTTGGACTCCACCTACACAGTAAAATCTGTGAGAGCCAGAACTCAGTGGGACTGCCTTTTTTCTTTCCTGATCTTGCAAGTTTTCTGCCTTTGACAGGGACAGCTTACCACTTTTCTATTGCTCTCTATTAATGGAAACCATTTGAGTTTTCTTTCTCTGACTGTTTCTGCCTTACACAAGTTCTGGCTTTCACAGATTTTACTGTAATAAAAGACACTTTAGGAAGAGAGCTATTTTTGTTCTCTTCTCTTATGTCCTTATTAGGTAATGGACACAAGCACTTTTAGATTGATTAGAGCTTCATCTATTAGTCTTCTCTACAATAAATTTGTAATTTTAAAGGATCTTTTCTTTCAATTCAGACTTTATGGACATTTATGTGGCAGGCTTGTGTTAGGTGATTTCAAAATCATTGCCTCTTGGAAACCTACTGATTACAATGTTGGTTATCTCATAGACCTCAATAAGCTAAAGGGAGTAGTTATTTTGCGATGGACAAATCTTTTCACAAATCTTAGATAACTCATCTGTGGCTCCTTTACTTTTGTGTAGGAATGAACCTGTGACTTTCAACTAAATAGAAATAAATGTTCTCAGCAGGGAAGAGTCATTATCAATTTAATGAACCAGAGTTCTGTTTATAGCTCTAGGAAGGATCATAACTTGTAAATTTAAATAAAACATCATGGCTTTGATTTTAAGTGTTAATATGTGAAATATTGACTTAGTCTGTTCCTAAGTTCAAAAGTAAGATGTGTACAGTTTTAACATGTCTATCAAGTTTGCTGACAGGCAGTAGAATTGCAAACAGGACTCCATAAATGACATTTTAGGATCTAGGATTCACTTTCATCAATCCTGTTCAGTCTTTTACAGTGGTGATGGATTTAATGAACAAAGTATCTCTTTATATACACACTCAAATGCAATACATATATTCCTTAAATTGAAAACAAAAAGTAGCAAAAATATCCCTTGAGATTCAGCGAAAGGTCTTTTCCTAGAGTTCTTTCTACAGCATTCCTTGACTGGCTTCATCAATCCTATTTATGTCTCTGGCATTTCCTATTGCCTAGAGCATGAGGACATCTCTGCATCTTCCCTGTCTAGTGTCTAGTGCCAAGCAATATTTGATGAATAAATTAATGAATACAGTTTTGAAAAGTACAGCAATTAAACAAAAGCTATTATGTTAAGACTCCTTTATCCATAATTAACTAGTTTAACTTTCTGAAAAACCACTTAGTTTAATTTTTACCACTGTTGTTGTTGTTGTTGTTATGTGCCGTCGAGTCGGCCCCGACTCATAGCGACCCCTCCTTGGGTTTCCGAGGCAGTATCACTACGGAATTAGGATTGCCCAACCTTCCTTCACTGAGTATATTTAATTGTTCACATTAAATGAAATAAGCCACTTATCTTCAAACTGAGGTGTAAGTACAAAGCTTTTCCAAGTAGCCCATGGGGGAAAAAATTCTCTTTTTTTAAAAAAAAAATTATTGTGATTTATGTGAAAGCTTACAGAGCAAATGCATTTTCCATACAGCAGGAAAATTATACACATTTTGTTTCATGACATTGACTGCAATTCCCCACAATGTAACAGCTCTTTTCACATTTCCTCCCCATAGTTACCTCTTCCCTGTGTCCTTCCCTCCCATGCACTTCCGCCACCCCAGTTTTCTCCCTGTGCAAACACTGCCCTTCTGTTCTCCCATGACTGATCACTCTATAGAGTGTATCTACCTGATGTAAATATTCAGCCCATATGCTTGTCTATTGTTTGGCTGGAAGCCATAGGAGTGAGTTCAATTCCAGACCTGAAGGGTAGTTAGGAGCCATAGTCTCAGGGGTCTCACTAGGCTCTATCAGACCAGCATAATTGGTCTTTTTTTTTTTTTCTTTTTTAATGATTTTGAGTTTTGTTCCTCATTTTTTTCCCACTCTATCCAGGATCTCCTGCACTGATCCCCTGCTGAGTGATTGACAGTGGTAGCTGAGCATCCTCTAGTTCTTCTGGTCTCATGGTCAATAGGCTGAGGACTGCATGGTCTACCAGTCCCTTGGGCTAATGTTTTCCATGTGTCTTTGGTTTTCTTTATTCTTCTTTGCTCTGAATGAGGAGAGACCCATCATTGCATCTAGATAGCTACTTGCAAGCTTTTAAGACCCCAGTTGCTACTCACCAAAGTAGGATATAGAACAATGCTTTTGTGTCGTATGTTATGCCAATTGAGCTGGATGTCCCTTGAGACTATGGTCCTGAACTACAGGTCCAAGTACTTGCTCCCTCAGAATAGCTGAGACCAAGAAGCCCCCAGAACCTTGCCTCTTTCAGCTCTACTATACACCTGGACATTCTTACAGCACAGACAAATACTCATGTAGAAGCATTGTCTGCTAACCCTACACATGGTCATGGGCACACTTCCTCTTGCCTAGACATACCTGATCACTCAGCCTGTCCACCTATCTGTCCACCCAAGATCCATGCTTGCTATCACAGACAATACAGTACTACTGTACATGCAAAAGGATTCATGTTTGTTATCCATATCTCCCATGTACCTTTCTATGTCTTCCTCTTCCTCAGTGTCACTGCGTTGATCACTCACTTTTGGTGCATTGCCCTTCCCTTCACCCAAATCAATACTTGTCTCTACCTATCTAGCAGTGCTCCTTCCCCTCCCTTCCCATTCCTGGTAACCAACAAAGAAAGCTTCCTTCCACATATAAACCTTTCCTTGATTTTTTACAATAGTGAACTACAACATCTCTACTTCTGCAATGGACTTATTTTAGTCAGTATAATGTCCTCCAAGTTTGTCCGTGTTATGCGGTGTTTTGCAGATTCTACATTATTCTTTAGTGTTGGATAGTATTCCATTGTGTGTATGTATCATAGTTGGGTTATCCATTCTTCTGTTGATGCGCACTTAGGTTGTTTCCACCTCTTTGCTGTTGTAAATAGTTCTGTAATGAACATGGGTGAGCATATATCTGTTCTTGTCCTGGCTCTCACTACTTTAGGATATACTCCTAGTAATGGGATTGCTGGATCAAATGGTATATCTAATTCTAACTTTTTAAGGAATTTCCATGATTCTAACTTTTTAAGGAATCACCATTGATTTCTACAGTGGTTATATCATTTTAAAGTCTCACCAGCAGTGCACGAGAGTCTCAATCTCACCACATCCTTGCCAACATTTGTTATTTTCTGTCTTGTTGAACTTTGCTATTAGTGCTGGTGAGATAGTAATTCATTGTTGTCCTCAGAAGGAAGGTTGGGCAATCTACTTCCATAGTGATACCACCTCAGAAGGGGTTCCTATGAGTCAGGTCTGACTCGACAGCACATAACAACAACAACAATGGCTAATGATCGTGAACATTTCTTCCTGTGTTTGTTGGCCACCTGAATATCTTTGGTGAAGTGTTTATTCATGTATTCTGCCCATTTTTTAATTGGATTGTTCAGACAAAAAAAATTAAGAGAATTAATTTTCAGATCTCTATTTCCACATATACTCACTTCTAAAATTTATCTGCCTGAGAACATACATGCAAATTGCCTTCACTGTTATGGTCACCTCTTCTTCAACTTGGCAAAAGAAAGGCATATCTTTTACTCAGCCTGAATCTTATTATGCATTGCACTAGAATGTAGAAACTAGGATGAATATAAAACCTTCCAAACAGAGGAATTCTTGAGAGAGAAAGTAGTGTTTATGAATAAATATTGACTTGGGACAATATTGTATTGGCAAAGGTATATTTAAGAAAACACCATTATCTCTCCTCTCTCTGAGTATATTGGTTTAAAGAAGGTACTTCTAAGTGAAAGAATACCTGGTAAATTAATAATAATCTGGTAAGTGTTGATAAAGCTTTAAAAATATTCTTCCCCGACATTAATAAATCTAATAATCTGATGATTTCCAAAATTTTTCTAAAAGTATCTTATGGAGTTACCAACTGATAGATCAAAATACAAGTACATAAATGATGTCAGAAGCATTATTCATAACTCAGAGAGTGATTAAATCAAATCTTTGTTAATAACACAGTGGATATTCATACAATGAAATACTACAGGTGCACTGCCATCAAGTTGATATTAACTCCTACCAACACTATAGGAAAGTGTAGAACTGCCTCATAGGATTTTCAAGGCTGTAAATCATTACACAAGCAAATTACCATACCTTTCTCCTGTGGAGTGGCTAGTGAGTTAGAACTAGTAAACTTCTGGTTAGCAGTTGAGTGCTTTAACCACTGTACCACCAGGGTTCCTGAAATACTATATAGAAATGAAAAAGAACAAGTGATTGTTACACACACCATAGACAACATTCACAGGAAAAGCATATGTGTAATTCCATCTTTATGAAGTTTAACAACAGGCATGGTATTAGAGATTGATATGATAGTTACATTTGGGGAGTTATAGGCTGGGAGGGGTTCATGAGAGACTTTAGGAGAGATGGAAATGTTCTATATTTTGATCTGGGTGGTGGTTCCATGAGACTATCTATATTTAAGGCATCATCTAGCTAAGAAAGGTGATGCAACAGAATGTGGAATTTATTGAACAATATCACTATCACACACAAGTAAAATTTTGCTGAAGATAATTCAAAAACAGTTGCAACAGTATATTGACAGGGAACTTTCAGAAATTCAAGCTTCATTCAGAAGAGGACATGGAATGAAGAATATCACTACAGATGTCTGATGGATCTTGGTTGAAAGCAAAGAATACTAGAAAAATGTTTATGTTCTGTTGGCTATGCAAATTAAGGATAGCATTGCAAAGAATGGGAAGTCTAGCACACTTAATTGTGTTCATGAGGAACCTGTACATAGACAAAGAGGCTGTTATTTGAACAGAATGAGAGACTACTCTATGGTTTAAAATCAGGAAGGGTGTGTGTCAGGGTTGTACATTTTCACCATACTTATTCAATCTGTATGCTAAGCAAATAATCCAAGAAATTGGACTATATGAAGAAGAATGTGGCATCAAGATTAGAGGAAGACTCATTAACAACCTGTGATATGCAGATGACACAATCTTGCTTGCTCTAAGTGAAGATGACTTGAAGCACTTACTGATGATCAAAGACTACAGTATTCAGTATGAATTATACCTCAACATAAAGAAAGCAAAAATCCTCACAACTGGACCAATAAGCAGCATCATGATAAGTGGAGAAAACATTGAAGTCGTCAGAGATTTCACCTTACTTGGATCCACAATCAACACCAATGGAAGCAGCAGTCAAGAAATCAGATGTATTGCACTGGGCAAAGCTGATACAAAAAACCTCTTTAAGTGTTAAAGAGCAAAGATGTCACTTTGGGTGCACTTGACCCAAGCCTTGGTCTTTTCAATCACCTCATATGCATGTGAAAGCTGGACAATGAATAAGGAAGACCAAAAAGAAGTTGATGTCTTTGAATTGTGGTGTTGACAATGAATACTGAAAATACCATTGACTGCCAAAAGAACAAAGAAATCAGTCCTGGATGAAGAGCATCCAGAATGCTCCTTGGAAGTGAGAATAATTAGACTTCATCTCATCTACTCAGACTTCATCTCACCTACTTTGGTCATGTTGTCAGAAGGGACCATTCCCTGGAGAAGCATATTCTACTTGGTAAAGTAGAGGGTCAGCAAAAAAGGGGAAGACCCTCAACAAGGTGGATTGACACAGTGGCTGCAATGATGGGCTCAAGCATAGCAATGATTGTGAGGATGGCACAGGACAGGGCAGTGTTTCATTCTGTTGCACACAGGGTCACTATGAGTCAGAGCCTACTTGACAGCACCTAACAAAAACAAGTAGCTGTACACTTAAGATTTGGGAATTGTATGTAAAGTAGTACTTTAATAAGAAAGAAAAACAAACCAATTTATTTAATTAATATAAATTTGCTGATTTGCTACAGTGCTAGGTGCTGGTGATATAATCATGAATAAGTTTGTCTCTGATCTCAAGAAGTTTATAGACAGGATGACTATAAACTTATCCTGGCTAAGATTCTTGTCCTGGCATAATTATTGATAACACTCTCTTTCTGTACCAAAAAATTCTGATTTGAAGGGTAATGTCTCAGTTTGGTGATAAATTGTACTGTTGCCTTATGTTCCAGTTTTTAACTGCTATGTAACAGCAATGTGACAAAATTTAGTGGCTTAAAAAATCCCAACAATTGTAATATGCCAGTTGCTGTTGAGTTGACTCTGCTCATGGTGACCCTGTGTGTGTCAGAATAAAATGGTGACCCATAGAGTTTTTAATGCGTGCTTTGTCAGAAGTAGGTCACCAGGCCAACCTTCTAAGGTAAGGCACTCTGGTGGCATACTGGGTTAGGCTTGGTTGCTAACCAGAAGGTTGGTGGTTCAAACCCACCATCTGCTCCATGGGCGAAAGATGAGGCAATCTATTTTCATAAAGATTTACAGCCTTGAAAACCCAATGAGTGTTGCTATGTTGACTCAATGGCAGTGGGTTTGGGTTTGGGTTTTTTCTTTCCAAGTTAGCTCTGGGTGGATTCAAACTCCTAAACTTTTGGTTCACAGTTGAGTGCATTAATCAATCACATCACTCAGGGACTCCAATTTTAATCTAGTCCACAGTTGTATGGGTCAAGAATTTGTGCTAGTTTCACCTTGGCAGGTCTTCTGCTTGTAGTGGCTTTAACTGAAGTCAGGCAGTTGTACTTGATTGGCAGACAGAATGGTTCAGAGCGCTCAAGATGGCTTTCCTCTCAAAGTCTAGTG
>NW_006921647.1:7943332-7949850 GCF_000298275.1 Orycteropus afer afer | reverse complement strand
GATCATTCACATAAACTTATAGGACCATTGTCTGCCAACCCTATATATGTTCTTGGATACACTCCCCATTTCATAGACATACCTAATTGTTTAGCCTGTCCACCCATCTATCCATCCATATACCCATGTTTGCCTTCACTGACAATGCAGTACTGTATGACATTGCATCTCTTTTGTACTATGTTGGTTGAAGCAGTTATAGCCTGCTCACACTCAAAAGGAGGAAGCAGAGACCACATCCTTCAAAGGGAGGAGTGTCAATGAATCTACAGCCTTGTTTTAAAAACCACAATGTACTACTTACAGACCAATTCCAAAGAGACTTTTTGCCAATTTTATGACACTACTTATCTGTCATTTTGTCATACAATGGTGGCTTGCATGTTGCTGTGATGCTGGAATCTATGCCACCAGTATATCAAATACCAGCAGGATCACCCATGGTGGACAGGTTTCAGGAGAGCTTTGAGACTAAGACAGACCAGGAAGGACATGGCAGTACATTTCTGGAAAAAAAAAATGGCCACTAAAAATGTTATCAATAGCAGTGAAACACTGCCTGGTGTAGTACCAGAAAACCTTATGAATAACAGTGAAACATTGTGTGTTATAGTGCCTGAAGATGAACCTTAAGGTTGAAAAACACTCAAAATATGACTAGAGAAGGGCTGCCTCCCCAAAGTAGAGTTGCCCTTAATGGTGTGAATGGAGCAAAGCTTTCAAGACCTTCATTTGCTGTTGTGGCATGGCTCAAAATGAGATGAAACAGCTGCAAACATCCATTAATAATCATAACATGGAACATAGGACATATGAATCTAGGAAAACTGGAAGTTGAAAACAATGAAATGGAATGCATAAAGATTGATACCCTAGACATCAGTGAGCTGAGCTGGACTGATATTGGCCAATTTGAATGGAACAATCATATGATCTTCTATGCTGGGAATGACAAATTGAAGAGAAATGGTATCATATTTATCACCAAAAAGTGCATTTCAAGATCTTCTGAAGTACAATGCTATCAGTGACAGGATAACATCCATATGCCAACAAGGAAGACAAGTCATTACTACTGTTATTTAAATTATGCACCAACCGCTAAAGCCACAGATGAAGAAATTGAAGATTTTTACCAACTTCTGTGGTCTGAAAGAGACCAAGTATGCAATCAATATGTATTGGTAATTACTGATGATTGGAATGCAAAAGTTGGAAACAGAGAAGAGGCATTGATAGCAGGAAAATATGGTCTTGGTGAGAGAAATGACACTGGAGATTGCGTGATAGAATTTTGCAAGACCAACAATTTAGTAATTGACAATATCTTTTTTGAACAACATAATGGCAACTATATACATGGACCTCACTAGATGGAATACACAGGAATCAAATTGACTATATCTATGGAAAGAAATAATGGAGAAGTGGGATATCATCAGTCAGGAAAAGGCAAGGAGCCAACTGTGGAAGAGACCATCAATTACTCATATGCAAGCTTAAACTGATCCTGAAGAAAATTAAAACAAGTCCACAAGAGGCAAAATTTGACCTTGAGTATATACCATTTAAATTTGGAGACCACCTGAAGAATAGATTTGATGCATTGAACATCAATAACCAAAGACCAGATGAGTTATGGGATGGCATCAAGGATATAATATATAAAAAAGGCAAAATATCGTTAAAAAGATGGGAAAGGAAGAACAGCTCAAAGTGGATGTCAGAAGAGACTATGAAACTTGCTCTAGAATGAAGAGTAGCTAAAGTGAAAGAAAGAAAAGATGAAGTAAAAGAGTTGAACAGAAGATTTCAAAGGGCAGCTCAAGAAAACAAAGTAAAATACTAAATGAAATGCATAAAAATCTGGAGTTAGGAAATCAAAGGAGAAGACCATGCTCAGCATTTCTCAAGTTGAGAGAACTGAAGAAAAAATTCAAGCCTAGAGTTGCAATATTGAAGGATTCTATGGGTAAAATATCGAATGATGCAGGAAGAATCAAAAGAAGATGGATGGAATACACAGAGTCACTGTACCAAAAAGAATTGGTTGATGTTCAACTATTTCAGAAGGTGGCATATGATCAAGAATGGATGGCACTGAAGGAGGAAGTCCAAGTTGCACTGAGGAAATAGGCAAAAAGTGAGGCTTCAGGAATTGGTGGAATACCCATTGAGATGTGTCTACAAATAGATGGAGTACTAGAGACACTCACTTGTTTACACAAAGAAATTTGGAAGAAAGCTACCTGGCTAACTGACTGGAAGAGATCCATATTTTTGCTCATTCCAAAGAAAAGTTATCCAAGAATGTGAAAATTGTCCAACAATATCATTAATATTGCATGCAAGTAAAATTTTGCTGAAAATAATTCAAAAATGGTTGCAGTAGTATATTGACAGGAAATTTTCAGAAATTCAAGCTGTGTTCAGAAGAGGACATGGAATAAGATGTCAGATGGATCTTGGCTGAAAGCAAAGAAAACCAGCGAGATATTTACCTGTGTTTTATTGACTATGCAAAGACATTTGACTCTGTGGATCATAACAAATTACGGATAACATTGCAAAGAATGGGAATTTCAGAACACTTAATTGTGTTCATGAGGAACCCATACATAGACCAAGAGGCTATTTGAACAGAACAATGGGATACTGCATGGTTTAAAATCAGGAAGAGTGTGTGTCAGGGTTGTACATTTTCACCATACTTATTCAATCTGTATGTTGAGCAAATAATCCAAGAAACTAGACTATCTGAGAAAGAATATGGCATTAAGATTGGAAGAAGACTCATTAACAACCTGTGATATGCAGATGACACAGTCTTGCTTGCTGAAAGTGAAGATGACTTGAAGCACCTACTGATGAAATTTAAAGACTATAGTGTTCAGTATGGATTATACCTTAATATAAAGAAAACAAAAACAAAAAAAAATCCTCACAACTGGACCAATAAGCAGTTATGATAAATCGAGGAAACATTGAAGTTGTCAGAGATTTCACCTTACTTGGATCCAATCAACACCCATGGAAGCAGCAGTCAGTCAAGAAATTAGATAACATTGCACTCAGCAGAGCTGACACAAAAGACTTCTTCAAAGTGTTCAGAGGCAAAGATGTCACTTTGAAGACTAAGGTGTGCCTAACCCAAGCCAGGGTATTTCTAATCACCATATGTGTGTGAAAGCATGAAAATAAATAAGGACTAAAGAAGAGTTGATGCCTTTGAATTGTGGTTTTGGTAAAGAATACTGAAAATACCATTGACTGCCAGAAGAACAAACAAATTTGTCCTTAAAGAAGCGCAGCTGGAATGCTCCTTAGAAATAAGAATGGCCAGACTTCATCTTACCTACTTTGGTCATGTTGTCAGAAGTGACCATTCCTTGGAGAAGGATGTCATGCTTGGTGTTTTGGTTATCCAGTGCTGCTATAACAGACATACCACAAATGGATGGCTTTAACAAACAGGGATTTATTTTCTCGCAGTTTAGGAGGCTAGAAATCTGAGTTCAAATTGCCAGCTCTAAGGGCTGGGTGAAGGCCTCTCGACCCTGAGCTTCACCTTTGCCTCCTGTTCTAGGCCCACTACAGCAGGAAGCTTTTTCTGACTCATGTGGCTGCTGGCTACTGAGACTGACAAACCCATGATCGACAAATAAAATGGCAAAGTCCCAAGATTAACAAGCAACATAGCAGTCCACTGGTTCAAGTATGAAACAGTCCAAAGATTGGCAGGTAATATGGCAGGCCACTGATGACTTCACCAAATGTGGGATCCAGATGTGCCAAGAAGCTTGAGACCCTTCTCAAAGCGTCTCCTTATATACTAGAAGCAGGCCATACTGCAAAGGCAAGTAATTAGCTGCTCACAGCAGATTCCACTATTTCATCTCATTATGGGGAATAACTGCATTCAGCTGCTCAGCTATTCAAAACCATGCCCCAGCCAAGTTGATACATGACTTTTAACTACCATATTTGGTGACGTGAAAGGTGAGTGGAAAAGGGGAAGACCTTCAACTAGATGGACTGATACAGTGGCTACAATGATGGGCTGAAGCACAGCAAGGATTGTGAGACACAAGACCAGACAGTGTTTCACTCTGTTGTGCATGGGGGCATTTAACAACAACAACCATGTCTGTCAGACTTTTGCCAAAGAAAAATCATAACAAATCCTTCTTTGTTTACTGAGTAAAATCCAAATTCCTTTGGCTGCCATTCAAAACTCTATCATCTAAGTCTAATCTAACTTTCCAACATTATTTTCCATACCCTTTTTTTGTATACTTTAAGGGACAATCAAATAACTTTTGTTTTCCCTAAGACCCACCCTGTGTAGCCTCAATGTATTGCCTTGGATAATTTTTGTCTGATACCTACTTCCTCAGTCAGTGCTCCTCACACCTACTCATGGCACAAATACATCAGTTCTGTAACCCACTGCCATGGAGTTGATTCTGATTCATAGTGATCCCCATAGGGTTTCCAAGGCTGTAGATCTTTATGGAAGGAGACTGCCTTGTCTTTCTCCCATTGAACATCTGGTGGGTTCAAATTGCCAACCTTTTGGTTACCAGCCCAATGCCTTAATCACAGTGCCACCAAAGTTCCTTTCAGTTCTGTAAGGTCTAGCTGGAATGCCTCCTCCAAGAGGCTTCTTTGTCATTCCACAAACATTTTTTCCAGGGTTTCTTTCTATTTGTCAGGTTCTGCTCTAGATCTTGTAAACATGGTGGAGAGCAAATAGACAAGGTCCTCACCCCTAGAGAGCTTAAAAAAACAGATTTTGGATTATAATAACACCATGTGTGCAGAGTAGAACTGCAGTCCACAGGGTTCTCAAGGCTGTGACCTTTCGGATGTAGATCACAGGCCTTTCCTCCAAGGTGCCTCTGGGTGGATTCAAACTAAGCCAACTGTTTGCTTAGTGGTCATGGACTCAGAGAGTTTGCAAATTTCTATTCAGAGGTAATCTTATCCTTCTTAATGCCCTCATGAAAATCTATCGGTTCCTTTCTTATGTTAACTTTAGAGGCAGTGTAAGTGGAATAGTTAAACATAAAGGTCCTGAAACTGTGTGATTATGACAAATTTTCTCATCTTCATTGAGTCCCAGTATTCTTTTCTGTGGGGATAATAATATCACATAGTTGTAAAGCTCACACCTGTTATATAAATATAAAGCTCTTAGAATAGTGTTTGGTAAACAATAAGCCCTAAATAATATTTATTAATTGTTATTATCATCTTTATTTTATATTTTTTCCTTCATTTACATTAGATTATAAATTTATTTTCTGAGGCTGGCTAACATGTCTTATATTCTTACGGGGTTTTAGAAAGAGTGTAAGCTACCCACATCTGTTTGAGTCCAGCTCTGTAACTCGTTAGCTGTGAGACTTTTGACTAGTTACCTTTGTATACCTTTATTTTCTTATATATATTTAAATTCTTAGTAACAGTACCTAACACATAGAGTTACCATAGGGATTTAATGAGATAATATTTGTTAAATACCTAGCTTAATGTTTGACACATACTATACGTGCCCAGAATGTTGATGATGATGATGATAATGATAAAATTCTAACCCTGACAATTCTAGAATCTCCTCCAATTACTATAATATTTCTAATACTTTTATGAACATAATTGTTCTTAGTTAGAATTATATTATGTTTAATTAATTATTTTTTAATAAAAATTATTTGCTATAAATAGTGGACATATTTTCATTTCAACCCATACAGATTTGCTTATCTTTTTAAATGATTATATAGTGTTTCTTTATATATATCTATCACAAGTGATTTAATCAGTCTCTTGTAAATGAAAATTAAAATGTTTCCATTTTTTCCTGTTATATACAATGCTATCATCAAATGAATTACATATGCATTTTTATGCATACAGATAGATTGCCCTCCATACTGGTTCTCCCATTATGAGGGACAATCCCCACTTTAGACACATTTGCCAACACTATGCTTTGATCAGTCTTTACATCTTATCAAAATTTATTTTCTTCATCTATAGTTTTTAATTGTCACTTTCATCCTAGTGACATAAAACCAAACTCATTGCTGCTGAGTCAATTCTAACTATGGCAGCCCTATGTGTCTTAGAGTAAACTGTGTTCCAGTGGGTTTTCTTGGCTGTAATCTTTAGGGAAGCAGATTGCCAGGTCTCTCTTCCATGGCACTACTGGGTGTATTAGAACCACCAATCTTTGGGTTATTAGTTGAGTGAAAACCATTTGCACCACCCACTTTTTAAAAATGTGTATATAACAGTACTGTGTTGTTGTGAAGGCAAACATGGGTAAATGGATGGATAGATAGGTGGACAGGCTAAACGATTAGGTATGTCTATGAAATGGGGAGTATATCCAAGAACATATATAGGGTTGGCAGACAATGGTCTTATAAGTTTATGTGAATGATCAGAATTCCCAGGTGTATAGTAAAGCTGGCAAGGGGCAAGGTTGTGGTCACTGCTTGGTCAAAGCC
>NW_006921647.1:7941708-7942747 GCF_000298275.1 Orycteropus afer afer | reverse complement strand
CCACACCTGTGGTTTCCAGCCAAACAAAAGACAGGCATATGAGTTGAACATTTACCTCAAGTAGATATACTCTTTGGAGAGAACAATCATGGGAGAAAGAAGGGCTGCTTATGCACAGGGAGACAGCTCAGGGGGCAGGAGTGGATGGAGGGATGGACACTGGGAAGAGGTGACTATGGGGAGGAAGTGGGAGGGGAGCTGTTGCATTGTAGTAAGCTGTGGTCAATGACAGGGGGCAAAGTGTATGTGAACTTCTGTATGGAAAGTGAATTTGCTCTGGAAATCTTCACCCAAATCACAATTAAAAAAAAAGTTTCAAAAAATTAAAAAATAAATAAAAATAAAAATAGTAAACAGGTATTTTATGTCAGTTTTTATATTAAAGAAATATTCTCTTAAAATGTGTATATATTCATCTCTTCTAGACTATAGGCCTCTTGAGGGAAATGACCTTCATACATGTGGCAGTGTCTAGTGTGTGCTTTTCAATGGGCATTTCATTGGATTCTGTAGCAAACATGTGTCTACTTCCTCAGCAATTCTTTGCTGCTTTAAAGTGGTTTAGTGCCTTAAGCAAACTCACCTATTTATTTGTTAAGTGATGATTGGAAAGAGATGGTTTTAAGTTGTTGGAAAATAAAATTTACATTTAGAATGTCCTTATCTTCCAATCTAACTCCTATTTTTCTTGTTGGTGTTTCCAGAGTATGGTAGATTCACCAAATAGCTGTGAACTGTATCCACATCCAAAGGGAAGAAGAATAGAGATATGATAAGGAGTAAGGGTTTCAGAGGCTGCCACATAAACATGTCCCCATTGTATCTAACTATACTGCTTCCCACTTCATTTCCCACCAGCCAACACAGAAACTGTCTACATAGAGTTTATTAGAAAAGACTGTGGCAAGCGTAGCTGTAGATAATTCCAAGAAGAAAATGATCTGAGGACAGAAATGAGAGGAGGTGACTATTGATTACTATTGGAAGGACTGGAGGGTCACATGGAAGAGAAAAGAGCATGCATACATTTTTTTTTTTT
>NW_006921647.1:7915453-7916053 GCF_000298275.1 Orycteropus afer afer | reverse complement strand
TTGGCTTTGTCTACTCGAGCTGCTCTTTGAAATCTTCTGTTCAGCTCTTTTACCTTTATTGTTTGATAATTTCCACATTCTGTGGGATTACCTTTCTTTGGAATGGGTACAAATATGCATCTCTTCCAGTCATTGGCCAGGTAGCTGTTTTCCAAATATCTTGGGATAGCTGAATGAGTGCCTCCAGAGCAGCCTCCATTTGTTGAAACATCTCAATGGGTATTCCATCAATTCCTGAAGCCTCTGTTTTACAGCCACTCGTGTTCAATGCATCAAGTCTATTCTTTCGATGGTCTCTTAATCCAGAAGGAATATAATCAAGGTCATATATTGACTCTCATGGACTTGTTTAATTGTCTTCAACTTCCACTTGAAGTTGCATATGAGCAGTTGATGGTCTCTTCCACAATTAGCTTCTGGCCTTGGTTTAGCTGAGGATATTGAGCTTCTACATTGCATCTTGTCACAGATGTAGTCAATCTGATTCCTGTGTACACTGTCTGATGAAGTTCACATGTATAGCTGCCATTTGTACTGTTGAAAAAGTTATTTGTAATAAATAAGTCATCAGCCCTGCAAAATTCTATCATGCAATCTCCA
>NW_006921647.1:7903669-7915058 GCF_000298275.1 Orycteropus afer afer | reverse complement strand
CTTTGTGATGATGAATGCCACGCCATTCCTCACCAATATGCCATTCTTGGCATAGTAGGTCCTATGGTTGTCTGATTCAAAATGGCCAAAACCAGTCCATTTCAGCTCACTAATGCCTAGAACATTGATCTTTATGCACTCCATTTCCTTTTTGAGAGCTTCCAGTTTTCCCAGATTCATACTTCATACATTCCATGTTCCAATTATTAATGGATGTTTGGAGCTGTTTCTTCCCATGTTGAGTCATGCCACTTCAGCTAATGGAGGTGCCAAAGCTTTACTCCATCCATATTACTAAGGTTCACTCTACTCTGAGGAGGCAACCCTTCCCCAGTCATATTTTTAGTGCCTTTCAACCTGGGGGGCTCATCTTCTGGCACTATATTGGACAATGTATCTGGGTTATTCATAATGTTTTCCAGTAATATATCAGACAGTGTTTCCCTGCTATTCGTAAGGTTTCCATTGGCCAATTCTTTGAGAAGTGGATGGCCCCTTCCTTCTTCCAAGTCTATCCTAGTCTGGAAGCTCCACTGAAACCTCTCCACCATGGGTAACCATGGTGACATTTGTAGCACTGGTGGCATAGCCTCCAGCCTCATAGCAACATGCAAGCCACCACAGGATGACAAACTGACAGACAAGTTCATCTCTCTTAGCTATTCCAAATTGCTCCACTCACTTCCTTGTTTCCATTAAAACCACTCCAAACCCTGCACCCAGCTCCCCTTCCTGGCTACCCTTTAAAGCCACTTCCAAAAACCCCTGGTGCCTGGCTCCACTTCCAGACTGACTCTAAAGCCATTTCCAAAAGCACCTGGTGTCTGGCTCCACTTCCAGGCCACCCCTTAAAGCTGTTTCCAAAAGCCCCTACCACCCAGCTCCACATCCAGGCCACCCCTTATACACACACACACACACACACACACACACACAGAGAGAGAGAGAGAGAGAGAGAGAGAGATTTGCTATATGTAGGTCATATCATCCTTGGATAGATGGATAGAGATAATTTTACTTCTTTTTTCCCAATCTGGATACCTTTTATTTCTTTTTCTTGACTTATTGCTCTGATTAGGACTTCTAATACAATATTAAATAGAAGTAATGAGGCCAGGCACCTTTATCTTGTTCCTGATTTTAAGGGAACTCTCAGTTTTTCTCTATTAAGTATAATGTTGGCTGTTGGCTTTTCATGTATGCCTTGAATCAAACTGAAGATGTTCTCCTCTATTAAAATCTTCTTTATACAAGAATGTGTGTTGGATTTTATGAAATGCTTTCTCTGCATCCATAGAGATGATCATGGTGTCCTTTTCTTTTGTTCTATTGATATGTATGATATTCATTAATATACTAATATTAAACCATCCTTGCATTCCTGGAAAAATCCCACTTGGTCATAGTATATGACTCTTTTAATAGGTTGTTGGATTCTGTTCACTATTATTTTGTTGAGGATTTTGTATCTGTATTCATAAGAGATATTGGCTTATAGTTTTATTTTCTTGTAGTGTCTTTGTCTGGTTTGGGTATCAGGATTATACTTGCTTCATAGAGTTAACAGGGAGTGTTCATTCCTTCTCTATCTTTTCTAAAAGTTTAAGTAATTTTGATGTCAATTTTTCTCTAAATGTTTGATAGAATTCTCTACCAAAGCCACCTGAGCCAGAACTTCTTTTGTGTTGTCAGTGGAAGGTTTTTTGATCACTGATTCTATCTTGTCATTTGTTATGGACCTATGGGAACTTTCTTTCTTCTTGAGTTGGTGTAGGTGGATTGTGTGCTGCTAAGGATTTGTCCCTTTCATCTGGGTTATCTAGTTTGTTGTCATACAGTTTTTCATAAACAATCTGTTGCAATTATCTTTATTTCTGTTGGGTTAATTGTAATGTCATGTTCAGTTTTTTATTTTGGTTATGAACATCTTTCTTTTCTTTGTCAGTCTAGCTAAAGATTTATTAATTTTATTTATCTTTTTCAAAGAATCAGCTTCTAATTTTATTGATTCTCCTATTGTTTTTCTGTTTTCAATTTTATTTGTTATTTTCTTTTTTCTGGTAGGTTTAGGTCTAGTTTGATGCTCTTTTTCTAGTTCTTGGAGTTATCAAGTTAAGCTGTTAACTTGAGAGGTTTTTTTTTTTTTTTTTTTTAATGTAGGCATTTACTGCTATAAGTTTCCCTCTGAATACTGCCCTTGCTGCATCCCATAAGTTTTCATTTTCACTTCCTCTTAGAAATTTATGATCACTCTTTTGGTTTATTCATTGATCTGCTGGTAGTTTAATAGTATGTTGCTTAATTTCCATATATTTGAGTCTTTCCCAGGTTTTTTTTTTTCTGTTATTGATTCATAGCTTCTCTCTATTGTAGTCAGAGAAAATTTTTGCCATGATTTCAATCTTTCTAAATTTATCAAAACTTGTTTTATGACCTAAAATGTGGTCTATTCTGGAGAATGATCCATGTGCACAGGAGTACAATATATATTGTGCTTTTTTAGGGTGGAGTGTTCTATATATGTCTATTAAATCTATATATGTCTGCTAAGACATCTTAATATTGTTAAGATGTCAACATTATCTTCCAAAGTGATCTCTAGATTCAATGAAATCCTTATTGGTATTCCAATAGTCTTCTTTATAGAAATAGAAAAACCATTCCTCAACTTTATATGAAATAGCAAAAGGCCCCAAATGGCTAGAACAATGTTGAAAGACAAGAGCAAAATAGGAGGACTCACACTTCCCAGTTTTAAAACACACTATATAGGTACAGTAATCAAAACAGCCTGATAGTGGTATAACAACATAAACATAGGCCAATGGAATAGAACTGAGAGTCCAGAAATCAGTGCATATATCTATGGTCAACTCAACTGATTTTTTATAAGGGTATGTTTTGGTTACTTAGTCCTACTCTGACAAGAACATGGGATGGTTTTAATGAACAGAAGTTTACTCTCTTACAGTTTGGAGGTGTTAAATCCAAGTTCAGAGTGCCAGGCTGTCAGGGCTGGGTGAAAGCCCCTCAACCTTGGGCTTCAGCTTTGCCTCCTGCTTCCAGCCCATTGAAGCTAGATGCTTTTCTTCACTCAGACAGCTGCTGGCTGCTGAGACTGACAAGCCCAAGGTTGGCAAGCAAAAAGGCACAATCCCGATGTTACCAAACCACATGGCAGGCCATTAATTCAGGTCCATTGAAAATCCTAAGGTCAGCAGAGCATGGCAGGCTGCTGAACAACTGCATGGCTACATACAGGGTCCAAATGTGCCATAAGCTAGAGACTGTTCCCAAGCCTTCTCGTTATATACAGGAAGCAGACTACATTCCTAAGGCAGCTACTCAGCTGCTCACAGTAGAGTCCACCATGGAGTTGATTACCAGTCTCATCATGGGGAATACTACATCCAGCTGCCCACCCATTCAACCAAGTCCAGTCAAGTTGACACACAAACTTACTACCACAGGATGCTAAATCCATTCAATGGGGAAAGGCAGATGTATAGAGAATAAAGTTTATTAGTGTTTATCAAGGGTAAGGGGCAGAGGGAAAACATGGGTTAACAGTGATGGAAAAATCATATTGATTAAGGGTAAGGTTGCACAACCAATTAAAATAATTGCTTATTAAGTTGCACACCTTTAAAAAATTAAAGTGGCAAAAGTTGTGTGATAGATGTATTTACAACAACAACAAAAAAATGTAGTTACTGAGGCTGCTTATGTACATCCAAATACCTCATGGGATTTAGTTCCTTGATTTGGAGGTTTAGGGCCATGGATTCATGGGACATCCCAGTTAAGTGGCCTAATAACATATCTAGTGCTTCTATTCTACCTCCTAGTTCATCATGTAATGCCTGGAGTCTTAAAAGCTTGCAAGCAGCCATCAAGGGCACAATAATTGGTCTCTATTTATCTGAATCAACAGAGAAAGAAGGAAAGTTAGGATAAGGAGGAGGATATGGTATGTGTGGCTAATTGCTTCCATGAACAACTTCTACCTCTGCCATGAGACCTGAACTGAAGGGTGCCTGGCTACCATTTACTTAACATTTTGATCAAAGATTCTGTAGAAGAATCCTGATCAAAAGGAGGAAAACATAGAATAGAATTTAAAAGTCTAATGGACTCTAGTGGAGCTCTGGTAGTGTAGTGCTTAAGGCACTTGACTACTAACCAGAAGCCTGGTGGCTCAAACCCACCAGCCACTCCTCGTGAAGGAAGGTTGGGCAATCTACTTCCGTAGTGATACTGCCTCAGAAATCCAAGGAGGGGTCACTATGAGTTGGGTCCAACTCAACAGCACATAACAACAACAACACAACAACAATGGACTCTAGACTTTCTGGAGCCATGAAGGTTGCATGAACATCTGAAACTGTTGTCCTGAGATAGCCTTTAAACCTTAAACCAAAAATTTCTCCTGAAGTCATCATAAAACTGAATGGTAGTTTATCTTAATAAACAGGCTGTGTGAGCATTATGCTCTTTTAAGAATGATCTGTGTGGGATCAACAGAACCTTGATAGATTTGATAGGAATATTAGGGGGCAGTGAATTTATGTTAATAGAGGAAGAACAACTTAGAACAAGAGGGTGAGAATGGTTACACAATTTTAAGAATGTAATTGATGTCACTAAATGATACATATAGAAACTGTTGAAGTGGTGTAACAAAATAAATAAAATTGAGGGAAAAAAAGATAAATAAGTTTAAGGAATATTTACATAATTTTCAATATGATAAAAAGCTGAAAAACAAAACCACTTCCATTTAGTTTACCACTATTCAGAAATTTTTAAGTAAAATAGAAATGTTTAAGAGAACTTAACACAAGATAGGGTCTTTGGGTGATGTAAATGGTTAACGTGCTCAGCTACTAATTGAAATGTTGGTGATTTGAGTTCAACCAGAGGCACCGCTGAAGAAAGGTTGGTGATTGTTCCAGTTACCTAGTGTCACTCTGACAAGAATATACCACAAATGGGATGACCTTAACAAAGAGGAGTTTATTCTTACAATTTGGAGGCTTTAAGTCCAAGTTCAAAGTGCCAGGCTCTAGGGGCTGGGTGAAAGCCCCTCAACCTTGGGGTCCAGCTCTGCCTCTTGTTCCCAGCCCACTGGAGCTAGAGGCGTTTCTTCACTCAGACAGCTGCTGGCTGCTGAGGCTGAGAAGCCCCAAGGTTGACAAGTAAAAAGACACAGTCCCAGTGTTGCCAAACCACATGGAAGGCCATTACTTAGGTCAATTGTAAGTCCCAAGGTTGGCAGAGCATGGCAGGCTTCTGAGCAATGACACAGCTACATGCAGGGTCCAAGCATGCCATAGGCAAGAGACCACTCTCAAAACTTTTCCTTAAATACAGGAAGCAGACCACATGCCAAAGACAGCCACTCAGCTGCTTGTGGTAGATCCCACCATGGAGTTGATTGCCAGTCTCATCATGGGGAATAACTACCACCAGCTGCCCAGCCAAGTTGACACACAAACACAATCACCACAGTGATACTTCTGGATAGTCGGCCATTGAAAATGCAATGGAGCAGAGTTCTAATCTGATACACATGGAATCACCGTAAGTTGGAGTCAAATTGATGGCAATTAGTTTTTTTAAACATCAGACTCTTAAAACAGACTGTCAACAATAGAATCACAAGAGCTCCATGGGTAATAGCCAAAATCATAATTCTGGGCTGTTGACCATAGGCTGCCCAAGTGTGACTTTATTATGCTCTCCTCTTCTTGTGCTTTCCTTCAAAGCTTGGCTTAGTACACTGGGCCAGTCACTCTGAGGACCTATAACAGGAGTAGAAAACATCAAATTATCCCACTACATAGCTTACCAAGGAGCCCTGGTGATATAGTGCCTAAGGCATTTGACCGCTAACCAGCAGGCTGAGAGTTCAAACCCACCAGCCACTCCTCGGAAGGGAGATGAGGCAATCTACTTTTGTAGTGGTACTGCCTTGGAAACCCAAGGAAGGGTCATTATGAGTCAGATCCCACTCGACAGCAGTGAGTTACATAGCTTACCACCAGTCTCTAAGGAGATGAACTCATGCAGAGGTAGTTTCTTACTGAAGTATCAGACTGCAGTTTTGTGAAGAAGCTGAAGCAAAACCAGAAGCATAAAATTAATTTTGTGACCCAGAAGGATGTGAGCAGAGGTGCACTCCTTAGAATAATCAACATGAGAGATCAGAAGGGCAGCATTTGAACAGGGAAAATGCTCATAAGGCAGGAACACATAGGAAAAGACACAGGGAAAAGGTAACCACAGAGATGAAGTGGGGATTGCAATCAATGTCATGAAACTAAATGTGTATGAACTGTTGAATGGAAAACTAATTTGCTCTGTAAACTTTCACCCAAATCACAATAATAAGTACAAAAGAAAAAAACAAACAAACAAACATGGAGCAGGGCAGCACCAATGGGAACAGACAATGCAAGTCTACCAAAGGGTAGAACAGGTACCCTGGCAATGTTACCAATCCCTGATCCTGCAAATAAGTCTGAGCTTACAGCAACAGAAATATTCTAAACCCTAGTAAGCATAGAGCAGGGAATAAAATCAGTTTCTACATATGACTTTTAGTTGGTGTTATTGTTCCTAAAAGTCTCCTGCCATCATGGAAGAATTAAAACAATCTATTAAGATGGAAGACTGGACAATCTATTTCCATAGAGATACCACCTCAGAAACCCAAGGAAGGGTTGCTATGCGTCAGAACTGATTGGATGGCAGTGAGTGAGTTTATTAAGATGGAGTAAATAAGGATAATTTTTCCCTTCTCAGTAATTTGCTTAAATGCTGTTATTAAAATCCATTTTCAAATGGACCAAATAATCTCAGGCAACTTCCTCCCATAAAATCCCAGTTGTCTTGGCTATGTATAAATATAAGATATATATATATATATATATATATATATATATATATATTATAGATTGATGGTTCTCAACCTGCGTGATCTCAGAATTGATTGCATGGCATGCTTTTGAAACCCAGGTTTCAGAGCACTATTCCTAGAGGATTCTAATTTAATAAATCTTGGGAATGTATGAATATTATGTCCAAGTGATTAGCCTGGTTTAGGAACTTCTGATCTAGTCCAGGAGTCACTGGGTGGTGCAAAGAGTTAATGTGCTCAGCTGCTAACTGAAAGGTTGAAGGTTTGAGTCCACTCAAAGGTACCTCAAGGGAAAGGCATGGCTATCTATTTCCAGGATGAAAAATCAGCCATTGAAAACCCTGTGGCGTACAGTTCTATTCTGACACACATGAGGTCACTGTAAGTTGAAATTAATTCAGCAGCAACTGGTTGGTTAGTTTGTTGATCCTCCTCAACCTCTTTGTAGATGGAGGAAAGCAAGGATGCAAAGGGCTCAAAATTTTATATGCTCTTAGGGTTAATTATAAAGGGATAGGCATTTGAAAGTAATACTAATGTCCTCAATCATTTCTTTATTTGTTTGTTTTTAGCAGTAAATGCAAGATCAGGAGAATGTAATCTAAAGCCCAGAAGAGAGAGCATTTTTGTCTAATTCTAGCACAGATGTTACCAATATGAATGCATCCACATCCATTGAGTAGACAATTTGAGCACATCTCTCATGTTGATTTATTCTGTAATTTTTCAAGAAATTAATTCAACCAAATATACTAGTCAAACTTACAATTGTCTTGGTATGTTTTGACTTAAATAATTTTAATGTTTTAATTCATATTCATTATCTTCTCCTTACCCAAACCTTTCATTTCTATAGCATTTTGCAAAAATTTAGAAAAAAAATCATGTGATGTGGATTAGCCTATATCTGGGACTGTTTCATAAATTTAATTCCTGAAGCTTCTGTTGTTCAAGGCATCAATCATATTGATTGTATGGTTGATAAAAAAATAGATCCTCTAGGAATGTAACACATTCTATGTATTTATTAATTTTCCACTTCAAACCAGAGGAAAAATAAGTTAATTTATTTCACTTACCACTTTTATTGGTGTTTTGAGCACTAGAATAAATATTGTACTTGTTGTGTGCAATGTAGTTGATTCTGACTAGTAGCAACCTTATATGGAAGAGAACTGCCCCATAGGATCTCTTAGTCTGTAATGTTTATGGGAGCAGATCATAGAGTGTTTTCTCCTGCAGAGCCACTGATGGGTTTCAGTCACCGAGTGCTTAGCCATTACACTATCAACAAACAAACGCAATGCACCGCGCACTGCCGTCAAGTCAGATCCGACTCATAGTGATCCCTCCTTGCATTTCTGAGGCAGTATCACTATGGAAATAGATTGCCCAACCTTCCTTCCAGGATTGGCTAGTAGGTTTGATCCACTGGTCTTCTAGTTAGCAGTCAAAGCCTTAGACACTATGATCCCAGCCTCCTATATCAGGGCTCCTTAAATTTTATGTTATATTCTATGTATTCATTATATATAGATGTACACACACACACAAATACACACACAGATACTGAGAGGAGTTCCTGGTTCCTGGGTGGTGAAAAGTGTAACAAGCTCGCCTACTAACTGAAAGGTTTGAATCCACTCGGAGGCATCTTGGAAGAAAAGCCTGGTGATCTACTTCTGAAAAATCAGTCATTGAAAACTCTGTGGGGCACAGTTCTATTCTGACACACATGGGGTAGCCGTGAGTTGGCGTTGACTCAGTGACAACTGGTTACTGGCATACTGAGAACCTACTATGTTTCAGACACTGTATCAACAGAAAAGAGTTTTCAGATGTTATACCAACAGAAAAGAGTTATCAGATGTTATACCAACAAGAAAGAGTTTTCTTCCCTCTAACAACAGAAAAGAGTGCCAGGCAAAGCACCAAGACTGATTAAGATTTTACATAAATCAAGGAGGAATTGTTCCTTACAGTAGAACAGAGAAGCAAAATGCAAGTTGTAGACAAAACAAAAGAAACAATCCAGAAAGGATTCAAAAATTAATTTAGACATGAAATCAAATGTCCTTCTTGAGTCCCATTGTAAACATGTGGCTATTCCAGAGAGAACTGAGAACCTCTGGATAATTGTTCACAAAGTGCTGCATGTAATTGGTAGAGCAAATAAGCCATGTGAGAAACGAAGGAGCCAGAAAATATACTGATTCTACTGATTCTCTCCTTTGGTTGCAAGAGGCTTTGGATTTATTTCTCTAAGAGTGTATTTTTCTTTTGAAGTTCCATCCCTAACTTAATGGGTAAATCCGGTGCCTCCAGGGTGGCTTCTGTAGGAAACATCAGTCAGCTTTGTGGAAGATTTAGGTAGAAAGAATGCCTAGGCATTCTGACCCTGGACACTGCTCTAATCTCCATGTCCTGCTTTGGTAGTTTGGGGAGCAGAGAGAATAAAGGTGGCCAAAAAGCAGCAGGACTTAGAAGGAGGATAGAAATGGAGGGAGGGGCCAATATGAGGAGCGACATGTTCCAGAATGTTTTTTCACCTATTCAGAAGTAAGAGACTGTGATGCCCTAGAGTTGTCCAAAAATTAATAAAGAATTTCCTCTACTTTATGCACTTGTGTTTGAATATCTTAGGCAAGGAAGACTTCTTTCTGGAACTTGGGGCATAGGTCAAGTACACCATAGAACTGAAGAGTTTATAACTGAAAGACAAATCTTTGCCTAACAGGAAAAGAAGCAGAGTCTTACAGCCATACATAGCCCACCAAAGTGCTCACTTGGAGCTTAGGCCTCATACTGCATTTCAGAGCTCTTTCCGCTGGCTGATCATTTCCTACACAGCAGAGTTCAAGGAGTAAATGTGCTCTGAAGTTGTGAGGGCAGGACCTTGATCCAACCCACACCCAAAATAACAGATTAAAGTTATGAAGATGCGAGCCTCCTTCAGTGCTCGTCTTGTGGTCTTCTGCCCTGAACCCTTGAGGATACAATTAGACCCATTATTATTCTGTAAATTTATATTAAATTTTGCATTAATTCCTCATTTTTGTAATGGCTAGTCCTGGTCAATGACACTGTTGTATTACCTTATGCTGTGGAGTGGATTCTGACTCATAGAGTAGAATTGCTCCATAAAGTTTTCTTGGCTGTAATCTTTATGGAAGCATATCCACAGCCTTTTCTTCTGTACTGCTGCTGGGTGGGTTCAAACCAACAACCTTTTGGTTACCAGCCAAATGCAAACCTAAGTATCTGAATTCACATAAATTTTTGTCCTTCAAATTATCAAAATATTTTAATGTCTACACCTATTGGTGTAGAACAACAGTTATCTTGTTAGCTCATTTCAAAATAAGCATAAAATCACATGCAGCATGCAGAGAAAAAAAGAAGACATCTACGTATCTCTTTTTGTCAAAAAGATAATAATTCATTTCATTTTATTCAATCTAGAATCATTTTAAATTATGTATATTCATTGTGTCATGAAATGCTGAAAACATTATTCATTGCTGAAGAAGCATCACAAAGAATAGAAGGAATCATCAGGAAAGTAACATTTCAGGAATGGTTGCCTCTGATACCAAGATGATAATGTTGGTTATATCTCAGACTACAAATACCTCATTTTATTGCACTTCACCTTATTGCACTGCAGATATTGCATTCTATACAAATTGAAGGTTTATTGCAACTCTGCATTGAGCAAATCATCGGCCCCATTTTACCAGCAGCATGTGCTCACTTCCTGTTTGTGTTAGACTGGGTTTTCTAGAGAAACAAAACCAGTAAAGCTTATACAGAGAGAAAAAAAGAAATTTATCTTAGGAAAATGGCTCACACACTTATAGAAGCTGGCAAGTCCCAAGTTTTTGGATCAAATGTCAAGCTGGAGGCTTTTCCCGGCTCACGCAGCTGCAGGGGCTGAGGAGCTCAAGGTTGGCAGGCAGCATACTGGCTGTTGACTCCAAGGAATGACGAATCCAAGATCTCCAGGCTGAATGGTGGATTGTTCTCTCACGGACAGGTGTAGGCAGAATCCTAATCCACAGAAGAGTGTCTCTTATCTCAGGATGTCCATAAATATACTGGAAGCAGGCCACACCCCTAGGGAAACTTCCTTTCAATGCATTGGCTACTCAAAACATATACATCTGATCCCATCATTGGAACAACCCACATCACAATTGCTTAAGCCACACAGAATTGTGGTCCAGCCAAGTTGACACACAGCTCCAACTATCACACTATCTCTGTGTTACGTTTTAGTAATTTTCACAATATTTCAAACATTTTCATAATGCTATTAGATGCTTACTAGACTACAATATAGTGTAAATGTAACTTTTATATGCACCTGGACACCAAAAAATTTATGTGACTCACTTTATTGCAGTAATTGGTTTTGTGGTTTTGTTGTGGTTATTTGGAACAAACCCACAATATCTTGGAGCTATG
>NW_006921647.1:7892882-7903543 GCF_000298275.1 Orycteropus afer afer | reverse complement strand
ACAATGTAACAGCTCTCTTTCCACTGCCTCCCCATAGTTACCTCTTCCCTGTGTCCTTCTCTCCCATGTACTCCCACACCCTGAGCTATCTCCCTGTGCAAACACTGCCCTTCTGTTCTCCCATGATTGATCTCTCCAAGCAGTGTATCTCCCTGATGTAAATGTTCATGCTGTATACCTGTCTATTGTTTGTTTGGTAGCAACTGGAGTGAGTTCATCCCTAGACCTGAAGGGTATCTAGGGGCCATAGTCTCAGGGGTCTTACCAGGCTCTATCAGACCAGCAAACTTGGTATTTTTTGATGATTTTAAGTTTTGTTCCACATTGTTCTCCCACTCTATCCAAGATCTCCTGCACTGATCCCTCTCCAAGTGGTCGACAGTGATAGCTGTATGCCTGTGTTTTAATAGGCAAAGTTTTCCGTATACCACCCATGGAAATTGTGCAGGGGAGAAAGGGAGGGACAGAAGTAAAAATCTCTAACATATAAAATATTAAAGGAATAAGAGAAAGACTAGGAACCATAAGAGGATCCTGAAAACAGAGGTGCAGAGAGAAGTAGGGGGACAATCAATAGAGAGTAGTCTTTGGAAAACAAATGCTGAGAATTCTAGAAGAATTGACAGTTAGTGGTGCAGAATGCTACAGAAACCATGAGGAAGATTAAAATCACCATCACTTAAAAACAAACCAAATCCACTGCCATTGAGTTGATTCTGACTCATAATAGCAATTCTACAGGACAGAGTAGAACTTCCCCTTAGGATTCCCAAGACTTTAAATCTTTATGGAAGCAGACTGCCACATCTTTCTCCCACAGAGCAGCTGGTGAGTTCAAACAACTGATATTTTCGTTAGCAGCCTGAGCTTCAGCCAGTGGGATGGAGAGAAAGGAACCAGAAGGTCTTTAGATGGATACAACACTGATTTTATTGGTGAACTCCATATGGGAGATGAAGGAGATGGGAGGAGTTGAGGGGCATTTCCACATTTAGGTTTGGGATCCATGAGAATAGTGTGAAGGATAATGGAAATGTCATTCATTGAGTTGGAACCAATGAGAAAACCATCTGTCTCAGGGAAGGCAGAAGTGGTGAATTCAGATTTGAATATGTAACAAAAATATCATCACTGGATTTGTTGATTGGAAGTCCATTGGCAATGTGAGAGAGAGGGATGAGGAGAGAGGAAAAAAGCAAGAGTCTGAGAAAAGCTGAAAGACCCTGAAAGGAAAGAAACAGAATTAAAAGGAAATTGGGAGTAGAGATGCAAGCCACTTTTCTCTGGTTTATTGTATATTTCTAGCACTTAGCATATTTCTACCTCATTGTAAGCATCCAATAAATCTTGAATTGAATGAAAAAGAGGAAATGCTTAGTAGCATAGTGTTTTGGTTATCTCTGTGCTGCTCTAACAGGAAATAAACCACAAAAGGGATGCTTTAACAAACAGTTTATTCTCTTACAGTCTGGAGGCTTTAAGTCTGAGTTCAAAGTGCCAGGCTCTAGGGGCCAGATGAAAGCCCCTCAACCTTGGGCCTCAGCTTTGCCTCTTGCTCCTGGCTCACTGAAGCTGGAGGCCTTTCTTCACTCAGAGAGCTGCTGGCTGCTGAGGCTGATAAACCCACCGTTGACAAGTAACAAAGCACAGTTCTGATATTACCAAACCACATAGCAGGCCATTAATTCAAGTCCATTAAAAGTCTCAAGATTGGCAGACCATGGCAGGCTACTGAACAACGACTCAGCTATATGCAGGGTTCAAGCATGCCATAAGCTAAAAACCATTCCCAAAGCTGCTTCTTATATACAGAAAGCAGCCCACATCCCTAAAGCAGCTACTCAGTTGCTTATGGTAGATTCTACCATAGAGTTGATTGTCAGTCTCATCATGGGGAATAACTGCCACCAACTTCCCAGCCACTCAACCAGGCCTAGTCAAGTTGACACACAACCTTAACTACCACAAGTAGTTCAAAACCCAGTTAGGAAGTGGCTTCCATTCTACCAGAAATGCTCGCCTAAAATTTCAAACAACTTAAAAGAAATCCACAGTGTCACTTCAGTTTAATCCTTTAAGATTTGTTCTAAAGAATTAAGATCACATAAATAGATTTGGAGATTTAAAAGAATTAATATCTGGCCATTATTTTAACCCAATACTAGTATTAAAAAAAAAAAAAAAGGAGCTCTGGTAGCATAGTGCCTAAGGCATTTGACTGCTAACCAGAAGGTTGGTGGTTCAAAACCAACAGCCACTCCTCGGAAGGAAGATGGGCAATCTACTTCTGTAGTGATGCTGCATCGGAAACCCAAGGAGGGGTAGCTATGAGTTGGGTCTGACTCGATGGCATACAACAACAACAACAGTATTAAAAAAGGAAATCAAAGAACAAATAACTTTAAAAATAAACAAATAAATGAAGGATTGATACTAATACATACATGACAACTATGGCAAGCCATTTGTGACACAATTTTGTTTTTGAACTATTATTCTCTGAACTTGACCTTTATTTTAACCTGGAAATAGCTTAATTCTACAAATCAGTCATATTTGTAATCGTTCCTGGAAAATTTCTAAGATTAAGAAATAACTCTAAAAGGAGCAGATATTCTTCATGGAAGATTTTTGTACCTGCACAAAACTAACGCTTCCATAGCAGCAGTTTTATCCAATGGATAATGTAAATGCAGAACAATATGAAAATTGAGCAAAAACTCCCCAGAAGTCCCCACATCAGCTAAGTCATAATTACATCATACAAGCCTCAGTGACTGTGGACATATAAAACCTCATCTGCTGTCAGAGAGCTAATAGATTTTTTTTTTTCTTAATGGAAGTTTCCTTAGGGTTCCCTCAGAGTACTTGCCTCAATTAATCTCACCAGATATTGCCTCAGACAAATGTGGTTATTTATACTTTTCACAAGAAAATAAAGGAATTTAGTAAATGTTCTTATTTTCTTATGTTGGGTTAACAAAAATGTTACCAAGTAGATATGTTAAATATGGTACATAGTTTGTAAGAGTGCCAGTAACATAAATAGTTAAGTGCTTGGTGGCTTGAATATAGCCAGCGTTGCCTCAGAAAAAAAAACCAGGTGCTCTGCTTCCAAAAATTCACAGCTTTAAAAAAACTCATGGTGCAGTTCTACTCTGTACACACAGTCACCATGAGTAGCAAAAGACTCAATGGTAATGCACAATAACTACATGTATTTTGTAGGTGGGAGAGAACAGGACAAAGGTTGTTTGAGTTCAAATTATAAAAGACAATAGAGAGGATTTCTGACTCTTTATTACTAATGATATATCACTTGTTTCTTGGGCAACGAATTGCTGTTGAGTCAACAAAATAACAGGAAAAATGAAAGAAAAACATGAACTTTTTCTTCTGACAAGCATGAACATATGTCTGGCACAGTGCCTAATGCATTTGAGTGCTAACCCGAAGGTTGGTGGTTCAAATCCATCAACCACTCTGTGGAAGGAAGATGGGGCAATTTATTTCTGTAAAGATTTATTGCCTTGGAAATCCAATGGAGGTTGCAATGAGTCAGAATCAACTCAATGGCAGTGGGTTTGGTTTGGGTTTTTTAAATTAGTATGTAAGCCCAAAGCAGGCAGGAATTAGGCCAGCAATTTGTCCAGTGCCCAGTCCAGTGAAGAGGGGGGCAGAATACAGGGGGAGAGCAAGTCACGGGAAGGACAACATGATTCCTAGCTTTGTTCTGGCTCAGCCTGAGTTCTGGTAAAATACTTTGGTATCATTGGAATGACTAAGTGGAAGAACTCATCAGGCTAAGAGCCCTGAGGAAAGCACTCAATCTGTAGTGGAGACTTGTGCATTCATCTAGGGAGAAAACTACCAGCAGAGAACAGAAATAACAAAGTAGGTTTAATTTTTTTTTCCCCTACAAGATCCTGGATAATTCAAACAAACTTTATTTTTATTTATTTTTTTTAATTCAAGGCAACTATTTAAATTCCAGAGTCCATCTTTCTGTGTTTGTCCTCCTTATTGAAGAAGCTAATCACATTGGATGAAAATACTAGGCTATGAGTCAAATAACTAATCAGGTCGTTTGAGTTGCTCTTGGATTGGTTCATGCATTTCTTTGATGTTGGACATAAGGAAGGGCATGTGGTATGTAGACAAACATTCTGGGTGATAAGAACCTGGCAATTAAGCCCATGAGTGATCGTGAACAGATGTTTCCCTCAGGCAACTGCTCTTTCCCAGAATGAAATGGGATCTAAGATGTAGCCAGGCACAGTTCTCTGGTACCTTGGCAGCACCTTGTAAATGCCCTCATGTGACCTACTTGCCCTGAGAGAAATCCCATCTGGCACCTTCTTGTTTTTATTTTGATGGGTTATCCTGCTGCAGTGGTGATCCTCATTTTTGTCTCTGGTAATTTGAAATAAAGCACTTACCTCATGAACACTTGCTGGAAGCATCAGAAGAAAGATGTCAACACTCTTCTTCCTTCTAATTGGCATTCTTATCAGTACTTCTTTTTTTCCTGAGTCAGGCACATCATAGGACCATTCCTTCAATTCCTACTGATGTTCCAACTTACCTTATTTATATGCTAACAAAATGATCAAAACAAGGGATTCCTCCCCATTTTCAGTGTTCCTATATTATTATTTTTTTCCTGTGACTCTTAGAGTTCTCTTCCTTGACAAGTTGAGGGATACATTGACCCTCAACTGTCCTGGCACATTAAGTATCAACAAACACGTAAGAACAGCATTTGCACATTCATCATTAGAGCACAAAACTACCTCTTGCTGGCATTTTTCTTATTCTATCTCTAATTCCAAGCCATAAATTTTAGATAACTCTGAAACAGAGATGATTCCTGGAGGAAACAGAATTCTGTTGCACTCAACCAGTTGAAAGCCTTATAGACTGCAGCTTCAGAAACATCATTTTCCTCAGATTTATGAAGGAAAAAGAAAGACACAGAAGTTTTTGGTTTTCCTTATTCCCGATATGATGTGCTTAGACTCCCCACGGAGTATAAACTCTTTTTCCTTGCTGACACCCCTGAGTGATGACAGGATTGTGAGTGAGTTGTGAGGCTTCCCACATCCTGGTCATTACCCACTAAGCTTCTGTGCTGGAACTTGGAGCAGGTGGGGCAGAAGAATCCCTGTCTGGCATAGCAAATTTATGACTTGGACAGACACTGTCTCCCCTTGTTCTAGTCTTCTCCCCTTTTCTCTTTTAAAAGGTAAAATTGTTGAGTGTATTGAGATCAAGATATCATCTTAACTCTAAATCATGGGATAAAATAAAGCATAAATTAGAAATTACCTGTGAGCTATATAATTTATATTAATCAGAGATTGCACAAGCTGTTCTTTTAGAATATGGCACAAAGCATATCTAATGTGATGATCACTCAGCGTGGTTCAAAGTCCTGCTGATGAAAGTAATAGTATTCTGCAAAGACCACTCTCAAAAGTGCTTCCACCTCTCTCGAATCACTCCTCTATTCACATTCATTTTTCTTGATCATGTTTAATTTCTTTAAATTTACCTCTTCAACATAATTTTCATTAGTTGCCATACAGCTAATGTGCAATTCTCAGAGAGGACTCATGGCAACCCCGTGTACAAGGGAATGAAACATTGTCTGGTTCTGCACCAACCTCATGATTAGTTGGGAATCAGACTTTTGTGATTCATAGGATTTTCTTTAGCTGATTTTTTGGAAGTAGATTACCAGGCCTTTCTTCCTAGTCTATCTTAGTCTAGAAGCTGAAACCTGTTCAGCATCATGTTGTTTTTCCTGTTAGGTACCATTGAGTCAGCTCTGATTCATTGCAACCGCATATACAACAGAATGAAATACTGCCCAGTCCTATGGCATTCTCACAATCATTGTTATGCCCATTGCTGTAGCCACTGTGTCAGTCCATCTCATTGAGGCTCTTCCCCTTTTTGGCTGACCCTTGACTTTACCAAGCATGATACACTTCTCCAGGAAATGGTCCCTCTGACAACATGACCAAGATAGATAAGACAAAGTCTGGCCATTCTTGCTTCTAAGGAGCATTCTGGTTGCACTTCATCCAGGACAGATTTATTTGCTCTTTTTGCATTCCATGTGTTTTCGATATTCTTCACCAACACCACATCAATTCTTTGATCTTCCTTATTCATTGTCCAGCTTTCATCTGCATAGAGGTGATTGAAAGCACCATGGCTTGAGTTAGGCAAACCTTGATCTTCAAAGTGATATCTTTGCTTCTTAATACCTTAAAGAGATTTCTTTTTGTATCAGATTTGCCCAGTTTAATATGACATTTGATTTCTTGACTACTGCTTCCATGGGTACCGATTGTGGATTCAAGTAAAATGAAGTGCCTAACAAATTCAATCTTTTCTCCATTTGTCATGATGTTGTTTATCAGTCCAGTTGTGAGGATTTTCATTTACTTTATGTCAAGGTGTAATCTATACTGAAGACTGTAGTCTTTGATCTTCACTAGTAAGTGCTTCAAGTCATCTTCACTTTTGGCATCATACCAACATGCAGTTCTCCACTGACAGACAGGTGGTGGCTGCGCATGAAGTGCATTGGCTGGGAACCCAACCCATGTCTCCTGCATAAACCAAAACCAAAGCCATTGCTGTTGAGTCAATTCTGACTCACAGTGACCCCATAGGATGGAGGAGAACTGACTCATAGGGTTTCCAAGGCTGTAATCTTTACAGAAACATACTGTCACATCTTTCTCCCATGGAGCAGCTGGTGGGTTCAAACCTTTGACCTTTCAGTTAGCAGCCACATGCTTAATGACTGTGTCACTAGGGTTCCTTGTCTCCCACACAGAAGGTGAGAACTGAACCACCAGGTCCCTTTCAATGTTATTATCACTGATTATTTTGCGAAGTCACAGCCAATCTTTTATGAGATGTTATCTTGGCATAATGGATTAAGAAACTCTGACTTGAGTCAGATGCGAATAAAGCCAATGTGAATAAATCTTTAGGTATTTCCTTCCTGTGATTTATGAAATGAAAAGCCATGGATTTGGGGATGTGCTATATTCTTAGAGGTTACTCTGTATCCATGCCATTAATTGAATATAAGGATTAAATGCTACAGGAGCAAATGATTTCAATTTCTATACTCCTCTTTGGAGGTAGCCAGAAATCCTAAGCTACCCTTCAAAGTTTGGGAGCAGGAAGGCGTTCGTCATTCAAATGGTTGCTGTTGTGCAGTCTTGGTTGAGTTCTCTAGTATCACCCATGAGTGTGAAGGAGGATTTCCCATCTCCTGCCAGTGACAAGCTCCATGGGATTAGTGCTAACACTCCACCTATTTAGCTCCCTTGTTCACATTCTCTTTAGGTGTTCAAGATAGACCAGGATCCTCTGCAGCAAATCCTAAAGTAATAATTTCTGGTTCCTTGAATTTCTTTCACCTAGTTTCAATTTCACTACTAATGTATTACGATTCATAATTTAAAAGGAAGGATTTATGTTCATATAGCAATTTCAAAGAAGGATTCTATTATTCTATGGTGCTTTCTGCCCTTGAGCTCACAGAGCTTTTTAGATGATAAGAAACAATATCTTGAAGGGTGTTTTTCTGCTTGTCCTGAGGGTTACCTTTCTGACTGAACAGCTTTTGAGAATTCCTATTGTCAAACTGTGAAACTTTTGTCCAATCAGAAGCTGGAGGGAAAGCCCTCCAGCAAGACTTTATACAGGTCTGTGAACAAAGGCTACAAGGTCAAATGTCAGAGAAACTCAGCCAAGGATGTAAACTAGGATGAAGCTCTTCACTAGAAAGATGTATCAGAAATTAGTTTTCAGGAATGAAGAGCTACTGCTCTGACTTTTGCATCACCAAAATAGTATTGAATTTTCCTGCCAGACTTCCACAACCAAAAAGAAAAAGAAAAAAAAAAAAACCTGTTGCTGTGGAATTGATTCTGCCTCATGACAACCCCTCATGTTACAGAGTAGAATGACTCCCTGGGATTTTCTTTATGGAACCAAATAGCCTGGGCTTTCTAATGTGGCATGGCCAGGTGAGTTTGAACCACTAACTTTTAGATTAGTAGTAAGTGCAAACCATGTGTGCCACCCAGAGACCTTCCAAACCTCCTCAAATGGACATTCTTTCTCAGAACTATCTTCACTTCAGGTAGGTTTCCCCAAATGGATGATAGTAACTGAATAGGTTTTCCTCAAAATGATTAATGCAATGACAGATATTTATAATAGTAGTCAAGCAAATTTTTAAAAAATGTTTAGATCCATATAAAAACAGTTAAAATGCCTTTATTAAAATAATGGTTAAATAATTCACTGCTTAAGATAAAGCCCTTTAGATACAAGTTAGGGACCCGATTCTAAGAGCAAGTTATCTTCAGAGTCTTTGAGTCTTTACAGCTGAGGTCCATGTCTCTCTGACTGTTCCTGTCTCTTCCTCTCAGGGAACATCTTTAACAAGTTTTCTTTTTGTTTATTAATACTTCCTCTTTTCTCCAAGAAACCAAAACAAGGAATGGTGCCCATCTTAGGTTGGGTTTCTCAGGAAACAGACTCTGAGATGGGGGCTTGCATGCAGGGTGAAGGGGAGTGCTTTGGGGATGAACATTTGTTGAAGATGAAGGAAGAAAGACAGGACAGGGAAGACAGTGATGCAGTCACAAAGGAGGCTCCAGCTAACTGATTCCATAGAGAACTCTGGAGCTGGGATGGCTTTCAGAGTTTCCCCCATTTCAGGCAAGGGGACCGGGCCTCATCCAACCACATAGACTAGTGTGGCTCCCATTGGATGTGGGCTTCCCCAGGGGAGGATATGACCTTGCCCTAGGGGGAACATGGCCTTGCCAGCTTTCTTGGGTTGAGAGTAATTCCCAGAGATGACTCAGCTGAGAGCCCGGTTGCCAACACTCACAACAGCTGGTGGGGAGACACATCAGTGCTGAAGGGATAGATCTGGGTGGCACAACACAATATCCACTCCATGAACGTTATGAAGCTTAGCTCTCAGTTTTCAAAATCTGGTGGCTCTCTTTCTTAAGAAACTGTCTGGCTTCTACCAACTTGTTTTGGGTTAAGAATTTCTCTGTGTAGGAGATATATTTATATATCTCTATATATCTAAATGGATGTGGTGTACTGCCTAAGGCATTTGACTGCTAACCAAAAGGCTGGTGGTTCAAACCCACCAGCCACTCCTCAGAAGGAAGGTTGGGCAATCCACGTCTGCAGCGCTACCGCCTCAGAAACCCAAGGAGGGGTCACGATGAGTCGGATCTGACTTGAGGGCAGTGAGCTTGTGTTTATATATCTATATAAGGAGGTCTGGTGGTGTAGTGAGTTAAGACTTGTTTTTTCTTTTTTAACAGAGCAGAGTTTGTTTTACATTCAACATAACGTGTACATTTATTTTCACTCCCCATTTACCATCCACAACCCTAACCCAGTCTCCTACCCTCCCTGTCCAGTAACCCCCGCCCCGTGCCCCTCATAGTTATGCACTCCTGTGTGTGTCCTGCATTTCCTCCATTCGTTTGTTGCCCCTCTAGTGCCTTGTAGTCGATTGCTCCAAGGGATGCATTTCCATAGAGTATGTCGGTGCCTCACACTGGGTTGAATGGTCTGCGTGTACATCTTGTTTACTATAGGGCTGAGAGCCAGGTCTTGGGAGTGAGTTTTATTCCAGGCCCAGAATGTATTCCAGGGCCATAGTATTGGAATTCTCACCAGACTCCATCCAACCAGTAATTCTTGTCATTATTGAACTTTTGGATTTTGTTCCATGTTTTTCCTCCCACCCTATCCAGGATCTCCAGATTTGATCCTTTCCTGAGTGGTTGGCATTAGTAGCCTGGCACCATCTAGTTCTTCTGGTCTTGAGGGCCATTGTGTCCTAGGGCTGATTGCTTCAAAATGCCCTTGTTTTTCTTTTTTCCCTCTTCTTTGCTTCCAATGATAGGAGACCATTAGCTGCATCTTAGATGGCCGCTTGAGAGCTTTTAAGACTTCAGTCACTACTCACCAATATAGGATGAGGAACAAGACTTTTATGTATTTTGTTGTGCCAGTTGAGTCTGGTGTCCCCCAGTACTATGGTCCTCAGTTGGTAGATCCATTGATACCTGGATGTCTGTGAGGGATTACTCTATGTCTGTCTTCTGTTGTTTCTGTAAGGATTGCAGGTATTTTGTATCACTGATGTCTGTGCAAGATTAGCCTCCACTGAATTTATCCTTGGTCTAGAGTATACTCCTATTCACTGACCCCCATCTGATCTTCTCAGATGTTCATGTATTTATCTGTCACCTGGTGTTTGGTGTTAATGGTAATGCATTATTGTGGATATACTCATTGGTATTAGCATCTGTCATCTATCTCTTATGTGCACAATTCAGTGTCCTCCCTTTTCCTAATATTATCATGGTGGTCACAGACTCTTTTCTATACATCCCTCCCCTTACTCACATCAGCATGTGGGCCCCAACTAGCCCAAAATTAATCCCCCTTCCCTCCTAGCCCTGGTAACCTACAAAGTGAGTTCCCTTTCTTTTCTTTTTTTTTCTATTTATAAACTTTTTTTTTTTTTTAATTTATTGTGATTTGGGTGAAGATTTACAGAGCAAATTCACTTTCCATACAGC
>NW_006921647.1:7875709-7889542 GCF_000298275.1 Orycteropus afer afer | reverse complement strand
ATCAGCTGAGGACTGGGTAGGGCACCCAGGCTCTATCTGAGCACACAGACTGTGATGGAGTTCCTGTGGGCCCAGAAGGTAGGTGGGAGTGGGGATGGCCACACCTCCATTCACCAAGTGGGTGTAGAGTGTAGTAACAAGAAGAATGTTATACCTTTTCAGTCTTACAGGCCCTGAGTGTCCTTGGGGTTGCTGAAAAGCAGAACATGTTCTTAAGCCCCAGAAATCGGCGAGAGTGCTATCTCTTTGAGTATCCAAAATAGTCAAGCCACTTTTTAAACCTACAAAATGGCGGCATCTCCAGACTGGCAAAAGTCCACAGCTCAGCCCACCTTTCTCTTCACCTTCTCCATTTGTTCCCCAGCCACTGTGCACAGTCTTTAGTGCAGTCCCTGGCTATCAGGGTGACTTTTGGTTTAATTCTTAGGTCCTACCACCACTGGGGAATCTCCAAGCCCTGTCATCTGTGCCACCAGGGTCGCTCAGGCCTCTGCCAGACTGCAGCTCTGTGTGTCTCCTTTTTTGGTATTTTCATGCAAATTCTTCTGCTGGTTGTTGTTTAGTCCACTTTTGTATCCTTCTCTTCAAGGCTCAGGGGTCCAAGATTATCTTCTGTGTCTGTGTTAATTGGTTTCCCTTTTCTTTGTTGCAGAGCATCTGTGCAGTCCTTCTGCCTAGTCTGCCATCTTGCCGGGAGTTCCCTTTGTTAAGTAAACTCTTCTTTGTCTTTTTACAGTAATGGGCTCATACAGTATTTGTCCTTCTGCGATTGACTTATTTCACTCAGCATAATGTCATCCAGGCTCATCCACGCTGTGAGATGATTCACGTATCCTTCATTGTTCTTTAATATAGTATAGTATTTCATTGTGTGACTGTACCATAATTTGGTTATCCATTCATCCATTGATGGGCATTAAGGTTGTTTCCATCTCTTTGCTGTAGTGAATTGTGCTGCAATGGACATAGATGTGCAAATGTCTGTTCATGCACTGCCTCTCAACTCTTTAGATATATTCCTAATAATGGAATTGCTGGGTCAAATGGTATTTCTATTTTCAGTTTTTTAAGGAAATGCCATACTGTATGCCACAATGGTTATACCATTTTACCATGCCATCAGCAGTGCACAAGAGTTCCAATCTCCCCACAGCCTCACCAACATTTATTTTCTTTCCTGTTGAACTTTGCTATCATTGCTGGAGTGAGATGATATGTCATCATTGTTTTGATGTGAGTAAGACATTTGGCTGCTAACCAGAAGGTCAGTCGTTCAAACCCACCAGCTGCTCTGTGGGAGGAAGATAAGGCAATCCACTTCCATAAAGTTTACAGGCTTGGAAACCTGATGGGGGTTGCTATGAGTCAGAATTGACTCAACAACAGTGGATGGATTTGTATATATCTATATGGTGTCCCTGAGTGGTACAGTTAATATACTGGACTGCTAACATGAAGGTTGGTGGTTTGAGTTCACCCAGAGGTACCTCAGACGAAAAGTTTGGCATTCTGCTTCCAAAAATTGCCACTGAAACCTTACATAGCATGGGTCTACTCTCATACACATGGGACTGCCATGAATTAGGATCCACTCAACAGCAAATGATTTTTTAATGTATCTATGTATCAATATATTTCTATATCTACTTAATCTTTATATCTATCCAGGTATGGTTTACTCCTTGTGGAGTCCTAGAGGTGAAACTTCAGGCTGGAGAGAGGAGGTGCTTTTGAAATTAGTTTTTTTTTTTTTTTTTTTTTAAGGTATTTTAAAATCTTCTGCCAAGTCTGGGTGTGGCATTAAGGACCACAGAGTTCTCAGCTCCTGGCTGCCCAAGTGTTTATGGCAATATGAAGACAATAAAAGCATTTTTATTCTAAGAGTAGTTGATGACTACACTGTGGTGCTTGGACAGTGAAATGTGTTCTTACACCGGAGAAACACGCACCTTACTGAGGAGTCCTGGCTGACACCCAGGCCACAGAGAACTGTCAAGTTCCAGAGGGCTGTTACAACACTCTTTGAACTGGAAATGGGAGGCCTGCAAATGGTTCCAGTATGGGCTGGCTCCTGCTATTGAGCAACACTGCTTCCAAATATAATTCACATGCACAGTGCCTTAAATATGAAGAGTACTTTACCTGGCATTTGCAGTATCCTATTTGGGCTGGATATCAACCCCTGAGATGTTGAAATGCTTTCAATTTGATTTTATAGGTGAAGAAACAGGGACTCTATATGATTAAGTCATTCCATGTGCTTAAGATTGCTAGGGTTCTATCACAGGGTGCTCCAGAGAGTCTCTGATAACGTTGTTCTGGTGTGATTGGTATAGTGCTTCCTTTCATTCACAAAGATTTCTTGGTTTGGATGATATGTTATCTGGCTATTCTCCTTATAAGCTCCACAACTGGCTTTGAACTCAAGACTTCTGCTGCCAAATGTCACAGGATTTCCCTAATGGCTTGCAATGATCTTTTGCAAATTGCCTTAAAAGGTTATAGTTGGTCAATGGGGCCTACAAAATCTGGAATGTTTCCTGTTGCCTGGAGCATAGTGCCCCCCTCAACCCTGACATATCATCTATCTTTCTCCACACACAATTTAGGAGCCAAACAACATCTACTATACCTTTCACTAAGGGCTTTTTCTCAAACATGTATTTTCACAGGAATCAGACCTAAAAGGGTCTCTCCTTGTCCAGAACAAAGAAGAATGAAGAAAACCAAAGATTCATGGAAACAATTAGTCCTAGTGACTGGTACATCATGTGATCCTCAGTCTATATGACTATGAGACTAGAAGAACTAGATGGTGCCTGGCTACCACTGTCAACCACTCAGAGGGGGATCCATGTAGGAGATCCTGGATAGAGTGGGAGAACAATGTGGAACAAAACTCAAAATCATTAAAAAAAAAAAGGGGGGGGAACCAGGTTTGCTGGTATGATAGAGTCTGATGTAACCACTGAGACTATGGCCCCAGCTACCCTTCAGGTCTGGAATTGAACCCACTCCTATAGCTCCAGCCAAACAAAAGACAGGCATATGAGGTGAACATTTATATTAGGTAGATACACTCCTTGGAGAGAACAATCATGGGAGAATAGAAGGGCTGTGTATGCATAGGGAGACAGCTGGGGGCCAGGAGTGCATGGAGGGAAGGAATGAAGGACACAGGGAAGAGGTATCTATGGGGAGGAAGTGGGAGGGGAGCTGTTGCATTGTGGTAAATTGCAGTCAATGTCATGAAAAAAAGTGTATGTGCGCTGCTATATGGAAAGTGAATTTGCTCTGTGAACTTTTACTCAAATCACACACACACACACACACACACACACACACAAGAATCAGACCCAAAAGGGACACAGATGTAAGACAGAGAAAAGCATGTTTTTGTTCGGCTTATTGTTTCCTCCTGCATCCTGTTTTAGACCCTGGGCACCATGCTGAATTTTTATAATTCACTTCTTTTTGGTGAGTGGATTAGCAATTTAGATCCTGAAAGTTATCTTCAACCCTTTGCACAATAATATAAATAAATAAATAAATACCCCTCCCCAACCCAGGAAATGGCAGTATCAACATAATTCCAATAAGGAAAATCCATATTGTGCATGGTTTGGGGCTGTCGGCACCTCTTGAGGGTGTCATTAGGTTTGAGCCTGGCATTTTGAAAGAACTTGAATAGTGAGAACTGTATATGCATCAGATGAGCCTACCCCCTGCTGCCCCACGGCAAATTCTATCATAACGCTGAAAGCCAGAGATAAACATCTCAAAAATTCCACCACTGCAAATAATCTAAGTGTTATCAAACATCTCTGTTTTGATCATTATAAGAGTAAGCAGGGGATAGATATGTCTTCATTATAAAATATTTTATAGTATTAGTTTAATATGACACATATTTCAAAGCAACTAATTGATTGGTCAAATATTCAGCACCGCTAGACATAATAAGAATTGTGATACTTTCATCTTACACATCACCTAAAAAGATCAGGCTTGTCTTAGCTATAATTATGATTTTTATAAAAATTAATACAATTTTTCCTAAAAATTAATTATGACTTTTATAAAAAGCTTCATAAAGTTTTTCAGTCATATTTTGGACAATGTTTACTGCTATTCATATGTTGTTCAGTGGTCAAGTTTTTCAGAAGTGGATGGCCCCATCCTACATTGCAGTGTATCTTAGTCTGGAAGCTCTGCTGAAACCAGCCCACCACAGGTGACCCTGCTGGTATTCAAAACACCAATGGCATAGTCTCCAGACTCACAGCAACACATAAGCCACCACACTACAACAAAGTGGCAGAGAAGTGGTGACAACAGTCATAATAGGAATTGTAACACTTTTCTCTTACATATCACCTGAAAGAGATCAAGCTTGTGTTAGCAGTCAGCAATTACTGTTTTTATACAACATGACATTATTCCCTATACCCCCACTAATGATATACACAAAGAAGTTTTCTGGTTAGAATTTAGTTTGAGATTTGAATAGCCTTATAAATTCATTAATTTCCAAAAGCAGTCTTGTTGTTGTTAGTTACTATCGAGTTTATTCTGAATGGTGGCGACCTTATGTACAATAGAACAAAACATTGTCTGATTCTGTATGTTTTGCAAAATCACCAGTGTGTTGGAGTCCGTTGTTGTGGCTAATGTGCCAATCCATCTCACCAAGGGTAAGGGTTTCCCACACCTTCACTCGTCCTATACTTCACCAAACAAAATGTTCTCCTCTTGAAAATCCTTGATCCATAGGGGTTTCATGGCTAATTTTCAGGAGTAGATTGCCAGGCCTTTCCTCCCAGTTTGTCTTAGTCTAGAAGCTTCACTGAAACCTGTCCACCGCTGATGACCCTGCTAGTATGGCATAGTTTCCGGCATCACAGCAACATACAAGCCACCAATGTATGACAAACTAACAGATGGGTGGTGAAAAAATGTCATGCTCTTCAACAGTTTCTCCATGACATAGTTGAAAGAAGACAGAGATTTATTTTTCTAAATGATTGTTTTCCCTAATGGAGGGGAAAAAAAGAGAGAGAAACTGAGGGCTCTATTACATGTGTGGAAAGTCTCTTTTGTGATTTTCCTTTTTATTAAAATATACAGCTAGAGAATTAAAAAGGTCTCAATTTAAAGGCCAATAAATACAACCAAAAGTGAAAGCCAAAGGCTAGGAAGGCCTTCCCAAGCCTTCCAAAATGCCAACCAGAAACCCTCCTGGCTGAGGTTCAGAAATGGACAGAAAATGCCACTCCTAAGTGAAAGCAATTGCTATCAATTTGGTTTCCAAGTAACATTTTCCTGTACAGCTGCATCAGTTCAAATTCTCAATTAAATAAATGACTCACTTAAGAATTAAAAGCAGACAAAACAAGGAATCAGATGACTATTACTATTCTCTCCTTGAATTACTTGCCTGGTAGCTCTAGAAGCAAATGGTGGCGACGTCTTGGGTTAAATCTGACATAGATACCGAAAAGTGTCTCCGGGGAAATATCTACTTAGAATTATTCAGGGCGAAGATACGAGGTATTTTAGTTACCACCATTCCCCTACACAATTTAGCAATTTTCTGTCTTCACTGGACCACTGAGGACTTTTATTTGTTTCTCCACTAACACTCCTTTCCAAAGAACTAGAATATGTGTGCATGTGCCACTTTCATGTGGCCTTTTTTGAGCTCTAGTGGCGTAGTGCCTAAAACATTTAACTTTAACAGAAGGCTGGATGTTCAAACCCACCAGCCACTCCTTGGAAGGAAGATGGGGCAATCTACTTCCATAGAGATACTGTCTCAGAAACCCAAGGTGAGGTCACTATGAATTGAATCAATTCAATGGCAGTGAGTTTGGTTTGGATTTTTTTTTTGTTTGTTTGTTTTTGATGCAATCATTTGATAAGACCATTTTGAAGAAGGGCATATTGATAGAGCTTAAAAACAAACCACTAAACTTCAAACTCTTAAAAAAATCACCAGGTAATGTATAAAATTGACATTTTCATCTTGTTCATGTAATTCACTTCATTTTGAATCCCACCTGTTCTCTGGGGCCAACTTTGGGCTTTGAAAGGGCTCATGAATGGGGTCAGTAAGTCTAGTAGGCACATTAAATCAAAGACTAAACTTACTGCCATCAAGTCGATTCGGACTTACAGTGACTCTCATTGGGTTTCTAATGCTGTAAATTTTTACAGAAGCACACTACCTCATCTTTCATCCATGGAGTGGCTTGTGGGATTGAACCACTAATCTTTTGATTAAGGCCAAATGCCTTAACCACTATACTGCCAGAGCACCTTAAAGGGCACATTGTTGTTGTTATGTGCCATCAAGTCGGACCCTACTCATAGTGACCCCTACTTGGGTTTCCGAGGCAGCATCACTATGGAAGTAGATTGCCCAACCTTCCTTTTGAGGAGTGGATGGTGGGTTTGAACCGCCAGCCTTCTGGTTAGCAATCAAGTGCCTTAGGCCCTACGCTACCAGAGCTCCCTAGAGGGCACATTAGGGCATAATAAATATTTGTCTTTACATTTTTACTCACTTGTTTTGATATGAAACCTTCAAACTATCTTTCCTAAAATGCTTGCCTTTGGAAAGAGTTACTCTAGAGAAAAGAATAATATGGCCAAGAAATCATGGCATAAAGAGTTATACCTGGTTGCTATAGGCTGCCCTTTCTTTTGGTAATAGATCTCTTCTTTAGAATTCTCTTCTTTTATATTACTGTGAAGGCAACATTGTTGTTGTTGTTGTTATGTGCCGTCGAGTCGGCCCCGACTCATAGCGACCCCTCCTTGGGTTTTCGAGGCAGTATCACTACGGAAGTAGGATTGCCCAACCTTCCTTCCGAGGAGTGGCTGGTGGGTTTGAACCGCCAGCCGTCTGGTTAGCAGGCAAGTGACTTAGCCACTATGCTACCAGAGCTCAACATACCTACCGATAAAGTTCAAAAGACTACAGTCTTCAGTACGGATTACACCTGAATATAAAGAAAATGAGAAGTCTCACAAGTGGACTAATAAAAAAAAAATACGATGATGAGTGGAGTAGAAATTGAAGTCATAAATTATTTTATTCTACTTGGATCTACAGTCACTGTCCATGAAGCTATTGGTGTTGTTATGTGTCATTGAGTCAGTTTCAACTTACAGCAACCTTATGTACAACAGAATGTAACGCTGCCCAGTCCTATGGCATCCTCACAATTGTTATTATGTTAGAACCCACAGTTATAGCCACTGTGTCAATCCATCTTACTGAGGGCCTTCCTCTTTTTCACTGACCTTCAACTTTACCAAGCATGTTGTCCTTCTCCAGGGACTGGTCCCTCCTGATAACATGACCACAGTATGTAAGACAAAGTCTCACCATCCATTGCTTCTAAGGCGTATTCTGGATGGTCTTCTTCCCACACAGATTTGTCCTTCTGTGACTGACTTTTTCATTCAGCATAATGTCCTCCAAGTTCATTCATATTATGCAGTGTTTTGCAGACTCTACATTATTCTTTAGTGCTGCATAGCATTCCATTGTGTGTATGTACCATAGTTTGATCATCCACTCTTCCGCGGATGGGCACATAGGTTGTTTCTATATTTTTCCTATTGTAAATAGTGCTGTGATGAACATGAGTGTGCATATATCTGTTCCTGTCCTGTCTCTCACCTCTCTAGGATGTATACCTAGTAATGGTATTGCTGGGTCAAATAGTATCTCCAATTCCAGCTTTCCACAGTGCCTAAGGCACTTGACTGCTAACCAGAAGACTGGCGGTTCAAGCCCACCAGCCACTCCTTGGAAGGAAGATGGGGCAATCTACTTCCATAATGATACTGCCTTGGAAACCCAAGGAGGGGTCGCTATGAGTTGGGTTTGACTTGACAGCACATCACAACAACAACAAGGAATCACCATATTGCTTTCCAGAGTGGTTGTATCACTTCACAGTCCCACCAGCAGTGTCTGAGAGTCCCAATCTCTCCACATCCCTGCCAGCATTTGTTATTTTCTGTCTAGTTGAACCTTGACATCAGTGCTGGGTGAGATGGTATCTCATTGTTGTTTTGATTTGTGTCTCTCTGATGGCCAATGATTGTGTCATCTTTTCATGTATTAGCTGGGCACCTGAGTATCCTCCTTGGTGAAGTGTCTATTCATGTCTTCTGCCCATTTTTCAATTGGATTGTTAATTCCTTTGGTGTTGAGGCGTTGAAGTTTTCCATCAATCGTAAGAACATTGCCAGATATGTAATTATCAGCAAATATGAATTTGTTGCTGTCATTTTTGTAATGTACTTTTTTTGTGGTGTCAATTGCTTTGTTCCATATAATTTTCTATGCTTCTTCTATATAATTTTTTATCACTTCCTTTGTTGCTATTGTTTTAATGTTTCCTAAATATCGGTGCTGGTCCTCTTCTTTATTTTGATGTGAAGGTTTATCATTTTTCTTTGAGGTTACCTTGTGATTTATAGTTTTCTTCCCAAGTTTACAGTCAGTTCTATCTTGTAGCTTCTAGGAGTTCTGTTACGACAGTTTTTTCCCTCTTTTTGGTTTGTAGTTGTCCTCACTTGTCAATTGATGTCTTTGGCTCCCTGTTTACAATCTTGTAGGCTTATTTACTTTGGATACTTCCATAGCTGGGCTGGTCTCTGGGTCATGTCATCATGTGTGTTAAAGGTCAGTTGTTGTTGGCTGTTGTTGCTTCTCTGTCCAAAGGGCTCCCTTTAGCATCTCTGGTAAGGTTGGTCTGGTTTTAACAAACTCCCTTAATTTCTGCTTATCTGGAAATGTCCTAATTTCACCATCATTTTTGAGGGATGATTTTACTGGGTACACAATTCTTAGTTGGAAATTTTCCATTGTCTTCACACTTGCATGGTTTCTGCTGAGAAATCCAAGCTTAGTGTTATTGGTTGTCCTTTGTAGGTAACTTTTCATTTTTTCCTGTGCTGCTTTCAAGATTCTTTCTTTGTCTTTGGTTTTGGTGAGTTTGATGATGATATGTCTTGGTGATTTTCTTTTGGAGTCTATTCTGTTTGGGGTTCATTGGACTTCCTGAATGGATATATTCTCATCCTTCATCATACCAGAAAAATTCTCTTCCAACAAATCTTCGACAATTTTTCCTGTGGTTTCGTTTGTCTCTTCCTGTTCTAGAATGCCGATGACATGTAGGTTATTCTTTTTGATGGTATCCCACATGAACCTTAGGCTTTCTTCATTTTGTTTTGATCTTTTTTTCTGATTTATCCCTCTCCAAAGAAGCATTCAGGTATTTGGCATTAATCTCATTAATTCTGTCTTTCATTGATTCAATTCTGCTCCTTTGCCCATTCAATACATTATTTATTTCTGAAAATTTAGTATTAATCTTCTGGATTTCTGTGTGTAGATTTTATATCATTTCTAATTTTTCATTTATTTTGTCATTTTGTTCTTGTGTTGTCTTTAGAAATTGTTGTAGGGTTTTCTCTGTGTTTTCTTCAATTTTGTCAGTGTTTTCCTTGATCTGTCTCTCAATTCATTGAAGATACCTAAATGTCATTCTTTTGAATTCCTTATCAGGGAGTTCTAATGCTGTGTCTTCCTCAAGGATGTGCTTTGGGTCTGTATCTGGTCCCTTGTTTCTCATGCTTTATCTTCTTTGTCTGGACCATGATGCTCTGTTGTTTCTGAGGCATTGTTGAGTTTATATTTAATTGGTGCTTGCATGTTGGAGTGATGTGCCCATGATTTTTGTTTACTTTGTTTTGTTTGTATGTTATCTATACAGGCAGGTGCTGTGCTCCTCTATTCACTAGTTGACCACACTTATACACTCACCACCTGTCTTCTTGCCTGTTGTCAGCCTCTCGTATGTCCCTGCCAACCTTGGCAAACAGAGCCTATTCTTAGGTCCCTGGAATCCAAATGAGAATGCTATCACTTTAAAATTGAAAATGGTTGCCACTCTTAAAGATTCAAAATGGCTGCACCCTCCATTACTTTAAATATCCAAAAGGACCACCACTTGTAAACATTCAAAATGGCTATAGCCTTGATCACTTTAAATATCCAAAATGGCTGCTCCCTCAATCACTTTAAATATCCAAAATAGGTGCTGCATATAAATAATCAAAATGGCTGCACCCTCCAGACAGTAGAAAGTCAACAGCTCAGGTTGTCTCTCTTCTTACTGTTTCCCTTCCTAGTCATAGGCCACCAGTGCAGTGGTCCCTGCAGCCCTTGGTGACCAGGGTTGATCTTTAGGTCAATTCTCAGGTCCCAACACCACTTGGAAATATTCAGGGTGTCAATCCCGTCAGAGTAGTTGACATTTACAGCTCCAACCATCTCTGTACTTACTGTTTTTGTTAATGTATTTCCACTAGTTGGTGCCTAATCCACTTCTGTATAATTCCTTTCAAAGCTCAGGGCTCCAGGATTATCTTCTGTATCTCTGTCAATTGGTTTTTCTTTTCTTTGTTGAAGAGTGTCTGTGTCACTTGTCTGCCTATTCTTCCATCTTACCAGAAGTCATTTCTTGTTAGTTTTTGTGTTTATTTGTAAACAACATAATATAACACAACATTTATTATATATACCTTGCATGGATATCATTTTAAAGAAATAAAATATTATAGATATATTTGTGGTCCTTACATGACACTAATATTAATCCTTTCTCTCTTTTTGTAGAGATAACTACCATTATAAATTGATTGTATATTATTCTCATACATGTTTTTCTTTACTTATATATTTTAGCCATGATCAATACATACTATTATATTTCATCGTTTTAACTTTACAAAGTTGATATTCTCTATACAACATGCTTTAACTTTCTCTTTTATCATCCAGAATTAATATATATAGTTCTGGTTAATTCTTTTAATAGCTATACAGTATTCCACTGTCTACATACTTCACAATTGATCTATTTTCTATTAAGGAGCATTAAGCCTTTCAATCTTTGCTGTCATCAGCAATGCTGCAAATGAACTTTTTTTTTTTTTTTTTTCTCTTGAACACATGAGTGAGCGTTTACTTAGGAGATATACCTAAAGCTTCCACTGGGAACTCTGTGGGAATCCCCAGACTCATGATACTTGCTATTTCAAAATCTTTTCCTTTTTAATTTCTCTCCCTCACTTCCATTTATGTAAAATCCCACTGTTGCACAAAATCATCTGCATTCTCTTTTGCCTCAGAAATTCATCTCTTTGTAGCCCTTATATCTAAACTAAGTTCCCAGTTCATCTTTGCAAATATAAACCCATTATGACATTCTGCAGGCTCAAAAAAAAAAAAAAAAAGACCCACTTTTAATTGGACCAACCCTGTGGTTTCAACAGAAAATAACAAGGCATATGAAGAAATAGGAAAAGACGTCTCATGTGAAAAACTAAAATAAAATGACAGAAACTGTCTCTAATGAAGGACAGATACTGGAATTACTAGGCAAAGACTTTAAAACAACAATACTAAATATGCTTAACAAGTTACAGGAAAACATAGAGAATAAACTAAAGGAAACCAGTAAAATGATACAAGACCAAAACAAGAATTGCAATAAAGACACAGAGTTTATCTATTTATTTTGAAAAGAACCAAGCAGAAATACAGGAGATGAAAAGTACAGCAACAGAAATGAAAAATTCACTGAAGAGGTTCAACAGCAGATTTGAATTGGTAGAAGAAAGAAGCAGCAAACTTGAAGATAGGGCAATTGAAATTATTGCATCAGAGGAGCAAAAAGAAATGAAAAAAGCCTGTAATCATCAAGCACAGTAATATGTAAATCATAAGAGTCCCAGAACAATAACAGAGAGAGAAAGAGGCAGAAAAACTATTTGAATAGGACCTATCATCTTTAGAAGGAAGTTCTGATTGTACAAGGAGTTTGAAGGTCCATTGCTTTTGGGAAATGAATCTACAGTGTGTGGATTTCCTATATTTCTTGTTCTGAGAGGCAATCTTGTGCTGGTGAGATTTTGTCTAGAAGCATAAAAATGAATTCATTCATTCAACAATCATTTATTACACACCTGCCTACCTACCATTGTACTGTGTACTGGAAGGATCACAAAGATGATTAAGACCTAAGAAATGTTCAATCTATTTAGGGGAAAAAACACATCAAAAAATATTAAAGTACTTTAAGAAACTTTCCCTTGACTGTGAAACAGTGTGCTGTGGAAATACTGAGAAAGGACTGTTAAATTTACCAAGAAAGTGAGAATGCTACAGAAAGGAAAAGGCAGTGGAAAGTAATTGTAAAGTGTGGAGACTGATAGTCTCATGTGTTTGGCATTGGTGAGAAATTTGGTGGCCGGAGTTCAGAATCTTGGAAGTAAAACTGAGAGGTAGTAGTGAATAAGACAGATTGATGCTACATTTTGAGTGGTTTAACACACCAGGCTCAGCTGTTTGAATTTTAATCTAAAAGTGACAAGGAAACCATGAAAACTTTAAAAATGATGGTGTTGTAATATTAAATCTAGGGTATGAAAGAAAACTGAGAGTGATCTGTAAATTTTGAGAACACTTAGGTCACGGTGGTGATGCTCTGTGGGAGAACACAGAGAGATTGAACTAAGGTAGTGATGGAGTGGATGGAAGGTAACTTAGGGAATTCAGGAGCTAATCAGGAGTTAGTATCATCCAACATAATGTTCCTATCTAAGTGGGGGATGAGAAAAAGGAAGAATTGAAGATACCAAGAACCCATGGTGGTAGGATAACTAGTTCAGGATGACCTTTGCCAAGAAAAGGAAGAAGGACAAGTCTTTATGGGCAGGTCATGAATCTGATTTAGCTAACTTTTAATGTCAGGTACTTATGAGGCAGCTGGGTAGAGTTGTCCATGATCACTGGAATTGTGGTCTGGTATTTGTTGTTTGTTATTGTTGTTATGTGCTGTAGAGTTGGGCCTGACTCATAGCGACCCCTCCTTGGGTTTTCGAGACAGTATCACTATGAAAGTAGATTGCCCAATCTTCCTTCCAAGGAGTGGATGGGGGGTTTGAACCATCAGCCTTCTGGTTAACAGTCAATGCCTAGGCACTGCACTACCAGAGCTCCCTAGTCTGGTATTTAGAAGAGGCAAGACTGAAGTGAGAGATTTGGGGGAGTGTTCTTTATCATCAAAACAACAGAGAAGTTAACAATGGAAATATAGAATATAAACCATTTGAAAATGGGCATTATGGGGACAAAGAAACTCTTTAAGAGCTTCAATCTTATAATCTAGAGATACATTAGCTGGCTGTGCTTTCATTATCTGTGGATATTTTTCAAGAGTGAAGTAAGAAATGGTACAGAGGAAAAGATCTCAGTTGACTAAATGGTAGATGGTGTGGTAGACACTGTTAACTTTTTTTTAATGCATTTTATTGAAATATAATGTATGTACAGTGAAATACACAAAACTAAAGTGACATGTGTCAATGCATTTTTTTTTTTTTTTTGGCAATGTTTCCTTCCCCCCCTTACACCACTGGTAACCAACAAAGAAACTTTCCTTCCATATATAAACCTTTAATAGGTCTGCCTCTTAATAATTTGCATCAAATTGTATCCCTGTTGTTGTTAGGTGCCATTGGGTCGGCTCTGACTTATAGCAAGCCTTTGTACAACAGAACGAAACACTGCCCAGTCCTGTGCCAACCTCACAATGCTTGGTATACCTGAGCCTATTGTTGCAGCCACTGTGTCAATCCATCTTGTTGAGGGCCTTCCCCCTTTCGCTGACCCTCCACTTTACCAAGCATGATATCCTCCAGAAATTGGTCCCTTCTGACAACATGACCAAAGTCGGTGAG
>NW_006921647.1:7814983-7871959 GCF_000298275.1 Orycteropus afer afer | reverse complement strand
CTTGGTCACTTTAAAAATCCAAAATGGCTGCCCCATGTAAACAATCAAAATGGCTGCACCCACCAGACAGTGGAAAGTCCACAGCTCAGGTTGTCTTCCTCCTTGCTGTTTCCCTTCCTAGTCATAAGTCACTGGTGCAGTCATCCCTGCAGCCTTGGTGATCAGAGCTGATCTTTAGGTCAATTCTCAGCTTCCAATACCACTTGGAAATATTCAGGCTGTTGGTCCCATCAGAGTAGCTCACAGTCTGCAGCTCCGACCATCTCTGTACTCACTGTTTTTGTTCAGGTTTTTCCACTAGTTGGTGCCTAATCTACTTCTATATGTTCCTTTCAAAGACCAGGAGTCCAGGATTATCTTCTGTATCCCTGTCTAGTGGTTTCTCATTTTTGTTGCAGAGGGTCTGTGTCGGTTGTCTGCCTATTCCTCCATCTTACTGGAAGTCCCAGATACTGTTAATGTTATTGAAAACATTTGTTTTCCCAGCCCCTCTTTAGTAATAGAATCTGATTTTTATTCAAGTGGCAACAAGCAGCTGGAGATGATGTTGAGACAGTTCTGTCCAATGAGATGTAAGTGGAAGTCTTTTGGGGATTTCTGGGAACATTTTTTTTTTCCCTGATAGGCTTTGGTCTTCCATTTTTCTCTTTGCTTTTTTTCCATCTTTTTTTCTAGAACACTAAATGAGGTTGTAGTTAATAGCAACTTTCTTGCAATCAAGCATCAACAAGGACAAAGATGGATGTCCACACACCCAGGATTGGGTGAGAGGGGAGATGGCTTTTTGAGTCTCTGGCCTATCTGCCCCAGACTTCTCATCACATAATACAAAGAAACTGTTTAAGAGCTTCAGTCTTGTAATCTAGAGATACATTAACTGGGTGTGTTTTTATTATCAGAAGCAAATTCCTCAAGTTGGAATCTACTCTAGGCATTGAGAGAAGACTCTCTTAGTCTTCAAAGCTGATGTCAAGCTCAATCTTATCTCCCTTTAGATAATTAGTCTGTAGACACCTGCATCTAAATCTCTTGGGGTGATTGTGAAAATACAGATGGTAGGGCATCACTCCAGATTAACTATGTAAGATTAGGTGGGGATGGAACCTGGGAACCTATTTTTAATACAAAAAATGTGAGAAATGTAGCCTTACTTTATGATTACTCTACCCACTTTCCCACTACATGTCTGCCAGTTTGTTTTACTGTGGTGGCTTGCATATTGCTATGATGCTGGAAGCTATGCCACTGGAGATGCACTGCTGTTTCCAAGGCATTGTGATGTTTTTGTGTTTATATTTAAATACCAGCGGGGTCACCTATGGAGGTTGCTTTCCAGTGGAGCTTTCAGGAATGACAGATTTGGAAGAAAGGCCTGGTTATCTACTTTTGAATATTAGCCAATGAAAACTCTATGGATCACAGAATACTTTCCAAGACTTAGACTCAGTTTGGATGTATAATAACAAATGACCAATCACTGGAGAAGAGCATGGTGGAAGTTACCAGTGAAGGGGAGGGGAAGCCTCAATGAGATGGATTCACACAATGGCTGCAACAATGGACTCAAACACAGCAATAATCATGAAGATGGCCCAGGACCAGGCAATGTGTCATTCTGCTCTACATAAAATTGCCATGAGACGTAGCAGATTTGGCAGAAACTAACAACAATACCACTTTCAGATTCAAGAAATTTTACCATTACCAACAGAAATAATTTACATTACGAATTTTTTATTCAGTTCATATGCACACCTTTTCATTTCAGGGATAAGCCTCAGAGAAGATTCCTGATGAGTTGACACTTAGGCAATTGAGGAGAGAAGTTTGAGGGCAGTTTGAGGAGAGAAGAATTACAGATTGAATTTGTCCCCTAAAAAAGATATATGAAAGTTCTAACTTCTAATAACTGTAAACCTGATGTTGCTTGGGAATAGGATCTTTGAAGATGTAATCACTTAAGTTAACATGATGGTAGATTCAGAGACTTCTGATGGCTCTATGTTCAAAAGGAGAGAGGGAGGAGATAAGATGGGGTCTTTCTGCATTTGTCTGGGAATTAACAATGATCACCAAAGGGATGATGAGGCCAACTCATTTTAGCTGCAGGGAATCTGGCTTCCCCAGCTGGTGGTGTGTTGAAGGTGAATGTTCTGAGGAACAAAAATCAGGCTCATTTCAGGAAACTGACAGGTTATAATCGACTATGAGTGATGTCCTTATGAAAGAGAACAGATGCAGAGAGACACACAGTGTGAAGATGGCCATGTAATGATGGAGCTATGCTACAACTGTAAGTGAACAAATGCCTGGGGGTGCTAAAAGCCAGAGAGAAAAGAAATCATTTCTCCTTGAGCATTCAGAGGGAGCATGACCTTCCAGCATCCTGAATTTTGACTCCTAGCTTCCAAATTCAAACAAGAATTTCTTTTCTTATAAGCCACCTTATTATAGCAATCCTAGGAAATAAATACACACTCATTTCAAGTGGATTCCAACTCATGGTGATGCCATATGTGCAGAGTAAAACTGTACTCTGTAGAGTTTTCAAGGTTCTGGTGGTGCTGTGTTTAAGGCATCGGACTGCTAACCAAAAGGTCATCAGTTTGAACCCACCAGGCACTCTGCAGGAATAAGACAAGGCAGTCTGCTTCTGTAAAGATGTACAGCCTTGGAAACCCTGCAGGGGTTTCTATGGGTCAGAAACCACTCCATGGCAGTGTTTAATGTTTTTTTTTTTTTTTTTCCTTGTAGACCTTTCAGAAGCAGATTGCCAGGCATTTCTTCTAAGTGCCTCTGAGTGGGTTTGAACCTCTCATCTTTTGGTTAGTAGTTGAGTGTTTATCCATTTGTACCACCCTGGAACTAAAAAAAAATGAATATCCATTGCCATCTAGTAGATTCTGACTCATAGAAACCTTATAGGACAGAGTGGGAGCTCTGGTAGCATGGTGCCTAAGGCACTTGACTACTAACCAGAAGGCTGGTGGTTCAAACCCACCAGCCACTCCTCAGAAGGAAGGTTGGGCAATCTACTTCCGTAGTGATACTGCCTCAGCAACCCAAGGAGGGGTCGCTATGAGTCGGATCTGACTCGATGGCACATAACAACAACAGGACAGAGTAGAATAGCCCCATAAGGTTTCCACGACTGCAGTCTTTACAGAAGCAGACTGTTACATCTTTCTCCTTTGGAGCAGCTGGTGGGTTGAAGCTGCTGATCTTTCAGTTACCAGTTGAGCACTTAACCACTACACCATTAGGGCTCATTCAGGAAATGAATACAAGGGGACAAATAGATGCTTCTCCAGAAGATGAAGACTCATTTTGAGTAACTGTAGTCAATGGACACATTTATGGTTCTTAAGGAGCCCTGGTATCAGAGAGGTTAAGTGCCTAGCTGCTAACCAAAAGGTTAGCGGTTCAAACCACTCTGCAGGAGAAAGATGTGATGGTCTGCTTCCGTAAAGATTACAGACTTGCAAACCCAATGCGGCAGATCTACTCTGTCCTATAGAGTTGCTATGAGTCAGAATCGACTTGATGGCAGCAGGTTTTATATGGTTCTTACTGTGAGTCACTAGAATAGATTATTATGTGTTTCTACCTGCTTTTTTTGTGGTAAAATATATATAACAAAACGTTTTCCATTTCAACTATTTTTACATGTACAATGCATTGACATTAATTATGTTCACCATGTTCTGCAACCATCATCACTCTGTGTTTCCAAATTTTTCCATCACCATTAACAGCAACTCCTTAAGCAATGACTCCCATTTGTCCCTGGTATCCAAATGCCATTATAATCTTTAAATAACTTACCAGAGAATGCTGTTTTCTTTTCTCCTCCTCATGTTAACACATGAACTGCATATAGGGTAACTTCAAGGAAGCAATTTTCCTCTGTGCAACAACCAAAAGCAGGGAGAGTTTTGACTTGTTTGTTTGCAGTTTCTCTCTTTGAATTTGTATTCTGAAGAGTTATCTTTTCAGTATGGTGGGCTGTCCAAATGGAAATATTCTCCAAATAACATCAAGATAGAACCAAGATAAAGAGCTAGCAGCACTGCATTTGACAGAGCATATACAGTACTTATGTTGAAATCGAAATGATCAAAATAACCTCATGAAAATATGCAGACATTCAAAGATTATATGAAAAGATACACAAATCAAATTTGGAAAGCAATTTGAATGCACCCTTCCCCCTTTATTAAACAGTAAGTTCTCTCATTTGCTAGACTCTAATCAAAAAACTTGTTGGGTGGCAGGAATGATGGGGATGGAAGCAACACTTCTTTACATCTACAAAAATGTGAGAACAAACCTTTAGGCAAAATGTTAAAAATAGGCTCATTTTGGTGAAATGAAGCCATTTGAATAAATGAAACTAATAGTTTTTATCTGAACCATCTGTTGGTGTGGAGGCATTGAAATGTGAAGTGGAGTAGAGTAGTCCTCAGAGACTTCTGATGGCTCTATGTTCAAAAGGAAAGAGGGAGGAGATAAAACGCTTCTCTCTCCATTTGTCTGGGAATTAACAATGATCACCAAAGGGATGATGAGGCCAACCCATTTTAGCTGCAGGGAATCTGGCTTCCCCAGCTGGTGGTGTGTTGAAGGTGAATGTTCTGAGGAACAAAAATCAGGCTCATTTCAGGTAACTGACAGGTTATATAAAGAATCAGATTCTTTCCCCTGTAAAGGGAGAGAGAGAAAAAAAAAAAAAAAAACAGAGAGAGAGACAGACAGAGAAGAGAGAAGAAAGGAGAACAACATAGAACCACTCCAAGGACTCTGTTTTTGTTACTTTGTGCTTCTCTAACAGGAATGTACCACAAATCTGTAACTTTAACAAACAGGAGTTTATTCTCTTAAAGTTTAGGAGGCTAGAAGTCTGAGTTCAAAGTGCCAAGCTCTACCAGCTGGGTGAAAGCCCTTGACTTGGGCTTCAGCTCTGCCTCTTGCTCCTAGCCCACTGGAGCTAGAGGTGTCTCTTCACTCAGGCAGCTGCTGGCTGCTGAAGCTAACAGGCCCAAGGTTGACAAATAAAATGGCACCGTTCCAGTATTACCAAACAACACAGCAGACTACTAGTTCAAGTCCAGAGACAGTCCCAAGATTGGCAGGAAACATGGCAGGCAACTGAATGAAGACTCAGCTACATACAGGGTCCAAGCATTCCAAAAGCTGCAGAGACCTTTCTCAATGCTTCTCCTTACACACTAGAAGCAGATCACATCCCTAAGGCAGCCACTCAGCTGCTCCAGTAGATTCCATCAGGGAGTTAGTTAATTACCAGTCTCACTATGGGGAATAACTACATCTAGCTGCCTAGCCACCCAAAACTAGGCCCAGCCAGGTTGACACATAACTTTAACTGCCACAGACTCCATGTGGTAAAAGACTGTCAGTTCTGTTATGTTGGTTGGCTGAAACCACATCATGAAACCAGGTGTTAAAAAATGGCTCAACTCAACAGCTAGCACAGCTTTGTAGATATGTGTGTTTTGTAATATTACCCGGATATTGCAGTTTCATTTAAATACAACATCCTTCCGTTATTCTTGTATGAAACTCTTGCAAAAACCAGATTTAGGTTTCTGTGGGTCTACTTTAATAAAAACCAAAACAAAACAACTATAAAATAACCCACAATATTCGTTACAATTTAAGGAGTGATGAATTCTGAGGTTTTTTCCTCAGGCTTAGGAAGTTGGATTGTCCTCTCAAAGTTAAATGTAGCAACAATTATTGGTGCATTTTGCTGATAGGAAGGGCACAAATAACATTAAGTTTCTGAAGGGATTTTATCCATAGACCATGAACAATGAGGATGGATGGTTTCCTTTCATTCAGTTTTATCTTAATCTTGTGTAATCACAGTGGGGTCCTCACCAAATCATTAGGGCCCTACACTAATCCATTGATTTTATTTTAGAATTTGTATATTCCTTCACCTCCTCACAACTGGTGGCACATTGCCTAAGACATTTGACTGCTAACCAGAAGGTTGGCAGTTCAAATCCACCAGCTACTCCATGGAAGGAAGATGGGGCATCTACTTTCAGAAAGATTTACTGCCTCAGACACCCAATGGGGGATGCTGTGGGTCAGAATCAACTTGATGGCAGTGAGTTTGGTTTTTGGTTTGGCCCCACAACTCATTTGGGAGCTCTGGTGGTGTAGTGCCTAAGACACTTGACTGCTAACCAGAAGGTTGGCAGTTCAAACCCACCAGCCACTCCTTGGAAGGAAGATTGAGCAAGCTACTTCCATAGAGATACCTCCTCGGAAACCCAAGGAGGGGTTGCTATGAGTTGGAGATGATTCGATGACACATAACAACAACAACAACACAACTCAGTTAACTCATTGGAGTAATCAAAGAATTACAGACTAAGGGGAGGCAACCAAACTTATAAAGGTGAAAAGTTTGCCAAATGCTCTTCTGAAAATCGCCCTAAGAATACACATAAATGACTTCCCCCAACCTTGCTTTGACTCTATTAAAAACAATATTTTTGTTTTGAAATAAAAGTTTTATGCAGCATTCTCTTAATTTAGTTTGATTAGCAACAGGTGTGCTTTAAGCCCAGCAATGGAGCCAGTCCTTTGGTGTGAGGTCTAAGACACAAGAGCAAGGATACATTTCTGCACTGGCCAGCACTTGGCCTGATTTCTGATGGGCAGGCCCCTGCAGAGAGAGCTCTCGTCCTAGAAAAAGGCCACAGTGCCTGTAAGTCCAGTGCTATTTTAGAACTTGGAATACTCTGTGACTTAAGGTCCTAGGCTAATTTTCACTTGAATTCTGCACTTTAGATTTCCATCATCCATAGCTCAGGCCCAGCAGGCCCAGGACTCTCATCTCTGAGCAGTGAGCTTGACTCAGTGGGGCTTAGAGGTGGCTTAGTGGAACACACTTCTTGGCTTTTTCTCAATAGCGAGTTCCTTAGTTTCTCTAATTGTAAGTGCTTAATTAGTATCGTTTCCATTAACCTACCCTGGAGCTCAGTGGAAAGGGTCAGGGAGACTGAGCTCTTGGAGGCCCCACCTCAGGACTGGGGAGTGTGGGTCTTTGTATTTGCCTTCAGAATCTCACTGAATTTGATCTGATTTCAATGTCAAGCATCAGACTAAATCAGTGGTAAAGCCTTAAAAACAAAATTATTTGGAAGTTAAACTTGAACAAACATTGTCTTTAAATTTCCATTCTAAAAGCTTAACTCCTAGGCCAACCTCTGCCCACCATGCTAATGGAAAGTGAAAGGGTTAATAGATAACAATGTTCTTTTGTTTCTGTTCTGACAACTTATTCCAGTTTATGCCACGTGAAAAGGTTAAGCTTAATCCCTGAAAAAGCAGAGTCATACTGGAAAGACTAATTTGAGTTTCACCATAACACTGGGCCCTTTATGGCTTGATGTTTAACTCCATTGGAATGTTATTCTTTCCACTGCCTTTATGACTGTACTTGGACTTGAAACTACTGTGTCTTATTGCAGTACAAAACTCAATCTGCCCTTTCTTCTACAGAGTTGGGGGAAAAAAAATTAAATCTAAGCCTGTCTTATTTTACAGGTTTCCATGGAATCAAAATGGGAGGTGCAAGGATACTCCTCTTGCAGTGAAACTATTCTGAATGATCCTGTAACAGTGGACACATGACATTAAGCATTTGTTAAAACACATAGGACTATACAACATAGAGAGTGAACCCAAATGTAAGCCATGGTCATTAGTTAATAATAACATATCAATATTGGTCCATCAGTTGAAACAATTGTACCACAGAAATGCAAGACACTAAGAACAAGAGAAACTGTGTGCAAGGGGGAGGGGTGCATAGGAACTCTTTGTACTTTTGGCACCATTTTCCTGTAGTGCTAAAACTGCTCTGAAAAATAATGTCTATTAAAGAAAAAAAAAGTGAGGTACATCTTCTACCAAGTGGCTGGTCCTTTTTCAGAGTTCTGGGGAGAAATCTCAGTTCTGCTCAGAAAGACAAATAGCAATCTACGGGATTTTTCTCAATGTGTCCCTATGGGATCTTTTCCCAGCATTCTGGCAGAGGGGGCATTTGCCCTGCCTGAGAAAACACAACATTACTTTTGGAATTCTGATGGTGCTAAGCCTTCGATGGCCATTTTCTAACTGTCTTTAAACCCTTTTGAGTACAACAGTTCCAAGCTGTGGTTTCTTTATGTGAGGTGACTAACAGCTCCACCATTCTCAAGGGGAATGCATTAATCTAGCACTCAAACCACCTACTGGCTTCCGGTCTCTGTTATCAGCTAAGCCATCGGCCACAAGCTGACATTTCAGAAGCTCCTCCCCCATTACCTTCAGAAGAAAAAAAGTGACAGGAGAGAAAAAGGCTCATTTGGCAAAAGTTTGCTCTTGCTGTTTGGCCTGGAGAAAGACATTCAGAGTGGTATAAGATTGTTTAGTAACAGCTGGCAAGCACCAGGGTGTGAGGCTGATATTCAGCCATGACAGGCACTTAGAGGAATTCTGCCAGATACAGCTGTTTAAAAGCCTTAATAAACAGCAAGTCAATACTAATCTTTGCCAAATTAATCTTTTCCCTGACAGCCCATCAGGGCAATTATGTTTAGGCTTATTGTAAACACACATTGTCAAACAGTGATGCTCCCGCCTTTAAAATACTGTAGTTTGGGTCATAGTCTTTCTTTAGAATGTTATTTTTTTTTCTCCATGGAATTTTAAGTCTTACTATTTTATTTTCCAATCACTATTATTTTCTGGCCTCATATCAGTGTGAATGAAATTTCACTTTCAAATGTCTTTGCTAGCAAGCTGTTAATACAATGCAAAATGATGACAGCCGTAGGATTCGTGCTGGTGGCCATTTGCTGGGCTGCTGTAATGAGGCACAACTCTGCCCCATGCAGAAATATAACATGTCATTGTTCTCAGTTGTTGCTGTCTGTGGAACAAAAATTCATCTTTACTTTTTTTTACCTATTAGAATGTAATCTGGTCCTGGATACACAGGACAAGATATTTGGTGAAGTAATAAATGGGAAGGTCAATTGTAATTTCTTTGTCTATATGGAGATCCAAAACCAAACCAAACTCACTGGCATTGACTTGGATCCAACTCATAGTGACCCCTCCTTGGGTTTCTGAGGCGGTATCCCTATGGAAGTAGATTGCCATTTTCCTTCCAAGGAGTGGCTGGTGGGTTTGAACTGCCAGCCTTCTGCTTAGCAGTCAAATGCCTTAGGTGCTATACCACCCAGGGACTCCTATATTCACTCACTGCCATCGAATCCATTCTGACTCATAGTGACCCCTCCTTGGGTTTCCGAGGCAGTATCACTATGGAAGTAGATTACTCAATCTTCCTTCTGAGGAGTGGCTGGTGGGTTTGAACTGCCAGCCTTCTGGTTACAATCAAATGCCTTAGGTACTATGCCACCAGAGCTCTGTGAGGATATATATATATATATATATGTATATATGTATATATGTATATATATGTATATATGTTGTTGTTGTTGTGCCATCAAGTCAGATCTGACTCTTAGTGACCCCTCTTTGGGTTTTCGAGGCAGTGTCACTACAGAAGCAGATTGTCCCATCTTCCTTCCGAGGAGTGGCTGGTGGGTTTGAACCATCAGCTTTCTGGTCAGCAGTTAAGTGCTTTAGGCACTATGCCACCAGAGCTCCCATATATATATGTGGTTGTTGTTGTTGTTGTTGTTATTTGCCATCGAGTCGGCCCCGACTCATAGCGTACAAATGGTTAATATGCTTAGCTGCTAACTGAAAGGCTGGGAGCTTGAGTCCACCCAGAGGTACCTTGGAAGAAAAGCCTGGTGATCTGCATCTAAAAAATCACCCATTGAAACCATAGGGAGCACAGTTCTACTCTGACACACATGGAGTCACCATGAGTTAGGGTTGGCCAACCACAAAGCAACTGACTTGGTTACATGCACATTGCTAATTGTGCGTATCTTGGCTTTGAGGTTACCTCTCCCTCCTGCTGCTACAAGCCTTCCTCCTTTGTGGTCAGGTAGCTCCTCTACTCCCTTTCTCCAACCAATCGTCTTGTGTAAAGATTTGGAGACTTTTCTGTTAGAGCAGGTTCTTCCAGGCTAGGACCTGGTTCCAAACAAAAGTAGGGAAATCTCCTTTAAGAATCTTAAAAATGGACCCATTTCTTCTTACCCTGGTATAATTTAGATGCAGTCCAGGAAATATGCTTTGTTACTTGTTTGATTAAGTCATACTAACACTTTGTAATTACAAACAAAAGAAACAAAAAACCCCACAAAAAATACCAGCACCTTGTTCATCAGTGTTTTAATTTAACTTCCCATAAGCTTGTCTCCTCAACTTTCTCTCTTGTACTCAACACTCTTACTTGTGTAGCAGCACTTTTTCCCCTCCTTGCTTCTTATTTTCTTGATGTGGCTAGTGTGTATTATCTTTCACTTTTGTCAAAACTAGAAAAACTCTTGTTAAATTATGCAGACCAAAGAAACATGGCATAACTCATTCTGAAATTACTTCTTTCGATCTTATTATAAACTTAGGCTTCTTAATGGAAAATTTCCACTCTTCTTTATCTCTTAATGCTTACTAGCAATATTCAACTCCTTTCTATATTTTTTATTGTGGTTATATATGTGTGTGTGTGTGTGTGTGTATACACACACACACACACACACATATACATATATATATAAACCCAACATTTGCCAATACAACATTTTTATATATACAATTCAGAGACACTGGTTACATTAACCGTGATATGCCACCATCACCCATATCTGTTTCAAATTTTCCATCACCATTAACAGATGCTCAGTGCTTCTCAAACTTTCTTGGGAGTAAAATTTCTGGGTTGTATAGTATTTCTTTGTTTAAATGTGTGAGGCTCCACCAAACTGTTTTCTGCAGTGGCTGTACCATTTTGCATTCCCACCAGCAATGGTTGAGGCTTCCAGTTTCTCCACATCCTCACTAACACTTGTTGTTTGCCTAATTTTCTTCTATGTGTAAAGAATTTTTAAATCATCAAGGAAACACACACTTCCTTTTGAGGATAATTTGTGATGTTTCACTGATCTTTCTATATCTCATTGCATTTATTGAACATTTACTATGTACTATGATATTGCAAGTTGTTTAGTAGTTAAGAAATTTTAGGGAGGCAAGAGAGATATGTACCATGAGTTTACCTATTAAATGACAGTGTAATAGGGTTAACTTCATTATGTCGATTCTGTACTTGGTTCTGCCTCTATTTCAATGTTTAATCATCAACAAAAGAGATCAATTTCTTTGTGATTTATCTTCAGCTTAAAATAAGAGTGATGAGTAGAATGAGAAATTGCACTTCCAACAAATAAACATTAAGAGAGCATGTATGTATAATAGACTTGCAGGCCCCACCAGATAACCTATCTATTACAAATTTCCCACATTAAAATGTTTACCATAACAAAGAAATAAGGATGGTTATTGAAATTTACTGGAATCCAGGCATTTAAAGTAGGTATTTTATAGTATAACTGAGTTGCTTGGGACTAATTCTAAATGGGGCACCTTTTAAAGAAATATGACTCTTTTATTTTTTTCCCTAGGAATTTGTGAAGTACATCTAACTCCATTTGAAATTATTAGCTGAAGTTGTAGCCAAACCTCCACTGTCTTTTGTCCCACAATACTGGATGGAACCATATGAAATTGTCATCTTTGTAGACAAAAGGTCAAATATTATCAATTTTGGAGGGTTTCAATTTAATTACATTTGAAATGGATGGGGTAAGTCTTTTGCAAAGGGCAAGAGGCTCATGGAAAAAAAGAGATTGGCTGTTGTGGTAATTTAAAATTTTGCATTAATAGTTGTTTTTCTTTTTTTTTTTTTTCCTTCCCCTCCATATGAATTCAAGCCAGGAAAGTCTGGTCTTTTAGTCACAGCTATCTACAGATGCTCATGTCCCAATCAGAATGGGCTTTCTCAAAGAGGCAACAAGAGAAAAATAATCAACCCTCATCCTTAGCTATCTTCACTAATTTGATTAATTGGAAGTCATTATTTGACTAATTTCCATTGCCAAGTCATTCACATTTGGATGAGTATTGGCTTTGGGATGATTCTTTCTTGTGTGTGTTACAGACACAAGTAGATCTCCTACCATTCTTTTCTTTTGTTTTCTAATTAGCTATTATTTCAAGTTTATTGAGGTTAGAAAGTATTTTGTGTTCAGTAGGATTGCTGAATCCCCAGAATGGCTATATTCAAGGTCTAAGGGTCTCACGCAGTACTTCTGCAGGGAACTAAGTGTGAATCACAGTTGTTCCTCCAAGTTATAAGCTATGGTCTTGTATGGTACTCTCAACTCGGCCCTGGTGAGACAGTGGCTTCCTGTAAAGGTGAAACCAAACAAAACAGTTTCCATCGAGTCAACTCCCTATCCACGGCTATCTCATGTGTTCCAGAGCAGACCTGTGCTCCATAGGGTTTTTGATGGCTGATTCTTTGGAAGTAGATCACCAGGCTTTTCTTCCTAGGCACCTCTGGGTAGACTTGAACCCCCAACATTTGATTAGCAGCTGAGTGTTAAGTGTTTGCACTGCTGGGACCCCTTTAAAGATGGTGGCTGTCAGGCAATTCTCACCTTTATGCAGCCTCAGATTGATGAGAGGGAGTTCTTAGTGTTTTAGGAAAGACTGTGGTCATGGCAGCCAGTAACCCCTACTGTGTTCCAGCCCCTCTTTCATGAAATTTATTTGGGATTTCTCATTTGTTTCTGTCCTTTAAAGACCGATGGATAACCAAATAGAATACGGTCACTCACGCATGGTAAGTATTTTTATTTAGGATGTATTTTCTTTTATTTACACATATGTATTTACTGTATTTGGTATTGAATTTTAACACTTTCTCTACCCTGGTTGTACACCTGTTCTGGAAAAGCTGTAAACAACATAGCACTTTCCTGTACAAACTGCCTGTCAAAGTCAAAGCTGGCTGTTCAAATCCCGGTAATTACTTTCTCATTTTAGACTCAATGCAAAGTGAAATTTTCACTTGATCATAATATAATAAATAAAAGACATTAGGTAATTAGTAGTCCTGGTGTATTTCTAAAATACTAAACAGACAAACAATCAACTGTGAACTTAATCACATGAGTTCTTATACAGTTTTAAGACAGGAAAATTAGAGCTCTCAGCTACAGTCATTTTAATAATCACACTGGATCTGCATTATTTATTAGTTATTACATGCTCAAGTGATTCAGGTTGTACAATACCTAAAATCATTCCAAAGCAAGCATACCTTTTGTCTTTTTAATTCTGACTGGATTACACAATGCATATATTTGTATTTAGTTAAATTGCCAAGTTTACTTCACACATTCCATGAAAGAGACGTCAGCCATCCTCTTGATTTCTAACCAGACTAGCTTTCTTGATTTGATCCCCCCATAAGGGCATAGTTTGCTAGCTCTTTTGATTTTAAAGCCATGCAAACCTTCAGCCAGATTCTCAATGCTTTCGGTTCCCTTGCAAATCTCTTGTACCCTCAGAATTCTCTTGGAAGACCCAGGAATTCTGAAAAGAGAAATAAATAGTCTATAGAAGCACAAAAGACAGGAGGAACTTCATTTTCTATCAGCTGCTTCCAAATTTGAGGGGCTTTCCCTTTCTTTTGGCTGTTGGGTCACTCACCTTTCATTTTTGCTTGTATTCTGGGCAGTACGCTTCCCCTTCACTTCCTCCCAACCCTGTTCAGCTCTTAAACGTTCTCTGAATTTGGTGAAAAGCATGCAACTGGAGGAATTTTGGTTGATTCAATTTTGTTATTTTTGGGGGGAAGTTTATAGAACTGACTCAAACCAGCTGAGAGGCAAGAAGCAACCCTTTTCAGATAAAGCACCCATCATGCTTGTTGAACCTTGTAGCTTGCGTGACTTGAGGGCAATTTTCGATAACATTGTACAAAGAAAGAATGTTCTTAAATATCATAGTTCTTTTTTTCTTTCTTTCTTTTTTTTTTTTTCATCCACCAAAGAAATGCAGAAATAAGGATTGGTTGCTTTAATTTGCTGCAAAATGAAAAGCAGGTTTGGCTTTATTCATGTCACTGTAAAAACTAAATAATAAAGTATTCACACCAAGCGTGAATTTTTTTTGCCAGCAAAAGTTAAAACATCAAAGAAACCTCTTTCAAATACTAACAAATTTACTTACAAACACCTATATTTATTATTTCATAAATAGGCGCAACAGGTTCCATAAAAAAAGATTAAATACAGACACAGTATGAAGAAACAATAATACAGAGCCATATGTAAAGGTTATAATTTAGATGTTTCCAATCTGTTTCTGTATCTAATAAAATACCAGGTAAGCATTTGGCAGTTTTATACATAAAAGGACTTAAATGACGCTTGCTAATCATTACACAAAAAGTGATACAAAAAAGCAATTTCTCTGCAGTACAAAATAAATGTGTTTGCGCTTCTCTTAACACTAGTTTCTTTATGTCCGATCCATAAGACAAAGCCAATTTGTTTTTAAATGAAAATCATTTGGGAATACCTTTTTATTTTTCCAAATATTTTGAAAATATAGAAACTATTAGTTGTTTTAAAAATGAAGTAAAAATATGAATGTTTGCCAATTTAACCCCTATTGTGAAATCAATAAACTGGAATGAGCCAGTTTCCAATTACCATTTAGCTACAAAAACATTCACATTTTATACTCTAGGAGAGTGTAACATAGATGCTATTTACAAACTTGCTATGACTGCTACATCAAGCCATTTAAAAAGTCTTTAGTAGTTTCATATAAACACCCATTATGAAAACCAATGGAAAATCCAGGACTTTTATCCGAGACATCTACAGCTGCTAAGGCAGTTACTAAAGCGCAGCACTTCACAGCAAAAAACCAACATAAAATCTGAACGGTCCAAACTTCCTTCAGGGAAGAAGAAAAACAATGTCCATAAGGGATTAAAAAAATAATAAAGAAGCATGACTATTTCTTCCAGAGTGGGTGACCCACAAGCTCACATGGTCCTAAGTGCTTAGCAACTTGTATTTTCTAATAAAATGGAGAACCGCCTTGGCTGTACAAAGCAATCCATGGTGAAAAGACTTCCCTGACTTCCTCAGTAGAAAGAAGAGGCGTTGGGATTCTCAGGTAAGGTACAGTGCTTTGTCCCTCTGCATTCCCCTGTGTGGAGAGAAAACAATACCTTGTTATGAGAAAACCTGTACTACTGGTGACAGGGAGAGTTACATGTTTGACTTACCTGCTCTAGCTTGAGGGATGGAGTTGCTACTTACTGGGAACGTGTGTAATTAGGTGACCTACTCTGCAGTGGTGTCACTAGGGTTGGTGTCACCCAGGGTGGTAACTCATGGTATCACCTCCCCCCTCCTTGGGCCTCCTCCTTTACAGAATCCTTAGTAATGTTTTTATCAATTTTAATCACATAATAATGTGTGATAAATATAATTTTCAATTGCTTAAATGTAGTATTTCTTATACAAATACTAACCAAATAGTAGGACTTTCTACATTTAATTACAACTTATTTGTTACAACATTATTAGTAACTAAGCAGAAGCCTATTTTGATTTTTCTGTTTTTTCTTTAATTACTACTTCTTTCTTAAAAGTAGTTATTGATATAGGTTCACAAATACTAATTACCACAATATTGTAGCTAAAATACCAGAAAATTTGACAAAATCAGCAACTGTAAAACACTAGCAGCAACAAAAACAACAGCATAGGGCTTGTAGCACATGCACGAAACCTATGTAATTCAAAGAGTCACATACAATTGGGTAATAACGACAGCTCTGCCCAGAGCAAGATTCAAAAAGCAAATCAGCATAGAGTTTTAACCTTGTAGGTATATTGATACATGTAAGCTGTACTTGAGAAAAAAAAAAAAAAAATTTTTTGTAGTTATAACTAACTACAGGGATATTTTTTATAAAAACTAAATTTCTGCTAGAAACAATTTTATAGACAGTTATTTTGGTGTCACCTGATGTGACAATGTCTGTTGCTTGGTGTGGTCCACATCCTCATACCCCCTAGTGACAACACTGCTATTGAAAAGCTAAGAACTATTTAAGGGCGTTTGTTCCCTGCAGGGAGTCCCTGGGTTGTACAAACTATCACAGTGCTTGGCTGCTAACCAAAAGGTTGGTAGGTGGAGTCCAAGTTCCTCAGAACAAAGGCCTGGAGATCTAATTCTGAAAAATCATCCTTGAAAAGCCCGTGGAGCACAGCTCTACCTTGACACACGTAGGGTGGACATGAATTAGAATCAACATGATGGTAACTAGTTATTCTTGGTAGGGATACAAGACTGCTTAAACATTTCTAGAGAAGTGTCTTCTGCTTCCATGAACTTGGGACCATTCCACATGGTATTTTAGAAAGTGGGAAAAAAGATAGATTTGCCCCTTGATGAAGGAGCCAGGCACGATGTGCATGCTATGAGAGGATCCCACCACCAGGTGGCAGTCACTGGCCGCTTACCCACTACTGCAGTAGTCGTTATTCCAGTCCACAGGCTGGGTGGGAGGATTTCTGCAACCCGAACGCACATACTCCATTGCTTGGGTGACAACTTGTGCAGCTGTAGATGTAGGATTGATAATAGTCTGATAGTCGGGTTGAAGAGCAAATCCCTGAAAGGGAAAGTAAGTTTGCAAATAAGGCTCAAAGTATCTTTTTTTTTTTTTTTTTTTAAAGAAGAAAATCATATTTATCTACTCTTTTCAAACACACTACTGCTTTCTTTTTTACATCTCTGTGAGGGCAAGCATATCGTAAGGTCACAGGAAAATTAAAACAAAAGTTTTTTGTTTTTTTTTTAAAGTGCCCAAATTCCGTTCTTCTACCTTTCCTTCTAAACGTTTCAGAAAACCTTTAATTATACTCTTGAGATGATAGACAGAATTGAGAAACAATTTAAAATACAGAGATGCCAACTCAATCAAAACAAAGGGAAGAAAGGGTCTTGACCCCTCAAAGTTTGTTTTCTATCAAACCTAAGGACACATTAATAGTTAATCCCCAGAATATGCAACAGAATCTTTTTTGAAGGATTCAGGCAGCAGGTGGTTGAGTGTTTTATTAGACTACACCTATTCACATATTGTTCTCAAAACCCTTTTTCTTCATTCAATCACAAAGGGACCATCTGCTTCTTCTTTTATTTGTACTTCTCTCTCAGCTAAAAAATTCAACCAAAGCTTTTTAACAGTTGTTGGACTAATATAGGGAAAGAGATTCAAAACCTGCCATTGGAAGACAGAAAGGGAAGAGTGTAAGGCAGGGCAAATATTTTTTTAATTGAAAAGTCTATTAGCTGGCAAACAATAATCATACTTCAGGAAGATTCTTTTAATATACTGGAATGGTGAAGTGTTGACTTTTAATCCTTGCAAAGCTATTAAAAATTCAAGGAGAGAATCTCTGCAGTATATAGTTATATCTGGTAAACAAAAAGCATTCTATAGTAAGAATTATTTTTAGCTTATCTGGTAAATTCAAGTGCAGCAGAAACAGGCTTTGCTAGAAGTGACCAAAAAAGCAACTTAATTAATCTCATGGTTGTCTCTTTCTGCAGTAGATTTCATCCATGGTTTTAATCACTGAAAAATCAACAGATTTTAAAATGAACCATTCTCTATTTACTTGCAGGAAGCTTTTGCAGGCATTGCATTGTTTTTATTTTTTTAAACTCAGCATGATGATCAGAGGATTGACTTTTCACTAAGGATATTTCCTTAGTCTTTTATTCAGGATTGGGTCTTCATGGGGTAAAGACTCAGAGATGTCAATTATGAAATGACCTCAATTTTCAATATTGGATTTAAGATATTACTGAAATTATTTTCCATCAAAATAATAAAGACTTTAAGCCAAAGTCCATACTAGTTCTGGCCAAAGCTGTGCACAAAAGACAAAACTCTCTGAATGTTTGGAAATAAACCATTAAAGAGTGGAAAATTAAGCCAAACTGGTTATCTGATATCACACAGACTTAAAAGGCATAGAATGTTCCCAAATTAACAACAGGTGTGTGGGGAATAAGTTTGTCTACTTAGACACTATCTGCATCTCAGCATCTTCTAAAACAGGAAAGTGAAAAGTAAGAGGTATTAATAGGCTGCTCAATTTACCAATCCTTTCCCATTTGTCTTCCTCGCTCTCTGCAGTCCATCCCACACCTTGCCAGGCTAGAAGAATCACTGATTTCAGTGAAATTTATTAATCTCACATGGTTTTGTAATATTGTCTTAATGTGGCTTAGTGATAACTTTCTTTCTTTGTATTCTTAGTGTCTAGTGTGATGCTAGGTCCCTGGTGGTACAAACAGTTTGTGTTCAATTCCTAATCTAAAGAAGAATACTGAGTAGACCATGGAATTCCAGAATAATGAATATGTCGTAGATGAAAGCTCCTTAGAAGCAAAGGTACAGATACTTGGTGTTATGTACTTGGACGTGTTATCAGGAGGGACCAGTTCCTGGAGAAGTACATCATGTTTAGTGAAGCAGAGGGTTAGCAAAAAGGAAGACCCTCAATGAGATGGATTGACATAGAGGCTGCAACAATGAGCTCAAACATAGTTATGACTGTGAGGTTGGCACAGGACCAGGACTGTTTTGTTCTCTTGTACATAGGGTTGTCATGAATTGGAACTGACTTGGCAGCATCCAAAACCAACAGTCCATAGTAGTAGCTCAATAAAGAAAATATTTCAACAAATACAGGTAATACAGACTGATGCTGTTGGAAAGTCATAGGGAGTATAAATGAATAAATGTCATGACTTCCTATGCTTGAGTGTAAAATTCTCCACATTGGATGTTAGCCAAACCCACAAAATGTAACCTAAAAGTAAACAAGTCTCAACTATAGAGTAATTGAAAATATTTTGAGTTAAAGTCAAGGACAGGTTTACACAAGGACTTTGTTGGTTACAAGGGATGGCAGGAGAGGGGAGGGAAAATTGCTGACTAGTTAAGAAGCATGTGTTGATCTGGGTGATGGGAAAGGCAATATAACAAAAGTTTGTGACAAACACAATATCACTAAGGAAAAGAAAGAGAGAGATTCACACGAGGTCTAGACAACAAAGGTAAATACTATTACATACATAGTACTGCATGATCAGTAATAATAAACATGAGAGGATACATAAGTAGACAGACAAGAAGATCAGGTATGGGTAGGCGAATGGGAATATACCCATGAACATACATACATTTGGCAGATGATATTCCTGCATACATATTTGTATGTGCTATAAAAATGTCCATATACCTTATAGAGCTAAAAGGGGACAAAGTTAGGATAACTTCTTTGCCACAACCAAGCCCCTTGAGGGAGTGAGTTGCTAGGCCTGTGGACTTGGGACCATGGTCATAGAAGGACATTAAGCTCTGCGGTGTAGTAAATTACTTTGTATGGCTTTTCTACCCATAAATCATTGTAAACTCAGTGGTAGAATGAGCAACTGAGGAGCTCCTGATTGCTGAAGCTATCCACCTGGGTTATTTCTGTTGGGCGTGGCACAAAACAATGTTCTGGGAGGTGTCCACTCTCTCTCAGGTGCTTAGATTGGCTAGTTTGGCTACTCTGTCAGGCTCAAAAGGAGGTCTCCTAGAGGTAGAACTCTCTGACTGCTGGTTGAGGAAGACGTGCTGCTGAAAGAGACACGGGCTCCTGAGACACGCATTGCTGGGAAAGAGACGCAAGAGACACGCATCACTGAGTAAGACACGAGGGACCAGCACTGCTGAGAAAGAGACTGTGAGAGACTGTTGGCTGAGGGATGGTGGGCTGGAGAGAGAGACTGAGCATTTTTTCCTGAACACAAATTGTAGCTTGGTGCTTCCCTAATAAACCTTGTAATCTGTGAGTTCTGTGTGGCCACTGCAGTGAATTATCGAACCCAGGAGAGAGGTGGTGGGTGCTCTGGGAGGAACAGTTGGAGAAAGGGCTGGAGGGAGGCAACATGTCTGGCCTGGCAGTAATAGGCCTTGGGTTACTGCTGGTAACCCTGTCTTCCCCTTGTGGGATTAGAGGAGGTCAGAACATGTGGCCTCCTTGCCGTTTTTGCAAGCTCAATTGGCATAATATAGTACACAAAAACATTGTGCTACATCCTATTTTGGTATGTAGTGATTGGGGTCTTAAAAGCTTGTAGTGGCCATCTAAGATGGAACTATTGGTCTCTCTTCTTCCAGAGCAAAGAAGAGAGAAGAAAATCAAAGGTGTATGGCAACAATCAGTCCAAGGGACTAATGGAACATGGGGACCTCAGTCTACAGAACCCTGAGAACCAGAAGAACCAGATAGTACCTGGCTACCAAAGCCAACCACTCAGAAAGGGATCAAAACTGGAGTTCCTGGATAGAGTGGGAGAAAAAATGTGGAACAAATTCAAAACTTAAAAAAGACCAGGAATCCTGGCCAGGAAGAGATTGGTAAAGCCCCTGAGACTTTGGCCCTGAGTCACCCTTCAGGGCTGGAAATGGACTCACTCCCAACAGCTTAACTCTCACCAAAACACTAGGCCTATGAGTCAAACAACTACACCAGGGATGCATTCCTTAGAACAATCAACCACGGAAGATCAGAAGGGTAGCATTTGCACAGAAGAAAGCTATGCAGGAATGCATAAGTAAGAAGGACACAGGGAAGGGGTTACCTCAGGGAGGAGAGCTGTTACATTGTGGGGATTATAATCAGTGTTGTAAAACCAAATGCATATGAATGTTGAATGCAAAACAAATATGCTTTGTAAAATTGCACCAAAATCACAATAAAACCCACTGTCATTCAGTTGAGTTAGATTCATAGCAACCCCCACTGGGTTTCCAAGGTGGTAAATCTTTATAGAAGTAGACTGCTTCATATTCCTTTCATGGAGCAGCTGGTGAGTTTGAACTGTTAACCTTCTGGTTAGCAGGCAAATGCCTTAGGCACTGAACCACCAGAGTTCCTTAAAAAGTTTTAAAAAAATTTATTTTTTTTGAGTTAGCTGAAGGTATGGAAACATTGTTGTCAGGTTCGAGTCAGCTCGGACTCATAGTGACCCTCTGTGCAGTGAAATGAAACTTGGCCTGGTGTGTGCCATCTTCATCATCTTTGCTGTGCTTGAGCCCATCACTGAAGCCATTGTGTCAGTCCACCTCATTGGCAGTCTTCCCTTTTTTCATTGACCCTCTACTTCACCAAGCATGATATCCTTCTCCAGAGAATGGTCCCTTCTGACAGCATAAGAAGCAGCAAAAAAATAAAAAGACAAACGGAATCCCCTGCCATCTACCCCCACACAACAACAAACAGGAAGCTACATTTCTTTTTTCTCATCCAATGGAAATACTTTCTCACGGCTAGGTGACAAGAATATCAGGAGAACATTATTTGTTTAAGTTATTAGTTTAAGATTAGGTGGGTGATTACAGTTCATAAAACTAAAATTATGTTCAAAGATTTAAAATTCAGCTAACTTCAATGCCTAGATTTAACAAGATCATTCTTATTAAAATAATGAAGGACCAAGAAGAATGAAAGGGAAGTCTTAAGTAACATTATTATTATCATTATTATTATTTATTGTGGCGGGTGGTTCAAACCCACCAGCCACTCCTCGGAAGGAAGGTGGGGCAATCTACTTCCATAGTGATACTGCCTTGGAAACCCAAGGAAGGGTCTCTATGAGTCAGGTCAGACTCGATGGCACCTAACAACAACAATAACAACAATTATTTATTGTGATTTGGGTGAGAGTTTACAGAGCAAATTCAATTTCCATATAACAGTTCACATACACTTTGTCTCATGATATTGACTACAATTTACCACACTGCAACAGCTCCCCTCCCACTTCTTCCTGACAGTCACCTTTTCCCTGTGTCCACCCTCCATGTACCCCTGCCCCCTGAGCTGTCTCCCTGTGCATAAGCAGCCCTTCTTTCTCCTGTGATTGTTAAGTAACATTCTTATTTCACTTTCTCTCAATTTAGAGAATGGAATATTCTATTTTTCGGCTTTAACAAACAAATTTATTTTCTCACAGTTAGGAGGCTGGAAGTCCAAATTCAGGCTCTAGGGGAAGGCTTTCTTTCTCTGCTGGCTCTGGAGGAAGGTCTTTGTCTCTTCTGCTCCTGGGCGACCTTCACTGGCATGGCATCTATCTTTCCCCACTTCTACTCTCTGGCTTCATATGCTCCTTTCATATCTCAAAAGAAATTGACTCAAGACACACCCTATACTGATCCTGTCTCATTACCATAACAAAGAAAACTCATTTCCAAATGAGATTATAACCACAAGTATAGGAGTTAGAATTTACAACACATATTTGTGGGGAACACAATTCAATCCTAACTGGTATGTGAGGTGAAATATCTGCTCTAAATACACATACCAAAACCAAACCAAACCCACTACCATTCAAGTCATATCCAACTCACGGCGACCCTTCCTTGGGTTTCCAAGGTGGTATAACTACGGAAGTCGATTGCCCAACCTTCCTTCTGAGGAGTGGCAGGTGGGTTTGAACCACCAGCCTTATGGTTAGTAGCCAAATGCCTTAGGCACTACACCACCTAGGAAGTACTAAAGGAGCTCTGGTGGTGCAGTGCCTAAGACATGTGACTGCTAACCAGAAGTCTGGCAGTTCAAACCTACCAGCCAATTGGTGGAAGGAAGACTGGGCAATCCACTTCTGTAAAGATTTATCACCTCGGAAACCCAGAGGGATTGCTATTATTTGGAATTGACTCAATGGCAGTGAGTTAGGAAGTACTAAAATCAGGATTCGATTCAGGGTTTCTGGCTCTATTGAGCCATCTACTACAGGACAGAGGCTACTATAATAACTACTATTTGCATAGCATTGTATTGTTTATAGAGTCCATTCACATTTTATTTGATTATATAATGATCCTACGATAGTTCTAATTATCTTTTCCTTTTTAACTTTTAATTGTGATTTGGGTGAGAGAAGAGAACATTCTTTCTGAGCCCTATATAAAGAGATGCTGAGGCCAAACTTAGAGCTAAGTACATTTTTATTATTGATGTAAATAGGAAACAACAACGATGATATAAATTTTTTGAAAAATGTTTGCTTAGCAGTCTAATTAAACAAGACTGAATATTTTGCATTTTAATGCTCAGGAGAAAAATCACCAACTGTTTTGTAGCATGCTTGGAATTTTAAATTTCATTTTCTGGTGCCAGATTGAAATAAAAATAGGAAACATGATAAAGATTAATTTGATGTCAGAAGGGACATTTGCTCTTTAATTAGATTCCTGTAGCCCTAGCAGTTTGTTGTGCCACCCTAGCAAGTCCTACAAAACCTGCAGTGCAACCCAATAGTGATCCTCATACCCACACTTTACTGGGAACTAATTTCATTTCCTGCCTGTCTGGAGAGGTGTTTTCAACAGGCATCAATGTTTTTGTCTTCACAACTGATTTATTCATCAATCTCAATGTGATTTTTTTAAACCTTTAAATTACATCCAAATCCTAAAGCAGCTGTTTATTACACAAGGAAATTGAAAATCTGTCTGTGTGATATCATACAAAGATTTTTTCTTAAGGTTATAAAGGAAGTTGACAGATATTAATGATTTTTTTCTGTTGACCTCATTCAACAATATAGTGAGCAGAATAAAGGGAAGAAAACTGGACAGAAAAAGCAGCTCCATGGGTTTAGTGTATAAAATATGTTCCAGAAAAAAAGTGAAACTGTTACTCCTGTTGGACTATACAATTATTTTCATAAGAAACATTCATTTTCAGAAGTAAAATGAAATAACTAAAGTAATGCTGAAATATGAGACATTGTTTAAAATATACATTAGTCATTAACTTCTTTCTCTCTCTCTTTTTCCTCTATTTTTTGTTTGAATATATGAATGTGGCTACCATTCCCAGGAAGCAAATATCTTCAGGATAAAAGTGGTTTGGATGATGAATTGGGTCAAGTTTTATCCACCACTTGGATCTGCCACTACAGGTTAAATTTTGATGACTTGAACATTGGCCCTGAGGCTGCTGTAATTGAAGTCAATTAAATGACATCCAAGGGACATTGACTCTCTGACCCTGGTTTTAGGAGTGTTCACTTGCTGGGGCTGCTATCGGTCCTCCTAACCTGTAGGATCCTTCTCCAGTTACCTGCCTATGAATTTGATTTCATTCCTTTTTCACTGCTGCCACCCTCTTTCTGTCTCCTAGACAAGTAGACAAGTCAAGCTCCTCCAAGCATGGTCTGCCTAGGCCTCTGCTGCAATGTCCCTCCTTATCCCTCCCACCTTCCTAATTTTCAAAGGTTGCCTCCTCTTCTGATCCTTCAGGTTGGATGGCAGCCCTTGAGAGGGGCCTTCCTCTTTCACTCTTGCTAAAGGCACTGCCCTTTCTCCATGTGCTCTGCAGTCTATCTCCTGTTGTGTTTTCTCCAGAGAATTGTAATTACAGGTAGTCCCTGACTTCGGGTGTATTTCATTATTACTGGCGCAGTGCCTAAGGCATTTGACTGCTAACCAGAAGGCTGGCGGATCAAACCCACCAGCCACTCTTCGGAAGGGAAGTTGGAAAATCTTCTTCTGTAGTGATATCACATTGGAAACCCAAGGAGGGGTTGCTGTGAGTCGGATCCGACTCAATGTCAGTGAGTTTGGTTTTTGGTTTGGTGTGTGTGTACATCTTACCATTAGTAATATGCGCTACATACAATATTGCAGTGCATAATATGCTGATGTCAACCCCCAAAGACAAAGATTGAATTTCTAAAGATATTGATAATAAAAAGCAATAATGATGAAAACTGAAAAAAAAAAAAAGAGGTATTTGACTTATGTCAGAACTGACCTAGGATGGAGCGGAACAGAACCATGTTATAAGTCAGGGACTACCTGTATTTCTCTGTGCATCTAAACCTCCTCTCCTACTCTCTCTCTCATGTGAGCTTCATGGAGAAGAGGCCTCTTCACCAGTGTCATTCACCAATCAATCCCAAGAGCCTAGATTGTGCCTGGCACATGCTATATGTTCAACTAATGTTTTCTGAATGAGGGAAATTTAAAAAAACTTCCAAGGAACTGACATACAACATACCCTGTAATTCCTTCCAATATTAAACACTTTTACAATTCCTTTGCATCTTCATTCATTCATTTGTTCATTCAACGATTTCACTGACTACCTACCATGATCAAGGCACCGTTCAAAGTGATTTTAGCTAATATAGCCTTTGGAGCTCTTTATTCACCATTTGGGCTCATGCCTGTCTTTAGCTATGATGTAAGCTGCAACTAAGGTCCTACCAGCTCTTCAGTAAGACCACTTTCTGTGATACACCAACAGAATGGACTTAAAGATAGGTAGACAACTTGCTTAATGTAATCTTTTCTAGTCTTTCCTATTCAGTGAAGATTCTAAACGGAGAAACAAATTTGAATTTTTACATGGGGCCTTATATAATTCTGAAATATATGAAAACTATTCAGGATTACAGCCAGTTCATCCAAGGTCTTAGTATAAACAGAAAAAGACACCAGCTCTGAGTGGGTAAATTAGAAAAAAAAAGTTCTCTTTCTGGACAAAGGCAACCTTCCAGCCCACAACTTGGGGAGGGGTTGCACCTTAGGTATCCCTTCTCTGGGAGTAAGTAGGCCCATGGTGGGATGCCGGAACCGAAGCCTGGGTCCCTCAGCTAAGTAGCACCCTTAGGCAGGATCACCCTGCACAACTGTATGTCCCTCAAACTCGTAATGTTTTACTCAGACACTACTGGTTCACATGAATGCTCCAGGAGTGTTCCTTTACTGTGAATGATGACTGATGGGAAGAATGGAAATTTGACCCTGTGGACAGGCAGGGGTATGGGAGTCTGCCTTCCCCCTACAATCTTCTCCAGTGAATCAACACAGGTTCGTTGGAAATAGGCAACCAAGTCATCAGAGCTTCATCTGTATCCTTGGCTCAGGAACCTAGGAAGACTCCAGTAAAGAGATAACTTCCTTTATGCCCCATAACTATTTTTATTTTCAGTGCCCCAGATGGGACCATAAGTATTTTGATTGTCAAACTAATTAGGGTTTAAAGAACCTCTAAATTTGTAGGAGACCTGGGTCTTTTAATAAGAAACAGTTAATTTCTAAAAGAATGATTAAGAATGATCTTAATCATCAAGCCTGAAGTCACATGTTTCATATTTAATAATCTAGGCCCTGATTTTTTAACAGATCCTGGTAATTCCAGCTCTGAGCTTAAGAGAACATTACAGAACTCTGTAAACTTTGGTTTCCTCATGTTTAAGATGCAGATAAAGCTAGCACCTGCACCACAAGTCTCCTGAGAACGAAAGGTGAGGGAATGGAGCAGAGCTCTGGGTTTAGTTATTTCAGCTATCAGGAATTCTGCTTAAGATGATTAATAAAAAGGATATTGGGACTGCACATATGAGGATCTTCTCCCTCCTGCCTCTCCATTATCCTAATCCAACTATGGATTCAAATTCCACAGCAGGTAGTCAGTAATTCCATAGGAAGGCAATGTTTGCCCATTTAATTATATAGCTCTGGGAATGACAGAGTACTTGGATGGTAAAAGTGACAGCTGAGTTTGATATGATTTGTAGTTTTTACCATTATCTGTTTTTTAAAGCCAGTGTTCAGGATTTTTGAATATTTTATAGTGAGGGTTATATAGTTTGTATTGTTTCTTTCTAATCTTCACATCTTAAAATAACATCAAAATTCAAAGGGAAAAAAACTTGATTTCAAAGAAATTTAATCTAAGATTACACACAGGTGGTTCCAATGACCTGGGGTGTGGGCAGGGAGGTGCCCAGCTCTCCTGAGTTTTCTAGTCAATGTGGAAGCTAATATCCATTTTAAAGGAAAACTCCAGTCAAAATGTTCCATTCTTAGGCCTTTTTGGATTCTACCAAATTAGACATTTCTGCCCAGAAACAGTGAAGCTGACTTCATTATGCAACATTTATTGTATTCAACAGGCACGCCAGTCAAGGACTTTCTCATTTTCCAAACTATATATATATATATATACACACACACACATATATTCAAATATATAATTATCTATCCCAAAGAGATCTCTGGCAGTACTTGGCATCTTTGGCATCTTAAAATAACCAATGTATTTCACTGAAAAAGCAGAAAACAAAAAACGGTGATTAGAAAGCTGAAACAAAATGGATATCATGGGAAAGGAATCAGTGATTATGAAAGGACATGACTATCAATTCTTGTGACTGTATAATGCTACACAAACCCATCAGCCATTTATAAAACGCAAATTACATGTTTTCAGCGAGCAGAACTGCATTTGTTGAATATCTTAGTTCTTTCTCTGTCTACTCAAATATAAGAACAGAAAAATCTCTCTCAGGGTGATGCCTACTTTTTGCACTGAAAGATTTAACAGTTTGAATCTACTCAGTGGTGCTATGGAAGAAAAGGCCTGGAGATCTGCTTCCATAAAGATTAAAGCTAAGAAAACCTTGTGGAAAACAGTTCGGGGGCACACTTACTTGCTGCATGGTGGGAGAATGTAAGGCCGACTGGACCTGCATGGGGAGCTGGCTCCCGAGGGGCTGCTGCATGCTGAGTGGCTGGTGTTGCTGCATGTTGAGATGCTGGTGGAGAGGTGGACTGATCTGGAGGGGTGGAGGGGGGGATACGGCCATGTTCGCTATGGACACAGTCACTGGCATTTGGTTATTCGGCTTGGGTGCTATGTTCCTGGGGAGACTCGGATGCATGGCCGTTAGATGAGGATTTATTCCTGGTTGTTGGTGGTAGTGGGAACTTAGGTACAGTGCTGAATGGGCCTGGCTGGGCCCATGGAACACAGATGGCTTTGAGTTGATCAGCTGAGGAGGTTGAGATGCCTTAACGTCAACAGGCTCACTGTAGCTCTGTGGAGGAAACAAACAAGAGTTGAAGTAAGAGATTGATGTGCCTCTAGTGCTGATTTCTCAGAGTAAGAAGTTTTGTGAGTTTATTTATGGACTTTCACCCGAATCAACACCTGTGACCCAAGACTAGTTTTGACTCTTACTTAAGAACTCCTCTACCATTATTTGTAATATGACTTACACAAGCCTGATTTTATTCAATTTATTTTATGAAGTATAAAATAATCTACTATGGCAATTCTCCTCCCCTAAATTCCGAATTGCTAAATTTTTTGGTCATCTGAACAAACTCACCACTTTGTTGGTGGTGGTGGTGGTGGAGGGAGGGAATGGGTGCATAATAGGAAATGCAAGTGTAGCCCATTTTGAAAGTAATTCACTTTCAGAATTCCTCTACTGATGTGTTTATTTTACTTCTACTTTTCAGATTGTCAAAGAGCCTTGACCTAGATTTTGTGCCAAGTAAACAAAGCTATTTGATGGAAATGTCTGTGGTAGAAAAGACTCCTAAAATACCTTTCTGAAGTCATATAAAACTATATTAATATATCTTCAAAGTAACTGTAGAACTCATCTTGCTTTCTTAAAAGATGGTGGTGATGTATTATCCCCTATAATGAACTGGATAAAAATAATCTCTTGTAGAACTTTTAGACTCCATCATATATTAATATAGTTTTGGCCCATTTTTCCTTTTTCACGTGGCCAATTCCTAACAATCTTTTAATTGACTTAAAAATCAGACATTTTAGTGGAAATGAAAATGATCAAGAATTAACCCTGAGGCAATTCTCCTTTGGTATGAACCTACCTCCTACTTTGGCTTAGAGGAAGAGACTATATAGCAACTGGTGGAAGGTGAAACCAGGTGAAAACAATGTTGAAATGCCCTTCTGGAGACAAAAGTCACTTTATCAAACATAGGTTTGAAGATGCCTGGATGTCCTATTTTGTGATCTGGATGTTACATTTATTCCATTTACAGGTTACACTCCACGCTGCGAGGAATGCCTGCGAGGGTCTGTTTGTATCCCAACTGGTCTGTGCCCATCTCCAATGGCCAATCCATAGGCTCATGGAGAGACTAGTTCATCGCACAAAATGATACAGAACTCAAAGCTGGAAACTTCTTTTTCACAAGTCAGCCTATAATACTTCAGCAAGAAAACTCATTTATTTCCAATAATCTAGAAAAACTAAGTGAAAACTACAATAAGAACTATGCTACACTTGCAGGGGTAGAGATGGGGTGGGTGGACTCATATCATCACATACTCTCTCTACAGAAAGTACACATCTGACACATGTAAGAATATGCCTGGAGGAGATTGTTGTTGTTGTTATGTGCCGTCGAGTTGGACCCGACTCATAGCGACCCCTCCTTGGGTTTCCGAGGCAGTATCGCTACGGAAGTAGATTGCCTCATCTTCCTTCCAAGGAGTGACTGGTGGGTTTGAACTGCTAGCCTTCTGGTTAGCAGTCAAGTGCCTTAGGCACTACGCTACCAGAGATTATATTGAGTGAAATTAGTCAATCACCAAAGACAAATATCGGATGAGACCATGTCTATAAAAAGTCAAGAAAAGGTTTACACAAAGAACGAAACATTCTCTGAAGGTTACCGGGGTGGTAGGGGAAGGGAGGGTAAATCACTAGAGCGCAGATAGATATTAACTTGGGTTCGAAGGGAAAGGCGATATGCAATAAAGGAGAGATGAGCACAAAATGATCAAGGCAAAGCAAGACACTGGGAGGAGTCCAAGAGTTAACAAAGGTAAATATTATTAAACACACAATCCTACAAAAACAGTAATAACAATAATATACATTGAACAGGTGTGGGAAGGAAAATAGGACTACTATGAAGATGTATCAGTTTGAGAGAGGACATTTCTACATATGTATTTGTATGTGTTGCAAATGTATCTATCAACATAGTAGAGCATGTAGGAGGCAAAGTTATGAAAGCCTCTTTGCCATAACCAAACACCATGAGGGAGTGAGTTGCTGGGCCTGGGAGCTCAGGACTATAGTATCAGGGGACAACAAGGTCAAATGGCATAACACAGTCCACAATGTTCTACATCTTATATTGGTAAATATTAACTGGGATCTTAAAAGCTTTTGAGTGGCCGTCTAAGGTGCAACTACTGGTCTCTTGCCATCTGAAGCAAAGAAGGGTGCTGTTGTTATGTGCTGTCGAGTCAGACCTGACTCATATCAATCCCTCCTTGGGTTTCCGAGGCAGGATCACTACAGAAGTAGATTGCCCCATCTTCCTTCCGAGGAGTGGCTGGTGGGTTTGAACCACCAGCCTTCTGGTTAGCAGTCAAGTGCCTTAGGCTTAAAACCAGAGCTCCCAAAGAAGGGTGAGGAACATCAAAGATGCAAGGAACAATTAGTCCAAAGGACTAACGGACCACATGAACCTTAGCCTTCACTAGCCTGAGACCAGAACTAGAAAGTACCTGGCTACCACTGCCGACCGCTCTGAAAGGGATCGCAACAGAAGGTCCTGGATAGCATGGTAGAAAAACATGGAACAAAATTCAAAATCATAAAAAGACCAAGCTCATTGGTTGGTTAGAAACTGGTAGAACTTCTGAGATTTTGGTCTTTAGACACCCTTCAAAACCTGGAATTGAATACATCCCTTTGCTTAACTCTGAGCCAAACAATAGGCCTATAAAGAAAATAACGACACCAGGGAGGTATGCACTCCTTGTAACAATCAACCATATGAGATGAAAAGGGCAGCATTTGCCAGGAATAAAGCTCAGAAGGCAGGAAGAGACAAGAAAGACTAATCAGAAAGGAAAACAGGAAGGAAGTGAGGAAGAGTGCTGTTACATTGTGGGGAATGCAGTCAATATCAGGAAACAAAAATGTTTATGAATTGTAGAATGGAAAATCAATTTTCTGTGTAAACTTTCATTCAAATCACAATAAAAAGTTTGCTTTAAAAAAAAAAAAAAATGAAACCACTGAAACCTGGTGTCCCATAAGAATCTGTAATACTAAGTTATATCCAAAGAGTTCAAGCCCCTCCAAGGAGTCCTCTTGTTATAGTATGTTTCCATGTCAATGTTGAATGAAGCATTCCAAAATAGGAATAGATGTTTAGCCTCTCCAGCTGTTGTATTAGCATTAAAAATGTCAAAAATTGTTCACAATAAAAAATTTCAAGGGGAGGTGTATATAGTTCCTAAAAGGTACTTTCAGTTAAAAAACAAAACAAAACTTTTTTTTTTCCTGCTTCTATTTTTAAATTCTTATGGTTGATATGCAGAACAGTGGACAATTCAGGGGACAGGTAACATGGGTCAATGCAGGCTGTGTAACCAGTGACTAGTTCTAATCAGAAAACATGGACTTTGGTTGATACATCTCAAAATCATTCCACATATGAATTATGTGTTTATAGTGGGCCTCTGGGTTTCAGTCATCTGGTGAAGCATTTTTCACTGTGCTTGTATTCCTCCTTCCTTAGCCTACTGAAGAGGGCTAATTTCGTATTTACTCACAGACTGCATCAACTTGTACAGGAAATAAATGATTATATAACAACAACAACAAAAGTTGTCAACTGGATTCTGACTGGTGCTGACCCTATGTGTGTCAGAGTAGAACTGTGCTCCACAGGGTTTTCAGTCGCAGATGTTTTGGAAGTAGACTGCTAGGCCTTTCTTCTAAGATGCCTCTGGGTGAGTCTGAACCTCGACCTTTTGGTTAGTGGGCAAACACATTAACAGCTTGCATTACCCAGAGACCCCATACAATAAACAAATATTTATAAAATTAATACATTAGTGAATCTTCATTTTTTGCTTTATGTTGTTGTTGTTGTTATGTGCTGTCCAGTCGGCCCCAACTCATAGCGACCCCTCCTTGGGTTTCCGAGGTGCTATCTCTATGGAAGTAGATTGCCCCATCTTCCTTCCGAGGAGTGGCTGGTGGATTTGAACCGCCAGCTTTCTGGTTAGCAGTCAAGTGCCTTAGGCACTACGCTACCAGAGCTCCTATAGTTGTTTTTAATTTAAATTAAAAAGCACTCATATTTACTATATGATCAAAATTATGAAATATATATAAATGTAAAACTGTTTTTTACTTTTTATTTCTGTAGTCAATCACCATCACCTCATCATCTCATAGCATGGCATCTACAGAGGAGCAGATACATCACAGGGACTTTTATTTGTGTGTGTGTATACATAAGCACACATGGGTATACATGTTATAGGGATGTAATCATGTAATCACCCCAGGAATTACAATTCAGTATAATTAAACAAATACATTTATTTAAATTAAACAAACTAAAACACATATACTTATGATACACTCTGACATATACAGTTTCCAAATTGAATTAGAGGAGTTTGTAGAAAAATAGATATCTTTGAAAATTAAGGTTCCATGATGACATATGTAGGGAAAACAGCCTTGGCCTCAGTAAGGTGAAATAGGTGCCTTTGCAGCAGGCTTGTCATTTTAGTGGATATTCCTGGCACATGACTTGTGGTCATTGTGAATGGCAACTAACTAACTATGTATCTATCTATGTATGTATCAATCTATCTTGTATTTATAGCAACCTAATTTGAGACATTATTGCTAACCTTATAAAGACTGTCTTTTATCATGGATAATCAAAGGCAAAACATTTTATCTACACAGCCATTTATTTTCCCTTTAACAACTCCATACTAAAGTATGCAAAGACCAGTATTACTAAACTTACTTTTAAACAATGACTTTTAATTACTAGGACTATATGCAAACTCAAATTAAATACCAAAACCAAACTCACTGTTGTCAAGTCGTTTCCAACTCATAGCCACCCCTCCTTGGGTTTCTGAGGTAGTATTTCTGTGGAAGTAGATTGCCCAATCTTTTTTCTGAGGAGTGGCTGGTGGTTTTGAACCACTAGCCTTCTGGTTAGCAATCAAGTGCCTTAGGCACTATGCCACCAGAGCTCCTTAGTTCTATATTTCCAAAATAATGATGTAGACATTTGAAATGTAATTTTAGCAAAGAGAGAGGAAAAGCTTTTGAAAGTTATATTCTTTCTCTTTACTTTCTAAATTGTTGAATACAAGCTGAATAATGTGTCTTGCCTGGAAGGCCTACCTATTTCTCTCTCTGTGCCCTCATTCCAGTCATGTTCTGGATCATCAAGAAAAAAACCTCTTTTATGGGAGTGACCTGAGTGAATCTCTAAATCCCATGCTTCCAGCACAGAGCAAAGAACACAGGGAACACCACATGTCCATTGGACAACTAAGTAACTATTATTATTTATTATTTGTAAACATATTTTACTGTGAAAGTTTACAGAGCAAATTAGTTTCCCATTCAGCAATTTAAACACAGATTGTTTTGTGACACTGGTTGTAGTCCTCACAAATTGTTAGCATGCTCCCATTTCCACCTCGGGTTCCTCATTTCCATTTGCCCAGTTTTCCTGCCCCTTCCTACTTAACTTTCCTTTGGACAAATACTGCCCTCTTGGTCCTGTATAAATATTCAAAGGAGCATGTTCTTTTTTGGTAGCTCTGGTGGCATAATGCCTAAGGCATCTGATTGCTAACCAGAAGGGTGGCAATTCAAACCTACCAGTGACTCCTCGGAAGGAGGATTGGACAATCTACTTCTGTAGAGATACTGCCTCGAAAACCCAAGGAGGGGTCGTTTTGAGTCAGATTCGGTTAGACAGTGGTGAGTTTGGTTTTTTCGTTTATGTTTCTTTTCAATTGTTATTGTTCACTTTATTGGCCTGTCTTTTACATGTCCGAAAGTTATCTCCAGAGTTGCTTCAGTTCTAAATTAGAAGGGTATCTAAGGGCCATAGTCTTGGGGGTTCCACCAGTTTCTATCAGACCAATAAATCTGGTCTTTTTATGAATTTCTTGACTACTGCTTTCACGGGTGTTGATTGTGGATCCAGGTAAAAGATTGACAACCTCATTATTTTCCCCATTTATCATGATGTTGTGAGACTTTTTGTTTTGTTTTATGTTGAAGTGTAATCCATAAAGAAGACTGTAGTCTTTGATCTTCATCATTAAGTGCTTCAAGTCTTCTTCACTTTCAGCAAGCAAGGTTGTGTCATCTGCACATCACAGGTTGTTAATGAGTCTTCCTTCATACCACATGCTATGTTCTTCATATAATCCAGATTCTCAGATTATTTGCTCAGCATGCAGATTGAATAAGTACGATGAAAGGATACAACCTTGACACACACCCTTCCTGATTTTAAACCAAGAAGTATCCCTTGTTCTATTTGAATGACAGCCTCTTGGTCTATGGGCAGGTTACTTATGTGCACAGTTAAGTGTTCTGGAATTCCCATTCTTCTCATTGTTATCCATAATTTGTTTTGATCTACACATTTGGATGCCTTTGCATAGTCAATGAAACAGAGGTAAACAAATATCTTTGTGGTATTCTTTGCTTTCAGCCAAGATCCATACAACATCAGTAATGATAACCCTTGTACCACATCATCTTCTGAATCCAGCTTCAATTTCTGGAATTTTCCTGTCAATACACTGCTACAACTGTTTTTTAATTACCTTCAGCAAAATTTTACTGTGTTTGATATTAATGATATTGTTCAATAATTTTCGCAAACTGTTGGGTCACCTTTCTTTGGAGTGGGCACAAATACTGACCTCTTCCAATCAGTTGGCCAGGTAGCTGTCTTCCAAATTTCTTGGCATAAACAAGTAAGCACCTTCAGCACTGCATCTGTCTGTTGAAACATCTCAATGGGTATGCCATCAATTCCTGAAGTCATGTTTTTTGCCAATTCCTTCAGTGCAGCTTGGACTTCTTCCTTCAGTACTATTGGTTCTTGATCATATGCTACCTCCTGAAGTCTTTGGACATTGACCAATTCTTTTTGGTATATGACTTTGTGTATTCTTTCCATCTTCTTTTGATGCTTCTTATATTGTTCAGTATTTTGCCCATAGAATCTTTCAGCATTGCAACTTGAGGCCTGAATTTTTTCTTCATGTCATTCAGCTTGAGAAATGCCAAGTGTAGTCTTTCCTTTTGGTTTTCTGACTCTAGGTCTTTGTACATTTCTTAATACTTTACTTTATCTTCTTGAGCAGCCCTTTTATTTCAGCTGTTTTATTTCATCATCTCTTCCATTGATTTTATTTTCTCTACATTCAAGAGCAAGTTTCATAATCTCTCCTGATATCTGTTTTGGTCTTTTCTTCCTTTCTTGTCTTTTTAATGACCTTTTGCTTTCTTCATGTATGATATTCTTGATGTCATCCCACAATTTGTCTGGTCTTCTGTCACTGGTGTTCAGTGGATCAATTCTATTCTTCAGATGATCTGTAAATTCAAGTGGGATATAATCAAGGTCGTATCGTGGCTGACCTGTTTTAATTTTCTTCAACTTCAAGTTGAACTTGCATATGAGCAATTGGTGGTCTTTTCCACATTCAAGTCCTGGCCTTGTTTTGGCTGATGATATTGAGCTTCTCTGTCACCTTTCTCCACAGATATGGTCAATTTAATTCCTGTGTATTCTATTTGGCAAGGTCCACATGTATAGCTACCCTTTATGTTGTTGAAAAAAGGTATGTGCAACAAATAAATCATTGGTCTTCCAAATTCTACCATGTAATCTCTGGCATCATTTGTATCCCTAAGGCCATATTTTTCACCTATTGATGATTCTTCTTTGCTTCCAACTTTTGCATTCTAATCACCAGTAACAATCAATACATCTTGATTGCATGTTTGGTTAATTTCAGACTGCAGAAGTTGGTAAAAAATCTTCAATTTCTTCATCTTTGGCTTTAGTGGTTGGTGTGTAAGTTTGAATAATAATACTATTAACTTGTATTGATTGGTCTTCCTTGTAGGTATATGGATATTTTCCTTTCACTGAGTACATTGTACTTCGATAGATCTTGAAATGTTCTTTTTGATGATGAACGTGACACCATTCCTCTTCAATTTGGCATTCCTGGCATAGTAGACTATATGATTGTCTGATTCAATATGGCCAATACCAATCCATTTCAGCTTACTAATGCTTAAGACATTGATCTTTATATGTTCCATTTCATTTTTGACAACTTCCAATTTTCCTAGATTCATACTTCATGTATTCCACGTTCTAATTGTTGTTGTTGTTATGTGCTGTTGAGTTAGACCCTACTCATAGTGACCCCTCCTTGGGTTTCCGAGGCAGTATCACTATGGAAGTAGGTTGCCCCATCTTCCTTCTGAGGAGTGGCTGGTGGGTTTGAACAGCCAGTCTTCTGGTTAGCAGTCAATGCCTTAGGCACTAAGCTACCAGAGTTCCTATGTTCTGATTATTAGTGAATGTTTGCAGCTGTTTCTTCCTATTTTGAGCTGTGCCCCATCAGCAAATGAAGGTCCCAAAAGCTTTACTCCATCCATGTCATTAAGGTTGACTCTACTTTGAGGAAGCAGCTTTTCCAGTCATATTTTGAGTGACTTCCAACCTGAGTGCCTTAATCTTCTGGTACTATATCAGATAATATTTTACTGCTATTCATAAAATTTTCTAGTAACAAAACAGATAGGGTTTCACTGCTATTCATAAGGTTTTCAGTGGCCATTTTTTTTCAAAAGTGGATGTTCCCGTCCTTCTTCCCAGTCTATCTTAGTCTGGAAGCTCCACTGAAACTTGTCCACTATGGGTGACCCTGCTGGTACTTGAAATACTGGTGGCATAGCTTCCAGCCTCACGCAACACACAAACCACCATAGGAAGACAAAGTGACAGACAAGTGGTGGACTGTCTTTGTGGACTATGCCAATTGACTCAGATGTCCCCTGAGTCATTATTCCCAGCTCTCAAGCCCAGTATCCCAGTCCTGGGAGGTGTTGGGTTATGGCTAAGAGGTTTTCATGATGATGTCCCCTGTGCCTTCTATTATATACTGGGCATATTTGCAAGCATGCACAAATAAATAAGAATATCCACTGCCAACTCTATATGTGTATGTGGTAAATTCCCATAAGTCTTACCACCCTGTTCAGCTTACATAACTACCTATGTATCCATTTATACCTTATTGCTTGTTATTACAATCTTGTTGCTATTGCCTTTTACTCTTGTATACTTTTCCATGTCTTCTTTTGCCTTGGTTATGGTATGCTGACTTCCCTCATATTGTGTATTTTCTTTCTTGTCATCAAAGTTAGCATATATCTACTACCTAGTTAGTGACTTTCCCTCTGTGGTGGTTATGTTTGTGTGTCAACTTGGCTGGGCCTGGTTGAGTAGCTGGGAAGTTGTTGGTAGTTATTCCCTATGTGAGACTGCCAATCAACTCCATGGTGGGATCTACCACAAGCAGCTGAGTAGCTGCTTTGGGTATGTGGTCTGCTTCCCATATATAAGAAGCAGCTTTGGGAATAGTCTCTAGCTTATGGAATGCTTGGACCCTGCATGTAGCTGTGTCATTGTTCAGCAGCCTGTCGTACTCTGCCAACCTTGAGACTTACAATGGAATTGAGTTAATGGTCTGCCATGTGGTTTGGTAACATCGGGACTGTGCCATTTTATTTGTTAACCTTGGGCTTGTTAGCCTCAGCAGCCAGTAACTGCCTGAGTGAAGAGATGCCTCTAGCTTCAGTGGGCCACAAGCAAGAGGCAGAGCTGAGCCCCAAGGTTGAGGGGCTTTCACACAGCCCCTAGAGCCTGGCACTTTGAACTCGGACTTCTAGCTTCCTGAACTGTAAGACAATAAACTCCTGTTTGTTAAGGCCATCCCATTTGTGGCATATTCTTGTCAGAGTGGCACTAGTTAACTGGGACACCCTCCCTCCTCCCCCCATCCCTTGTAACCATCAAAGAATGTTTCTTTCTGTGTATAAACCTTTTCTTCACTTTTTCTAATAATAGTATTTGTCTTTTTGTGATTGACTTATTTCACAGCGTAATGTCCTCCAGGTTCAATGTTGTAAGCTGTTTCAAGGAGTCATTGTTATTCTTTAACATTGCATAGTATTCCATTATCTATGCACCACAGTTTATCCATTCATTTGTTGATGGACAGCTTTCATCCTTTTGCTATTGTTAATATGCTGCAGCTCTTATTTTTCTAGGATGTAAATCTAGGAGTAAGATTGCTGGATCATATAGCATTTCTATTGCTAGCTTTTTCAGGAAGTGCCATACCATTTTCCATAGTGGTTGTCCCATTTTATATTACCACCAGCAAGATACGACAGTTCCAATCTCCCCATAACTTCACCAGCATATATTTTTTTAAAGAATCAGTGCCGTTATTGCTGGTGTGAGATGGTAAACCACTGTAGTTTTGATTACATCTGTCTGATTGCTGATAATCGTGAGCATCTCTTCATGTGTTTGTTACCCACCTGAATATCTTTAGTTAAGTATCTGTTCAAGTCCTTTGAATTAGCTCATCTTTTTGTTGTCAAGGTACTGGAGTTTCCTATGAACATTAGAGATTAGACCCTTGTCAGACACATTGTTGCCAAAATATTTTCCCAGGCTGAGGGTTCTCTTTTCAGATTTCTGGAGAAGTCTTTTGATGGGTGTAAGTATTTGATTTTTAGTAAGTCTCAGTCATCTAGCTTATATTCTGCTGTGTGTGCAGTTTTAGTTAGGTTTGATAGTCTAGTTTATCATCAGTTAGGACCCCTTGGTTTGATACTATTTTTTTCTTCTGTGATCTTTATAGTTTTAGATTTTACATTTAGGTCTTTGATTCATCTTGAGTTAGTTTTTGTGTAAGGTGTGAGGTATGGATCCTGTCTCATTTTTCTGAAAATGGATATCCAGTTTTGGCAGTACCATTTGTTGAAGAGATTATCTCTTCCCCATTCAATGGATTTCAATCCTTTGTTGAAGATCAACTAACTATAGGTGGATGCATTTATTTCGCAGTTCTTAATTCTGTTCCTACGTGTTTATTGTTGTACCAGTACCAGGCTGTTTTGACTACAGTGGCTGTACAGTAGGTTCTGAGATTGGCAAGTGTGAGGTCTCCTACTTTGTTCTTCTTCAGTAATGCTGTTCTTATCCAAGGTCTCTTAGCTTTCCATAAAAAGCTAATTAATTTTACCAACTCATTAAAGAATGTTGTTGAAATTTGGATTGGGATTGCATTATATCTACAGATTGCTTTGGGTATTATTTACATTTTCACAATGTTAAGTCTTCCCATCTATGAACATGACAGATTTTTCCTTTTATGTAGATTTTTCTTTTTTTAAACCCACTGCCATAGCGTCCATTCTGACTCATAGCAACCCTGTAGGACAGAGAACTGCTTCATAGGGTTTCCAGGGCTGTAATCTTTAGGAAAGCAGACTGCCTCATCTTTCTCCTGCAGAGCAGCTGGTGGGCTCAAACTGCCAACCTTCTGGTTAGCAGTCCAATGCTTTACCACTGAGCCACCAGAGCTCTTCTTTTGGTTTCTTGCCTTAGTGTTTTGTAGTTTGCTTTGCATAAACTTTCACATCTCTAGTGAGGTTTATTCCTATGTATTTTATCTTTTGGTGGGCTATTATAAATGGTATTACTTTGCTGATTTTCTTTCTGGACTTCTCTTTGTTGGCGTAGAGGAATTTGACTGATTTTATTATGTTGATCTTTTACCCTGCCACTTTGCTAAATCCTTCTATTAGTTCCAGTAACTTTTTTGTAGATTCTCTGGGATTTTCTGTATAGGATCATGTCATCTGCAAGTAGGAGCAACTTTACTCCTTCCTTACCAATATGGACACTTTTTATTTCCCTTCCTTGCCTTATTGTTCTACCTAGAACTTCTAGTACATTATAAATAAAAGTGATGATGAAGTACATCCTTGTCTGGTTCTCATTCTCAAGGGGAATGCTTTCAGTTTCTCTCCATTGAGAATAATGTTGGCTGTTGGTTTTTATATATGCCCTTAAATATGTTGAGGAATTTACCTTCTGTTCCTATTTTAATGAGAGTTTTTAGCAGGAATGGGTATTGATTTTAACAAATTCCTCTTCTGTATTGATTGAGATTGACCAAGTGACTCTTTTTCTTTGTTTTACTTAAATAGTGGATTATATCAATTTGATTTTTCTAATGCTGAACCATCTTTGCATACCTGGTATGAGTCCTACTTGGTTATGATGTATTATTTTTTTGGTATGCTGTGACTTCTGTTGGCTAGGATTTTGTTGAGAATTTTTGTGTCTATAATCATGAGGGACAATGGTCTATAATTTTCTTCTTTAGTAGTGTCTTTGCCTGGCTTTGGTATCAGGATTATGCTAGAATGAATTTGGGAGTATCCCTTCCTTTTCTATGTTCTGGAATAGTTTGAGTAGGATGAGTGAATTTTCTGAAGGTTTGGTAGAATTCTGCAGTGAAGCCATCTGGGCTGGGGCTTTTTTTGTTGAGAGTTTTCTTCTTCTTTTTTAATTCAACTGCTTCAATTTTTTCTTCTGTTATTGTTGTTGTGTCCTTATGGTGCTGTTCAAATTTTCTGTTTGTGTTAGTTTAGATAGTTAGTGTGCATCTAGAAATTTGTCCATTTCTTGTAAGTTTTCAAATTTGTTGGACTATAATTTTTTGTAAAAGTTTTGTACGAAATTTTCATACAATTTTTCTCTTATGATGCTTTTGTTCTCAGTTAGTTCTGTTGTAGTGTCTCCTGTCTCATTTCTTATGCTAGTTATTTGCATCTCCTCATTTTTTCCTTTGTCAATTTGGCCAGCGGTTTGTCCTTTTAATTGATTCTCTCAATAAACCTACTTCTAGAATTTTGTTGATTCTATTGTTTTTCCATTATCTGTTGCAGTTATTTCTGCTCTAATCTTTGTTATTTCTTTTCTTCTTTTTCTATTTGTTAGAGTTGTAGGGTTAAGCTATTGACTTTGGCACATTTTTCTTTTTTCATGTGTGCATTTACTGTTACTAATTCTCCTTTGAGCACTACTTTTGCTGTGTGTCCCAAATGTTTTGGTATGTTGTGTTTTCATTTTCATTTAATTCTAGGAATTTTTTAATTTCTATTACCCAGTGGCTTTTAAGCAAGGAGTTATTCACTTTCCACATATTTGATTTTTTTCCCCTTGTTTTTCCTGTTACTGACTTCTGGTTTTATAGCATTGTGATCAGAGAAGATGCTTTGCAGGAATTCTTTATTTTTAAAAAATTACTAAGGCTTGTTTTTTTGCTTAAAATATGGTCTATTCTGGTAAAATAATCCGTGTGCATTGGAGACTGTGTGCTGTGTTGCTGTTGGATAAAGTGTTCTGTATATGTTTATGATGTCAATTTAGTTGATTGTGTTATTTAGATCTTCTGAATCTTCAGTGATTTTCTAGTTGTTCTGTTCATTGATGAAAGTGATATGTTAAAATCTGCTACTATTATTGCTGAACTATTTCTCTTTTTGACTTTGTTAGAGTTTATGTATTTTGGGAGCTCTATCACTGAATGAGTTAATATTTATTATGGTTATGTCTGCTTGGTGGATTGACCCCTTAATCATTATATAGTGCCCTTCCTTGTCCCTTATGATAGAGTTTGATTTAAAGTTATTTTATCAGAAATTAATATTGTCACTCCTGCTCCTTTTTTGGTTATTGTTTGCTTGATATATTATTTCTATCCTTTGATTTTTAACCTATTTATGTCTATGTGTCTAAGATGTGTTTCTTGCAGGCAATATATTAATTTTTTTTTTTTTTTTAAATCCATTCTGCTATTCTCTGTCTCTGGATTGGTGCATTTAAATCATTTACATTTAATGTGATTATCAGTAGATATGCTTGTTGTGCTGTCATTTTCTTATGCTTTTTTGTGGTCTTTATTATTTGTTCTGCTTAATTTTCTGTGCTGAGTTCTTTTTGTTTATGGATTGTCCTTTCATTTCCTTTGTAATTGCTGATTTTGTGTTTACTGAGTCTTTTTTTATTTTCTTCTTTATTTTGGTGAATAGGCAAATTTTCTTTGCAGTTATTCTAAGATTTACTTTATCTTGCTAAGTTTAAAACAGTTTGCTATTTCTTCATTTCACCACAACTTTGTCTCTATATGGAAGTTCTATTACTACACTACTTTTCTTCCTTTTTGTTTTGAATCTGCCATCAATTACAGATTGACATCTGTTTTCCAGTTTTCATTTTTGTAGTTTTATTTTACTTTTGAGAGTTCTTTATTTGAGTTAGTATCTAGGTGATGCTGTCATGTGTTTTAATCTCAGGTTGTTGTCTGGTGTTGTTGGTTCTCTGTCTGAAATTTCTTATAGGTTTGGTCAGTTTTTTATAAATTCTCTTAATTTCTGTTAATCTTGGGATGTCCAAATTTCATTATCTTACCTGAGAAACTGTTTTGCTGGATATATGATTCTTGGTTGGTGTGGTAGTTAAGATTATGTGTCAGCTTAGCTGGGCCTGGTTTTGAGTGGCTGGACAGCTGGTGGTAGTTATTCTTCATGATGAGACTGGCAATAAACTCCATGGTGGAATCTGCTCTAACCATCTGAGTAGCTGCTTTAGGGATGTGATCTGCTTCCTATATATAAGGAGAAGCTTTGGGAATGGTCTATAGCTTTTGGCATGCTTGAACTTTGCATGTAGCCAAGTTGTTGTTCAGCAGCCTGCCGTGCCTTGCTGATCTTGGGACATTTTCTGGACTTGAATTAGTGTCCTGATGTGTTGTTTGGTAGTAATGGGACTGTGTCTTTTTATCTGTCAACCTTGAGTTTGTCAGCCTCAGCAGCTAGCAGCTGCCTGAGTGAAGAAAAGCCTCCAGCTTCAGTGGGCCAGGAGCAAGCGGCAGAGCTGTATGTCACCCAAGGTCGAGGGGCTTTCACCAAGCCCCTAGAGCCTGGCACTTTGAACTTGGACTTCTAACCTTCAAAACTGTAAAAGAATAAACTCCTGTTTGTTAAAGCTATCCCATTTGTGGTATATGTCTGTTAGAATGGCACAAAACCGTTGGCAATTCTTATATTTCAGGTTTTCCATATCTCATCCCATTGTCTTCTGACTTGCATGGTTTCTGCTAAGAAGTTAGAGCTTAGTTTTATTGGTGTCTCTTTCTAGGTGATATTTTGTTTCTCATGAGCTCCTCTTTGTCTTTGATTTTAGAAAGTTTGATTATGATATGTGTTGGTAACTTTCTTTTGGGGTCTATGCTGTATAGGGTTTGTTGAGGTTCTTGGATGGAAATCTTGTGTTTCATGATATTAGGGAAGTTTCCTCCCAGCAAATCTTTTGAGATTCTTTCTGTGCTTTTATATGTCTCTTCCTGTTGTAGAATTCCAATCAGACATAGATTATTATTCTTAATAGTATCCCACAAACTATTATACTTTCTTCATTCTTTTTTCTGATTGTTCCTCAAATTAGTATTAAGGAATTTGTCCTCTACTTTGTTAGTTCTTTCTTATACTGATTCAATTCTACTTCTATGCCTTTCTATTGAGCTATTTATTTCTGATATTTTATTATTAATCTTCTAGATCTAGTTGCTGTTTTTGTGTGGTTCCTAATTGTCTGTTTATTTTTGTCATTTTATTCTTGTATTCTTTTCCTGAATTCTTCTATAATTTGTGTCTGTTTTCCTAGGTTTTGTTTTGTTTGTGTTTTTACTTGATCTCTTTGAGAATTCCTTATTGGGTAGTTACATCACAATATCTTCTCAGAAAGGTTTTCTGGCCCTTTATTTTGGTCATTTGCTCAAACTATCTTGTCTAGGATCTTTATGTGATTTGATATTGTCTATTGTTACCAAGGCATTAATGTGTTACTGTATTGTTGACTGACTATATATTTATTAGGGGCTCTGGTGGTGTAGTGCCTAAGGCACTTGACTGCTAGCCAGAAGGCTGACAGTTCAAACCCACCAGCCACTCCTTGGAAGGAAGGTTGGGCAATCCACTTCCGTAATGATATTGCTTCGGAAACCAAAGGAGGGGTCGCTATGAGTCGGATCTGACTCGACAGCAGTGAGTTTGGTTTATATATTTATTTGGTCTGTCCTGATTTTTTTTTATACATACAGGTGGGTGTGGTGTTCTATGTGTGCTATGCTGTTCAGTAGTCTAGCAGCACAGGACCTCTCACCACCTGTCTCCAGGGGGGTGAGGCAATGGCTGGTAGTGTGAGCACAGGTCTCTGTTTGCTAGTTGTGTGGGGCAGCTGGAGGTGGACTGGCTAGGCATTGGCTGTCATCTGCCATTGGTCTGGTGGCATGGGAATGTGTGACAGCATTCACTGAATAAGTGTGGTGGGTGTGTTGGCCAAGCAGGTGCATAGGAGTGTGCTCTCCTCTCTCTATTTGGGTGGACAGGGCAGTGGGCAGCCCAGTGGGCATCTCAGGGAGCCAGAGTGCTTTTGCAGTGCTGAGGGGGAGGGGAGGTTGGTGGGTGGAGTTGAGAAGTAGAGTCAAGGAGGCCACACTGAGCTGGGATGGCTGGCAGAGTTGCATCACTCTGTGCCCTTCCCTGTTCATTGCATTTGTACAATTTCCCTTTCTAGTTGATATTCAATTCTTTATACTTCCTTTTGATTTTCAAGGTTCCAGGATTCTCACCTGCATCTGTTTCTCTTCGCTTTTTGGATCTTTGCTGTAGAGGGACAGTGTGGTGTTTCTGACTAATAACACCAAATCGGCTCCTCCTTTAATCACTCTTTTTTGAATGAATGAATTTTTTATTTTGCCATTTCAAATATTTTTATGTATACAGCTCAGTGACATTAATTATGTTCACCATGTTGTGCAGCCATCACTATTTGTTTTCAAATTTTCTATCTCCCTTAACAGAAACTCAGAACCCCATAAGCAAAAAGTGCTCATTTTCTTCTCTCACCTGTCTCTGTTAACCACTAATATACTTTGATCTTTCTATGTTTGCCTATTCTAGATATTTAAGTGGAATCATACAATAATTGTTCCTTTGTGTCTGTCTTATTCCATTCAGTGCATTTTCAAGGTGCATCCATGTTGTAGCATGTACCATATTGCCTTTCTCTTTATGGCTGAATAATACTCCACTGTCTGTATATACCACATTTTGCTTATCCATTCATCTATTGACAGACATTTGGATTGTTTCTACATTTTCGTTATTGTGGATAATGCATCAGTGAAAGGAAGCATACATGTCTTATTTGCATTCCTGCTTTCACATCTTTTGTGTATATACCAATGAGTAGACTTGCTGGGTCATATGGTAATTCTATGTTTAACTTTTTGAAGAACTGCTAAACTGTTTTCCATAGTAGCTGCACCATTTTATAATGCCACCAATTTCTCCACATCCTTGCCAATATTTGTTGTTTTCCATATTTCTGATAATAGCCATCCTGTGGTGGTGAAGTGGTGTCTCATTGTGGTTTTCAACTGCATGCATTTCCCTAATGACTAATGATGAGCATCTTCTCATGTATTTATTGATGTTTGTACTTTATCTTTGGTGAAATATCTATTCAAGTGCTTTGTTCACTTTTTGATTGGGTTGTTTGTCTTGTTGAGTTGTAGGAGTTCTTTATATATTCTAGATATTACAATATTACACCCTTATTTAATATATGGTTCCCAAATATTTTCTCCCATACTGTAGGCTGCCTTTGCTTTGTTGATATAGAGTTTTTTTTTTTTTTTTTTTTAACTGTGGTCAATTAGCATTTGCCTTTTCAACAATCTTCACATGTACAAGTCAGTGATATTAATTATGTTCTTCATGTCATTTAATCATCACCATTAACTGCTCTGTATTTTTCCATCATTCTTAACAGAAGCTCAGTGTTCCCTAAGCATTGTGTCATATATTCCATAAGGCTACTGTTCTCTTTACTAAGAGTGGCTTGACAAGACTCACCACTTCTCTTCCAAAGGTATAAAGAATGTGAATGCCTGAAGAATCTGAAAACCCACAGAACATCAGAGTGATGTTGATGATTATAACATGAAGTATCTTCATAATGATGTTTCCCACCATCTTTACATAATTAATGTCACTGACTTGTACATGTGAAGATTGTTGAAAGGGCAAATGTTAATTTACCACAGTTTTTTTTTTAAAAAAGCTCTATATCAACAAAGCAAAGGCAGCCTATAGTATGGGAGAAAATATTTGGTAACTATATATAGATAAGGGTGTAATATCTAGAATACATACAGAACCTACCATCTTCTCTGCTCTCAGCATGAACCAGATGCTTCTTGAAGTGATAAAGAATCATAACTCCTAACATTCTCTTATGGTTAGGCAAACCAAAATCCCAAACCCACTGCCATTGAGTTGATTCTAACTCATAATAACTTTACAGGACTGCCCAATAGGGTCTCCAAGGCTGTAAATCTTTATAGAAGCAGACTGCCATATCTTTCTTCTGTGGAGCTGGTGGGTTTTGACTGCTCACCTTTTGGTTAGCAGCTGATGCTTTAACAACCAGGCCTCTCTTTGGTTAGGCATCTCCCCTTTATATCGCACAGAATGTTGGGTGGAATGCAGGCAGCAGGGCTGCTTGCTTGTGGTCCACCCATACTTTTAGAATTTGTGTCTTTAAGAAAAGGCTCACTTTTAGCTTCACCTCTGATTAATTCTTAATCTGATTAATAGTTCATCTATTAATTGCAGAGCTATTTTATTGTTTTGGAAGATACGTAGAATATGTTCATTTTCAACACGTAACTGCCATGAGTTCATAAGCTGCTTAAATGGAAATATGATGAAATCATAAATCCACCAAGCAAGGCTATAATTTTGCAAATCAAATATGCTATATATGAAGGTCTCTATACCTATCACTTGGATATTAGAACTATTTCCTCATATATGCTAAATAATTTAAGTTTGTTTCTATTTTCACACATATTAACTATTTTTATGTCTTATGTCGATCACCTGACACATATAATTTTACCAGTGTAAACACAACTGAAAATTAACCTTTATATCTGACATTTTCATGGGAAGAATGTGTTTTTGCTCTTAGCTTCTAAGCATATTTTATTTTCTATTTGCTTTGTTGTTGTTGTTGTTATGTGCCGTCGAGTCGGCCCCGACTCATAGCGACCCCTCCTTGGGTTTCCGAGGCAGTATCACTACGGAAGTAGGATTGCCCAACCTTCCTTCCGAGGAGTGGCTGGTGGGTTTGAACCGCCAGCCTTCTGGTTAGCAGTCAAGTGCTTTAGCCACTATGCTACCAGAGCTCCGGATCACTGATTCTGAAAGAGGTTCTCTATAAGCAAAATGGGTCTTCTCACTAGAGTCTATTTTTGATGTATGCAAAATGTTTAAAGGATGTAACTCTATGAACATGAAGATACTTATTAACCACGTTTTTGATTATCCAAGATAGTTTCAGTCCCATTTACTTTGTATAATGAAGATAATACAGCACAATTTCTAAATGTCTTCATTCTGGGATGATGTGTGCTATAAAAATGAAAGACTGACAAAGCAACTGTTATTTAAAATAGCACAGTATAAACATAAGACCTAAAACTCAGTGGCAGCAACAATATATGAGTTGCCAGACCAAATCAAATTAATAGTCCATCTAATTTGATTCTTGTTTTCAGCACTGACCAATACTTGATGCACTGGAAATAAAACAAAATTTATGCACCTATTCAATTGTGCATTGTTACTTCTGGAAGGAAAATTTTTCTGGTCCTTGCAGGTGATTAACTTATACCCTGAAGCATGAGATTTTATTATCTTTAAATCACTGTCTGGTCTTACAGAGCTGAAAATTTTATGTTAACAGCTATAAAATGATCCATCCCATTTTCAAATTCTGGCTCAGTATTTGCCTCAATAGGTCTTCATGGCATGAATTCTGTAGGTTTACCTTATCCTGTAAAATCATTCCTTTCATATGCTTAAAATTTACTATTTTTAAGTGAACTGAGTGTTGTGTTTTTGTCCTATTGGTCATGGTAATAGAGAATTTTCTTAAATTAATTCAATATTGTCATGTATTATACATTAAAAAAAAAAAAAAGGCTTCCATTATCTTCTCTAAATTTTGGTAAACCAGCAAATGTACTACTCCTTAAGACAGAAATGAAATCCTATATTTGATGTGTGCCTATAAAGTCATGAATTTGATTACTTTTATTGAGCTTGCCAGAATGCACTCATCCAAATGCTGTCTCCTTCCAAGTTAACAGTTTTGAGAGGCGGTAGACTTATTTCAACAATGCAGCTTTTACTGGGAATATATGGGAACTTCTCTTCTGGAATTCTCTTCAGAACCTGTGGAACACTGTTTTACATATTCTCAGACAAGTCTTTGTCTTTTTATGGTGGACTGGATTTTTGGAAACAGCTAATAGTCACTCGAAGCCAAGTCTGTGGGTTATATCTGGGTGATGTTTGGAGAAAAGAATGAGGTGTGAAAACAATGTAACAAGATTGATTTTCTATGTGACTCATAAACTTTTCCTGACTGCATTTCTCAAAGAGGAGTTTCAAAAATCTTTTGAACTCCAGCAGCAATAATAAAATAAGTTTGTAGCCTCCCAAGGTGACTACTTTGAATGCAACATTCATTTTGGGAATATAAATTCTGGTCTATGTGGTAAAATGAAACTAGTGCCATTGCTTTAAAGTTATATATTGTTTTCAGCACAATAATTTAGACCTATGTCTAGGAATTTCTGAACCTATGGAAAAACTATATTTCCTTAAGCTTGATTTAATAACACAATCCAAAATGACCTTAAATAGCATGTAAAAAGGCTTAAGCCAGGAAGCCCTAGCATTCATAATAGTGTATATTCTTGGCTTTCTTTGCAGGGCTCTTAAAGACCATTTCAATTAAGAACTTGCACAGATAAACATGTTTTTCAAATATCTAGATGATTCCTTATCTTTATAAAGGTATATAACTATGAAAAATATATTTCTTATTTTTAACATCACTTTTAAAATTTCTTCCTATCAAAATTGTCTTGTAGACAAATTCAATGTATGGTCCAGGTAAATTTTCAATCATACACAAAGCTTTCTCAGTCCTTTGCTCACCTACCCAAAACACTAAAATAATAACTGCTGGCATTTGTAAAGAACTTGCTGTGTTCTGGATAGTGAATTGCAGTTTTAAAATAATTTTTTATTTAATTCTAATGGAAACTCTATGATGTAGGCCCTATTATCTTCTTGGTTTAACAGCTGAATAAACTGAGACTTAGCACATTTAAGTAATCTGCCCTGAAGGCATGCAGTTAGTAAGTGGAAAACCTAGAATTTGAACCCAGATCCATCTGACACAAATTATCTGTGGACTTTTGCTCTCCTCTACTGGACTCTCCCAGGGATATTATATAGGTAGAAACTTCAGGAGGTACTCTAACCTGTGTCCCTGGTTGACATCTGGGAGCCCAGAGGTTGGCAATACCTCAGAACACTTATGATAAACTATTGCTTCCTACTTGTAATTTTCTGTATGGAAAGAAATGGCTCACTCAGATAAATTCAGAGTTTAGTGATGTTCTCTATTCAGATCAAAACCCTCTAGTTTGAAATGGATAATATTTTCTTGTTCTATATTCAGAGAAAATGGAGCATATGTAACTGCTGTTTTATGTCTGTTGCCCGTTGTGGGCACGAATGACTCTAAATATTTTGGTTTTCAGATTAATCTACACCTCTTCACTTATCGACTCTTGTTATCTGACATTTTGAATTTAAAAAATATACTATCTGACATTTTGCACATTAACAATGTATGTCTGGCAGTACTGAATGCTCAAGTGTGAGATGAGAGTAACGCTGGCTGTGATGGTAATATGTCAGCTTAGATGGCCCATGATTCTCAGTGGTTTGGCAGTTTGTAATGATAAAATTTGGCAGTTTTGTAATAATGTAATTTGGTATGATGCTATGATGCAGTCATCCTCCATTCTGTGATCTGATGTGGTCATCCTCCATTTTTGCATAATGCCGCATTTTGCATAACAACCTGGTCTTTGGAACCTAACCATGTCAGTAAGTAAGGAGTGGGTATAATCTCAAGTCTCTTCTTTTCCGGTACTACCTTCTTTCCTTTGACCTTTCAGTCACTTTTATATCTTGTTCCTCTGAAATCTTGCTACCTTCTCCCATTGCATTATAGAACCTAAAATGGAATGATTATTCTAGGCTCTGACTGGTGCTGTGTTTACAACATTAGATGCTCATATTTGTATGTCCTACATCATGATGGGTTTATACAACAGTAGGTGGCTTTCACTGGGCAGGCCAGTCATTGGGACATAGATGGCAGAGACATATCATCAGAAAATAGCACCGATGGCAAGCACTGAAATTGTGCCCCTGACCAAACATCTGACACCCATCTTAAATATTTAGCATCAGAGTGCACCTTGGACAATTAATCCAACAGTCAGATCTCTGCCTTGGGGGCCCAATTATTAATTTTCATGGAAGAGAGACTTAAAAAAAAAAAAAAAAAAAAGACTGGCTCTTACTGGTGTCCCCCCAGCCTTGGGTAACTTTTTGCTCCAGTTTGGTGAAAGATTACCTTAGAAGAAAATAGTCCTGAACATTTAGAAAGTTTTCAAGGGAAAAGATGGTGCTCTACATGTGGGTGTGTGGATGGGAGGCCTGGCACAGAGCAGTGGAAGAAGCAAACACCTGAGCCAGGGAGGTACATTGGGATGCAGAGGCCATGGGGCAGTGTGAGTGGGACCAGGTGGGAAAGGAGAGCTGGTGTGAGTGGGAGGCTGTGGGAGAAGAAAGCCCTGAAGTCAAGAAAGGGCTCTCAAGTAGGATAGCATTAGTTTTAACTTGCTGAATGATCTCTCACAGTGGCAGTGGAAACTGGCATGGTTAATAGAAACTGCTCAGTGGCACCCTGCTTCAAGTGGCACCCAGGACATGTGCCATACCTGCCATACCTCACATATGCCTCTGGTGCATGGTGCCATGTTATCAGAATGAAGTATAGCACTTCATCAGCAGCATGGGATGAGCAGTAGTTCCAGACATTCTGCAGGCCCCAGATTCCTCTCAAGGTCTCTGGTCGGCCTTTGGTGTTTGTAGGGAGGCAAGTGAAAGCAGGTAATATTCTAGACCCCAGCCTCATTTAAGGCTGAGCAGCTTTGCTCTTAGCTGTCTGTGATAGTTAAATTTTATGTGTCAACTTGGCTAGGTTATGGTGCTCAGTTGTTTGGTCAGACACTAGTGTAAAAGTTGGTGTGAAGATATTTACATTAAGTTCTGCTATATGTAATGTCGCCATGAGTTATGCCAACTCAAAGACAACTAACTAACTAAAGAACATGTAAATCAGTTGACTTTAAATAAAGCAGATTACCCTTCACAATTCGGTGGACCTCACCCAGTCAATTGAAGGTCTTAAGAGCAAAAACTAAGGTTTCCTCAGGGAGAAGAAATTCTGCCTCAAGATTGTAAACAGACATCCTGCCAGAACTTCCAGCCCACTTCCTGGCCTACAAGACACAAGACTGCTGGCGTTTCCACCCTGTCATCTGACCTACAAGTTTTTGACTTACCAGCTTTAGAATTACACGAGCCAGTTCCTTAAAACAAACAAACAAACAACAACAAAAAAAACCCCTCTCTATGTATTTATATATATGTTGTTGTTATTGTTGAGTGTCATCGAGTTGATTCCAACTTATAGCAACCCTATAGGAAGGAGCTCTGGTAGCATAGTGCCTAAGGCACTTGACTGCTAACCAGAAGGCTGGCGGATCAATCTCACCAGCCACTCCTCGGAAATAAGGTTGGACAATCCTACTTCTGTAGTGATACTGCCTCGGAAACCCAGGGAGGGGTCGCTATGAGTCAGGGCTGACTCAACGGCACATAACAACAACAACAACAACACAGGAAAGAGTAAAACTGCTCCATAGGGTTTCCTAGGCTATATTCTTTACAGGTGTACATTGCCAGGTCTTTGTCCAACCTTTCAGTTAGCAGCTGAGCACTTAACCATTGTGTCACTATATATATACATATGTATATGTATGTATGCATGTATATAAGTCGCTGTGAGTTTTGCTATCCCTAATAAAATTTTACTGAAGATAACAAAAGGTCCTGGTTCTAAAGATGTAAGTATTTGAAAATCACTCAGGGTAGAGAAAAGCATGTAAGCTTTGGAACAAGGCAGCTAGGAGTCTGAGTTCTTCCTCTGTCACTAGCAGCCTTTGCTTAAAAGACTTTTATCTGTCTAGGTAATGTCTGGAACAAATGGGGCTAAAGCCTATCTTGCAGGGTTGTTTTGATGATGAGTAAGAATGTATGTAAAATGCCTTCATAGTATGGGGCACATAAAAGCTACTCAATAGCAGGACACTCTATGTATTTTTATTGTTATTGGAAAAAATTCAGTGTCCAACTGAGAATGTATCAGTATTGTCATTTTGAAGTATTAAGGATAAATATTCTTTTACTAGGATTGATGTCACTTTGAAGACTAATGTGTGCCTGATCCAAGACATGGTACTTTCAGTAGCCTTCTATACATGTAAGAGCTGGACAATGAATAAGGAAGATGATAGAAGAATTGATGAATTTGAATTATGGTATTGGTGAAGATTATTGAATGCACTATAGACTGTTGGAAGAACCAACTATCTGTTTTGGAGGAAGTACAGCTAGAATGCCCCTAGAAGCAAGAATGGCCAGACTTTGTCTCTTATACTTTGGTCATGTTGTCAGAAGGAACTGATCCCTGGAGAAGGATATCATACTTGGTAAAGTGGAGGGTCAGTAAAAAAGGGGAAGACCCTCAATAAGATGTATTCATAAAGTGGCTGCAATGATGGGCTCAAGCATAGCAATGATTGTGAGGATGGCACAGGGATGGGCACTGTTTTGTTCTATGGCACATAGGGCTGCTATGAGTTGAAATCAATGCGATGGCACCTAACAAAACAACAATTGAACTTTTTTTTTACTGTTGATACATGTCAATTCTAAACAGGCCTGGAACCATGCTCATGTTGGATTAACAGTAAAACCATTGCTATTGCTGTTGAGTTGATTTTGACTCACGATGACTCCATGTGTGTCACAGCAGAACTATACTCCATAGGGGTCTTAATGGCTGATTTTTTGATACAAATCACCAGGCCTTTCTTCCTATGAATCCCTGTGTGGACTGTAATGGACAACCTTTGAATTAGCAGCTGAGCACATTAATTATTTGTGCTACTCAGGGTCTCCAATATGCTGGATTAGATGGTCTACAATATATATAAATTAAAATTATACAGGAGGTTCTGGTGGCATAGTGCCTGAGGCATTTGACTGCTAACCAGAAGCCACCAGCCACTCCTTGGAAGGAAGATTGTGTAATCTACTTCCACAGAGATACCACCTCAGAAACCCAAGGAGGGGTCACTATGAGTCAGATCTGATTTGACAGCAGTGAGTTTGGTTTTTTGGTGTGTATGTATATATATATATATATATATATATATATATATATATATATAACTCCAATATAAAGAGGGAGCCCTGGTTATTCTAAGGGTCAGTTTCGTGTCAATGCTCACTGGCTTTTTCCACTTTAGATATGCTCTGTAAGAAGCAACCAATCTTCAGAGTATTACTTCAAACCTTCCAAACATCATGACATGTTGTATTTCGACCTGTTGCAGTCATCCTTGGGCTCTCAGCACTAGCCCTGTGCCTGATATGAAACAGGCATATTACAGACCTGGGCTGGATGTGGAATGGGACCTGGAGTTAAAACAGCAAGAAGTACAGACTGATGTAGCTTCACATTAGCATGGGGAAGATCTGTTGGCCTTGGAATGCAATGCCTGATTTGGTGAAATAAATGCATTCCATAGAAGGCAGATACTCAAATATGTACTTTTGGAGGACCAAATCAAAGTGGCCAGCAAGAACTCAGGAAAATGGACATTGTACTCTGGCTTTCAGAATTTTTCATTATTAAATGAACCTAGCAGAGAAAAAAAACCATGTGATGCCACTGACTCCTGAAGTGTCTGTATAGGTATTTGAAGGGCACGTATCAACTACACTGTTGGGAACTTCCAGCAGTGTGGACCAGAAGAAAATGTTGCTATGCAGGTAACTCCAGGCTCAGCCACTTGCTACCTGTGTGATATTTTTCCTCTTCAGTGAAATGTTGCTAAGCACACCTACTTTAAGGGATGAGGTATGAGGATTAAAGGAACAGATGCAAGTGAAGTGATCTTTAAAACTATAAATTTGATCATGCCATCTCCTACTGAAGCCCACTCAGGTCTTCTCACTATACTGAAAATAAAACCCAAGCTTCCTTCAAAGTTCTGTGAGGCCTTCATGACTTAGTTGCTGTCCATTTCCCTAGCTTCAGCTCAAACCACTCTCTCTCCATTCACTGAGCTCCAGCCACAGGGACCTCCTCTCAGTTCAAACAAGGTATTTTTATCACCTTAGGGTCTCCACTCTTGCTCTGGGTGCCGCCTGGTCTATCTGACCCTCAGACCCTCTTCCTTCCTTTTAGCACCTCTCTTCTTTTGGGCCTCAGCTCCTGTGTCACTTCTTCAAAGAGGCCTTTCCAAACCTTCCTACCAGATCCCTCACTTACTTCCTTTAAAATAGTATATTCTCAAAGATTCTGATAATTTACAAGTTTACATTTTTTAAATTGTGGTAAAAATAGGTATAAAATACATTTGCCAATTCAACAATTTTCATATGCACAATATAGAGACTTTGATTATATTCATCATGTGTGCAACCATCATCAGTATTCTTTTCCAAATGATTCCACTACTATTGACAGAAACTCAGTGCCCAATAAGCAATGAGTCTTTCTTTTACCCACCTCCCACCCACAGTAACCACTAATAAGCTTTAGTCTATATATATATTTACCTATTTCATATAAGTGGGATCATACAATATTTGCCCATTCATGACTAATTTATTATAACATCTTTAAGGTCCATCCATGTTGTAGCATGTATCAGATCTTCATTTTTCTTTATGGCAGAGTAATATTCCGTTGTACGGATATACCACATTTTGTTTATTCACTCATCTGTCGATGGACATTTAGGTTATTTCCACCTTTTGATTATTGTGAATAGTGCTGCAGTAAACATTCGTATGCAATTAGCTTAGAATTTTATTCTTGGTTTATTCTTGGTCTCCTCAATGCATCTGCCTTATTCTAGTGTCCTCTGAGCCTGGCACAGTGCCTGGTGGGGACCATTCATTGTCAAATGAATACGTGAATGAGTAAATAGGGGGAAGAGGGAGCTCAGCTGTCTCACTGTGGTTATTTGGAATTACAACTATTGTTACCAAGTAGCTTTTTTCTTTTTTTATATAGCACTTACAGATTTTTCAGAATACAGAAATAATTTTTAACATACCAAACAAGAACTTATACCTGAAAAATGTATGTGTATATAGGAGTGTTCTTTTTTATCATGTCATAATTTAAAAATGGAAAAGTAATGGATTTTTACGTATTTTCCCATATGTCATGGAAGAGTAGACTGGCAAATTTTCTGTACATCCTACAAGGTTGAACTGCAAATATCCATTCACCTGTAACATTGGAGGGTTACTTTCTAGCTGGGATTGGGTGTTTGCAGCTTTTCTTCAATTTGTATACACACAATAGACAGTTTTACATAAATAGATATTCAACAGCTCCAGCAAAATTCCTACTGCCAAGGAGAAGAAAATGTCAGAGTAAGCTGTAAAAAAAGTGCTTGGTTTTTTAAAATGTGGAAATAGCAATTCACAGCATTTATACAAATTGCCATAGACTGCAGGTTGCAATGCTGGAACTGAATAGTAAGAAAAGTTACAGCTAAGAGCAAATCTGAGGACAGTTGTTTAGAAGGTAAAGGCTTAGTCAGTATTGTAACATTCTGGCAATCTGCATAACATTTCCTAGAGTATGGGGACAGAGATTTATGTATTGATTTTCTTGTATGTAAAATGTTCTGACTATATTCATGTCAAAAAGCAATTTAGCTTGGATGAGACAGGGGAATTTTATTTTTTAAAATTCCCCTTATATTTTGAGCATATAATCTGTAACAAAATCAACATGACCATTTAGTCTAATAGCTGGCTGGATTTAATATTTGGTCCCTGATTCTCAGCTATCATTTTGTATACTTTCTGTGAATTCTATAAATATACAGAAATGTAAGGCAGCATCAGCACAAAATATAAATAGCTCCAAAAGGAATTAGCTAAACTAAAAAGTACGAGATCCATAGTGAGATAATACAGAAGAGCTAGGCTAAATCACAAATAATAACTTTTGCCACAATCTTATATTTTAGAGATGGACATAAAGCTGAATTAAATTGATGTTGTTGTTGTTGTTCTTATGTGCTATCGAGTCAGACCTGACTCACGGCGACCCCTCCTTGGGTTTCTGAGGCAGTATCACTACTGAAGTACATTACCCCATCTTCCTTCCGAGGAGTGCTGGTGGATTTGAAACTGTCAGCCTTCTAGTTAGCAGTCAAGTACCTTAGCCACTATGCTACCAGTCAACTGAAATGTTTTGTACATTTGCATATTGTGTTCTTTTTTCTTTTCTGCATCACCATATTCAGTATATAGTCTCCTCAATTAAAAATTAATTCATACACAATCAGTCCATGGATTACGAATGAGTTCCTAAGTCAATCTTTACATTCACTTTTTACATATCAGAACAGTTATGTATGGTATCTAATGTCAGTCAAATACTTGTCTTAGTATATAATGTACACTATGAATAAAAATATTAAAGAAATACTTCCAGATATGCTAAAACATCTTTAACGTAATACTACAGTAATAATAATAATAATGATGATGTTTTGATATTTATGAACCATTGTATGTATCTCAAATTAGAGGGGTTGGTTCATAACTGTGGATTGTACATAAGTCAGATGTTCATAACCTGGGGACTACCTGTAATTGTTTTAGGGTTGATAGAATGAAGATGGATATTAGTGAATAAAAAAGTTCTTT
>NW_006921647.1:7809523-7814788 GCF_000298275.1 Orycteropus afer afer | reverse complement strand
ATCTTCTGGTTAGCAGTCTAATACCTTAGGCATTGCACAATCGCTAACTCTGAGTTTGCGATGACACAGTATCATCTACATATAGACTCAGCCCCAACTCTCTGAGTTTACCTCCCTGAAAATTCTGTTAAAAAAAAAAAAAAAAGTTTTCTTTAATAACCTGCGACCTAACAGGGTCACCTCTTGAGTATTTTTAACAAAAAGGGCTCTTGTTGTTAGTTGCCATCAAATCAATTCCAACTTATGGTGACCCCAGGGTGCAGAGCAGAACTGCCCCACAGGGTTCTCAAGGCTGGGACCTTTTGGAAGCAGATTGCCAGGCCTGTTTTCTAAGGCACCTCTTGTTGGGTTTTAACTACCAACCTTGTACCACCCAGGATCTCCTACAGAAAGGACAAAAAGAGATCACACTTGTTTATTTGAAAATAAAAATACTATTTGGGAATATTTTATGCTTTAGAATATCTTAAGTAGAAAGGACTAGTGATTAAGATATTCTAAAGTATAAAATTTTCCTAAATGGTATTTTTATTTTCAAATGAATGAATGTGATCTCTTTTTGTGGTGGGCTTACCTCCTAATAATGCAGGCACTGTTGAGGTTAGGATTTAAGACAAGGTATTTCCTCAGCAAAGGCTACCAGGGCAGGAGAATGGAGATCCCGGGAGACAGAAATAGAAAGTTGGCTCAGGACTAAGAATGAGCTGTGACTAATCCATCAAATACGAAATCCACAGGTAGACAATATTTTACAAAATGCCCACAGGATGCTTCTCTGGTCTTTTAGGTCTGAATAAATATTTCCATAACATATTGCTTTGTTTAGAATTTACTTTTTCTTTTACAACAAAGAGGATTGTGCAAAAATGCTAAAGTGATCTTTTATGCTTTTAAATTACTATCAAAGTCTGCACCTACATGGTCAGAATCCATCACAAAACCAGACAATTGTAAGTTACCTTGGATACCAGGCTGGCTCTGTATGCTGCTAGTTGCTTCAGGTACTCCTTCTTTGCAGCCTCGGTTTTCTTTTTATAGACCTGTAACAACAACAAAGAGTCTTAAATTAGAAAGTGCATCTGCTTTTGTTTTCAGAGAGGTGCAATGCAGAATGATAATCTCTCTCTCTCTCTCACACACACACATACACACTTATATAATAAAACATATCTCCTCAAAGAGTCTGCTTTCTTAAAGTCCAGTGGAAGCCATCACTATACTGAAATAGCTTTTTAAGAGGTGTGTCAATAGACTAGATAAGAAGATGAACAGTAAAATTTTACATTTTACAGAAAGCATATGAGAAGATGCATATGTGGGTTACTTTGAGAGTGGAGGTAGTTGGCTTAGAAAGACAGCATTGAGGAAGGTTTCCAGGTAATCTACATATGAATAAAGAAGATATTCATATGTATATAATGGATAGATAATCCTACTCTCCCTCTCTCTCACTGCCCTGGAGTTGATCCAACTCATAGCAACTCCTCCTTGGGTTTCCCAGGTGCTATCACTACAGAAGGAGCTCTGGTAGCATAGTGCCTAAGGCACTTGACTGCTCACCAGAAGTCTGGTGGTTCAAATCCACCAGCCACTCCTCGGAAGGAAGGTTGGGCAATCCTACTTCCATAGTGATACTGCCTTGGAAACCCAAGGAGGGCTCGCTATGAGTCAGGGCCGACTCGACGGCAAACAACAACAACAACAACCTCACTACAGAAGTAGATTGCCCAACCTTCCTTCTGAGGAGTGGCTGAACCACTCCTTCTGGTTAGCAGTCAAATGCCTTAGACACTATGCCACAGAGTTCCTAGATAATCCTACAGAGCCTGCTATATAGGTTCCATGTCTTTCCATAAAAAACAAGGACAGAATTAAAAGAAGAGAAATTATGCTCAATATACAAATCAAAGTGGCAGTCATGGGGTTGGCAGGTTCATTCCTTTTTTAAAAAAAGTTTTGGAATTTGTAGTTTTCTCTGTATATCTGTATATTCAAACCCATCAGCTGCTCCATGGAAGGAAAATGGGGCAATCTACTTCCGTAGATAAAGATTTATGGAAACCCAATGGGGGTCACTATGAGTAGGAATGGACTTGCTGGCAGTGGGTTTGTTTTGGAGCTGGATACCCTAAGCTCAGGAATTGGGGACAAAGTCAAGGACCTCATTGGGAGTGAAATGGGAACCATAGTGGCTGAGGAGAGCACGTTATTTAGTGAGCCTGCTCTGATCCTGTTCTTCCAACAAAATCGTGTGTGACATGCATCTGTGAACACCTAATTTTGCAAATCTAAAAATCCTTCTGAAATGAATTTTAGTTTACAGAAGCTTTCATCTTTGAGAAGGAATCATCTTAAAAAGAAAAGTAAAATCATCTTAAATTGAGCAAAAGTACTGAAAGATGATTTGCGAGTATGTGATAAATTGCGTCGCTAAATTAAACAAAGGAGTCATTAGAGTCACTAATGAAAGATTAGTAAAGTGAATGCACATGGTCGTGGCCTACTAGTCAGTTAATTCTTTCAAGGCTTTCAAGTTTAATCTTTTGAAATCAGCCCTGAAAAACAAAATATTCTCCACCATTTCCTGGGTCAATCGAAATGTAATTTTTGTTGATGTAACTAGTCTGAATTTCCCACATCTTGAGTTTTACAGCAGGGAGTCAGGCTTGGCTAATAGTTTGCACTGAGAAGCTCAGAAAAACAGACACAGATCAGTATTGAAAAGTGGCTTTAGCATTAGTCACAGTAGTTAAATATAAACTATGTCTAAAGACCAAGTATGTGCCCAAGTTGGTAGCAGAGGCCAATTTATGGCTTATGAGGCTGATGGTGGTTTGCTGAGCACAGAATCCAAATGTGAAATGCAAGATGTGAAAATTATTATTTACTCATGAATATTTTAATTAAAGGAGAACATTTTATTTAAGGTAAACAAATATCTAACCTTGTCAACAGAATTATAATAACAGGACTCTATGAAATGAATGTGCTAATTATTCTTCTTTATGAGTCAGAATTGATTCAAGGGCAGTGGCCCTGGTTTTTCTTTTTTTGTTTTTTGGTTTTCAGTCTAGAGTTATATTTGGCATTTCAGTATAATAAAAGTCAATTAAAATCAGGCAGCTAAGAATTAGTCCAATATTATCATATAATCCATCATTGTACCATGGACATAACTAAAGAAACTTAAAAGTCTGTTTAGAAGTTTTTTAGTAAAATACAGCAAATAAGTTCTTCAAGTACTGTAGTCTTCTAAATTTTCTGAGCTATTATGGGAAGTCAAATTCAGATTTATTTTTGAAAATTCACACATAAACAGACGAATGTTATAGCACAAAAAGTGCTCTTGGAAATGATGGGACTCTCTTCATCCAGAGCAAAGAAGAGTGAAGAAAACCAAAGACCCATGGAAACAATTAGTTCAAGCAACTGGTATGCCATGCAATCCTCAGCCTATACAACTATGAGACCAGAAGAACTAGATGGTGCCCAGCTACCACTGTCAACCACTCAGAGGAGGGATCTATGTAGGAGATCCTGGATAGAGTGAGAGAACAAAGTGCAACAAAACCCAAAATCATTAAAAAAAAAAAAAAAAAAAAAGGAGCAGGTTTGCTGGTCTGATAGAGCCTGATGGAACCACTAAGACTATGGCTCCTACCTGCCCTTCACGTCTGGAATTGAACCCACTCCTATGGCTTCCAGCCAAACAAAAGACAGGCATATGAGCTGAACATTTACATTAGGTGGATACACTCCTTGGAGAGAACAATCACGGGAGAACAGAAGGGTGTGTATGCACAGAGAGACAGCTCGAGGGCAGGAGTGCATGGGAGGGAAGGACACAGAAGAGGGGTCTGTGGGGAGGAAGTGGAAGGGGACATGTTGCATTGTGGTAAATTGCAGTCAATGGCATGAGACAAAGTGTATGTGAGCTGCTGTATGGAAAGTGAATTTTCTCTGTAAACATTCACCCAAATCACAATAAAAAAAAAGAAAAGAAAAAAAAAAGTGCCCTTGGACAGTGTGGTCTATGTATATTATTGGTTCATGTATATTGGTTCAGCCACAATCAGAAACATGGAATTTCCCTGCCTTTTATTGATTTCTTTTTTTCTTCAGAGACATATTTCTGTTTATATGTTTCCCTTAAACTTCTTTCTCTGAGACATAATTTATAATTAATGGTCTTAAACTGACAATGTATACATTTACTTTTAATGCCTTAAAATGGTTTCAAGAAGGTTTTTCTCCCACACAGATAAAATTCCTATTCATGACTGAAGCAAACATAACTTTGATCTTAATAAGTTTTTGTATAACCTAAGCATTTCTACCATGTTGTTTGTTATTAATGTTACTCCATGTGACACTCCCCCCCACTCATCTAACTAGGGTTCACTTAGCTTACAGACGCTTTTTTTTTTTTTTTTTGAAAATAACATAACAAAACATAAAACACTTTGGTCCCTCCCACTGTCCAAAGCATCATTTCTAGTTAGGAATAGAGAGACAGCATTACCAGAAGGCCTGATATAGCATCCAGAATCTTTCTTTCATTTGGTTTCTACTGAGACAGCTACAGTGTTCCATGCCATCTCTTTGTTGGGCTGCTAGTAGTTAACATCACACAAAGTGTTAGCTTTTCTGCAAATTGTTGATTAACATCCACAGGAGAAATGTAGCTAATTCAATGCATCTGGGGCTGAATCTGTGCCCCTTGGTTTCACTCAGGGATCGATGTTGTTAGGAGAGACCTGACTAGCACTCCAAGTCTCTGCTTTCCTCAAATGGCTCCCTACTGGCTAGGTGGCATCATCACATAAGTGCCTAAATAACACTTTAGAAAAGAGTAAACTCATCATGTCACATTGTGTGCAGATACATTATGTGGAGCGATGAATCTACTCTTTTCTGAATGGCTGCAAATGTTCCAAGGGGGATTTAAAGGGATTTCAGGAGGTATATTACTGTATTTTCATTTAAAGTGCAGTAGCCCAGATCAGAATTAAAATCCATGATAGCCTCTCCCCACCTGACAGCAAGCTAAACTCCCACCATTGAGAACTACTTAATGTCTACAGTATGATTCATCCTATGTCTTTCTCATGTTACCTTCTAAAAATGCACAAGGTTGTTGTTGTTATATGCCGTGGAGTTGGACCCAACTCATAGCGACTCCTCCTTGGGTTTCCGAGGCAGTATCACTACGGAAGTATATTGGCCCATCTTCCTTCCGAGGAGTGGCTGGTGGGTTTTAAATTC
>NW_006921647.1:7798097-7809229 GCF_000298275.1 Orycteropus afer afer | reverse complement strand
CTCCCTTCAAATACATTAGAGAATGACAAAAGAATATTTAAGCATTCTACATGCCAGTATTGGGGGAAATTAATGAGGGGGGGAAATACTTAGTTTAGAACAGATATTTAAAATTGCCTATAAAAAGTTCACTTCTCGGAAGGAAGGTTGGGCAATCTACTTCCGTAGTGATACCGCCTCGGAAACCCAAGGAGGGGTTGCTATGAGTTAGGTCTGACTCCACGGCACATAACAACAACAACATCATAAGTTTCTGAATAACTTTTTAAAAGCCTCACTTCATGTATGGAAGTCCTGTACTTGCAGAAAGTATTGATGAGGTGGGACTGCATTTGGCAATGAACAATGTGCTACTTGCTCAAGTGCACAAACTTTCTATCTTATGAGAATGTGTCTGATTTATGTCAAAATTAGGTTTGGGGAAGAAATAGTCTCTCCTTCTCTCAGAGAAAGACAAACATTTTAAAGGTATGTGAATCACACAGTAAATATTAGTACTCAGTTGAGCTACAAAATGGCTTCCAAATGGTTGACAGCTGTTTGAAATAAAGTGCAAAGTTGGCCAGATGAGGATTTAAGAATCATAATACATCATTTATCGTTTTCCTCAGCTCACCCAAACACTTTTGAATTCATCCTGTCTTAACTTAGTTATGTGCTGTGGTTTGTTATTCTAAGAAAGCTACCATATCCTATGAAAGTATTGCGTCTCAGTGGCTAAACTAAAACATATATAATGGCTAAACTAAAACATACATAGATAGACATCAAAGAGCAATTCTAGAGAATCTAGATTCTGTTTGTGTAGTCAGGTAAATCACTGACTTATTTTTAAAATGCTCTAAATACCTGTGTACATGTATCTTATAGGCTGTTGTTGTTAGTTGCCTTGAGTCTATTCTGACTGAGGGCAACTCATGTGTGCAGACTAGATTTCTCCACAGGATTCTCAAGGCTGGGACCTTTCAGAAGCAGATCATCAAGCCTATCTTCTGAGGCACTTCAGAGTGGGTTTGAACCACAACCTTTCAGCTGGTGTTGTTGTTAGGTGCTGTTGAGTTGCCTCCAACTCATAGTGACCCTATGTCCAACAGAATGAAACAGTGCCTGGTCATGTAGCATCCTCACAGTCCTTGCTGAGCCCATCGTTGCAGCCACTGTATCAATCCATCTCCTTGAGGGTCTTCTCCTTTTTCACTGCCCCTCCACTTCACCAAGCATGATATCTTACTCTAGGGAATGGTCCCTTCTGACCATATGACCAAAGTAGGTGAGATGGAGTCTGGCCATTCTTGCTTCCAGGGAACATTCTGGCTGTATTTCTTCCAGGATAGATTTGTTCATACTTCTGGCAGTGCATGGTACTTTCAGTATTCTTTGCCAACACCACAACTTAAAAGCATCAACTCTTCTTTGGTCTTCCTTATTCATTGTCCTGCTTTCACATTCATATGAGGCGATTGAAAATACCATGGCTTGGGTTAGGTGCACCTTTGTCTTCAAAGAGACATCTTTGCTCTTCAGCACTTTAAAGAGGTCTTTTGCAGCAGATTTGCCCAGTACAATACAATGTCTGATTTCTTGAGTGCTGCTTCTATTGGTGTTGATTGTGGATCCAAGTAATATGAAATCTTTGACAACTTCAATCTTTTCTCCATTTATTGTAGTGATGCTGCTTATTGGTCCAGCGTTGAACTGTTTGTGACATCAGGGACTCTCATACTCATAGGCTAATAATCCATAATTAAAATCACTAATTCAATATAAGTGAATATTATAAACTTAACAGAAAAAAACTCCAATAAATCTCTTATTCTTTTTCTTTCTGCTCCTTCCCCAAACATCAAACTATCCCTGATACAGAAAAGCAAAAATAACCATTTAATTCCTTCTTCCTTCCTCCTTTTCTGCTCTGGCCCTCAGTTAATCTGTAGTCATAGTTTATTTCAGCAAAATCTTTTCAGAAATAATAAGAAAATATCTAAAATCATTTCAATTCTGGATTCTATTCACACACACACAAAAGTAAAAGCCATTTTACTTCTTGGTTAACTTCAACTGTATGTTTATTTTTATAGAAAATGTGTAGAAATATATTTGTATAAGGAATAATAAATTAATCACAATTCCCTGCAATATCCTTTAGAATTTAAAGTTTGTGGCTTCTTTCAGTGCTGTTGTTATTTAAGTGCATCTGTATTTTATATAGAACTTAGGCCTTAAATGTGGTTAAATTTCCATCTTGTGTAACTTGCTCAGAATTTTCTTAGTGTTCTGAAACTCAAAGAATTTTATAAAGTGGTATTCAGAAGACTCAGAGGATGGAAAAATACAGAATTTGCTAAAGACCTTGCTATCATCTCTTTTCTAAGACTGTCCTGATCCAACTAAATGGTCTAAACAATTTTGATATGACTTGTTTCTGGAATGGCAGATACCAGAAGCAAATTTCTTGTTTGCTAGAAGAAGCTATAAAATAAATATCTGTCTATCTATTGAATGAGAGTGACTAGGACAAGTGTGATGTTGTTCAATTAAATTTAACAATATACTAAGAGTCTGTGTGTGCCTCACATGCTGTGAGGCACCAAAGCTATGGAATTAAAAAAGGCAATGAAAACTATGCCTTGATTGTATGCATTCTTTGTGAGTGTCAAATTATATATATATATTATCTCTAATTCTTCCATGAGTCCATGGGTAGCATAAATGATTAAGCGTTTGACTATTAGCCTAAATTTTGGCAGTTCAAACCCACCCAGAGAAATCTCAGAAGACAGCCCTGTCAATTTACTTCCAAAATGTCACAGCTTTGAAAACACAGTGGAGCAGTTCTACTGTGCATGCAATGGGTGGCCATGAGTCAGACTCAATTGGACAGCAACCAACAACAACAATAACAACTTCTCCCAACAAGAATGGTCCATTGGTGTTTTTATACCCATTTTACAAATAAGAAAAGACAGACTGAGAAAGGTTAATTATTCTACCCAATACCTAATAGAAAATACATGGCAGAACTGTGGTGTGCATCAACTTGATGTGGTGTTAAAAGATCCATCTTTGTTTCAGTTATTCCTCCTAGCTGTTCAGAACTTCCCTCAATGCCTCTCAGATACTTTGTCTTTTTGTTTATTGTTAAAGCCCCAACATTCAGGGCCATGCTTAGTACATAGTAGGTGCTCAGTAAATATTTGAATGTATAGTTCTTGGCCTCAGGTTGTTCCTTCTATGAATCAGCATTAGCATGACTTGAAATGTGTCTTCTAAATTGAAAGGTACATCAATGGTAATAGAGGGTTTGCATAGTGCCTTAAGCACTTGATTGCTAACCAGAGGTCTGGAAGTTCAAACCCATCAGGCACTCCTTGGAAGGAAGACTGGGAAATCGACTTCTGTAAAGACACCGCTTCAGAAACCCAAGGAGGGTCACTATGAGTCAGAACAGACTCGACAGCAGTGAGTTTGTTTTTTTGGGGGGGGGTTTGTTTGTTTTTTAATACAGATGTTCAACCCACCCCCCAAATTTTTACATATTATAATGATATATTGTAGTCATGGACATTTTATGTATGTGATAATACACAAAGCACAATAGCCATGACTATTATGTTAGAATTATCTTCCTACCAATGTCATGAAAACTTGCAAGTAAAATATGTTTCCATTCCAACTCCAAACTCACTGCAGTTGAGACGGATCCGACTCTTAGCCACCCCTCCTTGGGTTTCTGAGACAGTATCACTACGGAAGTAGATTGCCCAACCTTCCTTCCGAGGAGTGGCTGATGGGTTTGAAGGAGTATATGAGTATTTGTATATGTACACTATGTATGTTTATGCCTATGAAGGCATGCAGTAATCACATATATGTATCAATAATTCCATGTATATAATTAAAAAGGAGCTCTGGTAGCATAGGGCCTAAGGCATTTGACTGCTAACCAGAAGACTGGCGGTTCAAACCCACTGCCACTCCTTGGAAGGAAGATGGGGCAATCTACTTCCATAGTGATACTGCCTCAGAAACCCAAGGAGGGGTCACTATGAGTCGGGTCCGACTCAATGGTACATAACAACAACAACAACATATAATTAAAAAAACTCAAACCAAACTCATTGCCATCGAGTTGACCCTAACTCGCAGTGACCCCTCCTTGGGTTTCCGAGGCAGTATCTCTATGAAGTAGATTGCCCAATCTTTCTTCTGAGGAGTGGCTGGTGGGTTTGAACCACCACCCTTCTGGTTAGCAGTCAAATGCCTTAGGCACTACGCCACCAGAGCTCCTATGTATATAATAAATACTCACAACTCTGCTATCTCATGATTTTAATTGTCCAGTTTCAAATTTTTTGAATATAAAAATTCTTATATTCTATCATTTTAAATTCACATTATTTTGCATATCTTTTCACTCTTAGTTCTTCTTTTCTCTTTAATGTTTTAGCATTCCTAGTTTTTTTAAAAAAATGGGAAAATGCATAATGTTTATATAGAAATGGCCAAGATAAATACATGTGTGAATGTTATAGTGTGACAGGGTTTTAGTTAACTTAAGTACTACTGACATAAAAACCTAATTTTATCATAAGAGAAGGAAAAACAAAACAAAACCCGCCAGCCTTTATGTAGTGGGTGTTTGAGCAGCAACGAGCAGTAAATGATTTGATTCTGTGGGCTCTGAGGATTTGTCAGCTGCCTCATAAGTATAATTCTGGCTCTTCATATCCCTGCTGCTTCTAATTTAGCAGGACAGGCTCATAATTGAAGCAAATTAACTATTTACACTTGCCACTTCTACCAGGGGGAGAGGACACAGCAGCAGGAAAGAATGAGTGGGAAATTATATTCTTCCCACTTGTGTCAGATTTGCCCTTATATAAACACATTAACAGTAATTTCATGAGGCGTCAAACATAGGAATAAATACTGAGGGATAAAATAATGAGGTGTTGCTATTGAGCTGAACTGCTATGGCTAATATCCTTGGATATGAATTATGCATCCTGAAAGAAGGCATATGTTACAGTATTCAAACTGCTTTCCTGCAAGTGAGATCTGCTCATTAGGCTTGGGATTGCTAGGTAAATCCACTTTCCTCTTCCATGACAGGGAAGCATTTACAAAAATACACTCTCTGGGCTCACGTGGGCTGTGGTTTCTCCCAAATGCACCACACTCTGAAGAGCCCTTCTACTCCGTTTTTAGCATAACAGCGTGTTTATTTAGCTCTTTGGCTGAAGCTTTAAAGCCATTTAATGCAATGTAAACAAGAACATTTTGTTTGTAATTTTCTAAATGTATTACAGCCTGACTGTGTCTCCAATTAGGAACTGAAGGTTCATTTAATGATTTACATCTGGTTCCGATTTAAGGGGACTTTCCTTTTCTACTTAAGAGGGAATGTTCCATAGTTACAAATGACCCAAGAACCCTTTATAGCTCTTTGGACCAATCCTTTCTGCTTCCCAGCTGGACAGATCTTATTTATTGGGGCTTAGCTTGCTCCATATCATCACAGTAGACTCAGATCCTGTATTATGATGATCAGAATAAGAGAATTCAAAAATAACATGGATGGAAATTTTGCTGGAACCTCATAAAAAAAGATGCTAATGGTTCCTAAAACTCTAAAGAGTCTAATACAAAGGGTATAATATTGTTAACTTAGTATTTTTCTTTTTCTGTAAGTTCCAGCCAGTGAAAAATAAGTAGCAAAACCCAGCATTGCAGCGATACTTAAGTTTTATTTCCCTTTCTCCATCTGTTGCCTTTTAAACAACTTCATATGCTTCTGGAATGGGCTCTCCATTGTCTTACAATTCATTAGCATTTAAAACCTCTGGTTGGAATCCCAAACACAATTCTGCTCCCATTCCAGATTCAGCACTGTCTTCCATCTTCCAGAGTATTAAAATGGTGAGATCTCTGATATGTGAAGTTTGTTCAGTGGCTTTGGTAGGAAATGATTCATAACGCAGGTTTACGTTCCTCTGAGGATTTTTATCGCTTCTTTCAGCTTCCTTTTGATTTTTCTTCTTTGAGAGAGTCTTCCCAGAAAGCAAACTACATACAGTTCCTCACTCACCATGTATTCTGAAAATAAAGATCTGTATACTGCAGTGGCTCCTTGCTCCCACCCACACTCCACAATGGGAAAGCATGTGATATAAACACACAGCGGCTCTATTAGTCATGTCCCCTCTGGCTGTCAAGAAAACACTCAATTGCAATCTCACTAATAGCTGTTTCCCCTTAAATATTGTAATTTTCTAAGCCCCCAATAAGTCATCAATGGTTTTGTCCATTTTTCCCAGTTTGTGTTTACATTTGTTGCTGTTCATAATTATGGGCTATTATGACAACAGGATTTTTTGAACAATTGTGGCACATGGAATCCTTGCCTTCTATTTGAACCAGCTGCCTACACAATGCTGATAGCATCACGTTGGCTTGTTTTGAAACATGCATATTTGTCCCACATTTTGAAGTTTAATAGTCTGCCTCTCATCTGCTCCAGCAACAGTCCTTTAAAAATAAATAACAGTACATGCGCTCCTTCAATCTGAATATTAATTGGAAGTAAAATTCAATTTATTTAGTTTGAAACAGATATGATATTATGTTGGCACAATGAGTCAGCATAAAGGGAAAGAACAGGTGGTAATATACCATAATAACACTTTGGGATATTTTGCAGAAATTTTCTTGATGCCTAAATGTGAATTCCAGGCAGGCATGTTTGCTCTGCTGGCAATTCTTTCAAACTGTTAGAGAAGGGCTGTCACTCAGGGGCAAAGCAGTGGCCAATCCCATGCAATATGCTCCCTCTTGTAAGTTCAGCATATGATTGCATCCATTCAACCTTCATATTGCTTGTGTTTGGGATGAGCCCGAACACTTTGTCATTTTGTGTATCATAAACTGTACTTGTTAGCATGATCTGCATCTCAATATCTTTATTAGGCAAGATCATCTGTAAAGTGGAAATGGTAGGCTATGTTCAAGTTCCCTATTAGTCAAAGGAGCATGCCATGACAATTAAGAATAATGAATCTCATATTCTTTGAGTCTGTAAATACTGTGTATGATCAGATTAAAAAAAAGTGGAATACTATCCTAATTTTCTGCTCTTACTACATTTGGAGGGGGGAAGCTATATTATAACAGAATTAGCAGGAAGAACCATGTTGCTTTATACTTGCTGCTTTGAGGAACTACCTGATTTTCATCATAGGAACATTATTCTTCTCTATGGGATACATGAGGAGCTCTGGTGGCTCAGTGCCTAAGGCATTTGACTGCTAACCAGAAGGCTAAGGTTCCAAACCCACCAGCCACTCCTCGGAAGGAAGATTGGGTAATCTACTTCTATAGTGGTACTGTATCGGAAACCCAAGGAGGGGTCGCTATGGGTTGGGTCCGACTTGATGGCACATAACAACAACAACAACATGGGATATATGAGTATAGGCACTTTTTAATAGTGATCATATAAAAAACCAATGGTGGGCTAGGAAAGGCTTTGTAGATATCCCTCTTTAAAACCACTCATCAATCCCTCTGGTGAATGCAGGAAATAACTAGGAAATGGTAACTGGGGTCAGGGAGATAGACAAGAAGAGTTAGATGAGTCATGATGCAAGCAGTTGATATTTTTTGAAATAAAACTTCTGATAAAATGGAAGATGCTAAGGGAAGCACATGTGAGTCTGGAAACAAAACTTCCAGGTGAGTTGCTGGGTCTTGAGTAGGGCAAGGGGCTTGAATCTTCAGAGTGGAATTCTGTATGTCCTTGAATGAAAAATGGTCGCTACACATGTAGCTAGGAAGGGGAAGAGAATTCTGGATGATTTCTCCAGGAAATTTTATCTCACAAAGCAAATGAGTTTATAGTACTAAACAAAAAAATAGACAAAAAATATTTGTCCTTGAGTCAACTCCTACTCATGGTGACCCCATGTGCATCAGAATAGAACTTCTCCAGAGGGTTTTCAGTGGCTGATTTTTCAAATGCAGATTTCTAGGCCTTTCTTCTGAGACACCTCTAGGAGGATCTCCATCCTTAAGATTAGCAGCCAAGTGCTTAACCACTTCTTCCACCCAGGGACTCCATAATATTAGAGCTTGTCATGTGACCAAGAATACATAGAGGGGTTACTGGAGCAGAGACTGAGGCTCAGCCTGATCTCTGAACATTGTGGGTAAAGCAGGTAGTCATGAGGATTAAAGAATTCAAAGAATTGGGAAGGGGATAGGATTTATGGCTGATGGGTATGAGTTTCTCATCCAGTAGTGCTGTACGGAATGGAGGAATGAAGTCACTGTACAGTTTCATCATGAATGTCCAATCTAGATGAGGACCACACCCCAGATTTTGGAAAAAGACAGGAAACTGATCCAAGTTAGATAGAAACCATTTCTAAATCCCTGTTACATTAGGTTTTCATTAGAATCACAGCATACAATGCCAACTATCCTCTTAATAGTGAGATGGGCATTTTGACTAAATGTCCAGAGAACATCTTTGTTGTGTGTTTCCTGTCTTTGGAGATGACTGCTGCCACCCAGTGCTTCATGAGAAACCTGCGCTCTCCCATGAAGGCATTCTTTTGGGTTGGCCATCTTGAAAAGGACATAAGAACTTGTGTGGACATTTCAAATTGTAGAAGGCATCTTTGGCATGCAAAAAAGGGGCTTTGAGAGTACTGGGAGGATGTTTCTGTTTTCTAAGCAACTGTCTTTTTACCACTAAAACTATCATTAATTTCATAGGGTGTGTTAGGAAAAGAGCTGTAAGTTAAATGACATGTTCTAGTCACAGCCTTTCTATGTGTCTGCAATGTCATCTTAGATCATCCAACAGAATGGGCACTATTTGTCTTATTCTCTGCTATATCTCCACTGCTTGGAATAGTGCCTAGCATATAATAAGGGCTCCAAAAATTTACTGAATAAACAAATGAATGCATTTAACTCATCAAGTCCTGTTTCATAACCCAAAAAATTGGAATGATAATTTCCCCATATAACTATGAGTATTCAGTAGGTAAACGGGATAAATCTTGCAAAAGTGCTTTTAAAAGTAAAAAAAATACTGCATACATTATAGATGATGCTATATACTTACAAATACAGGTACTTCTAGATGGGCAAATAGGTTTAAGAGTTTTCTGTTTTTTGTATACCTTGCTGAACCTGATGAGGAGAGGTAAAGGTTTCTATCAAGAATCAAATGTGAGACTAATAGGTCATCAATGCAATTGGCATTTCACTATATACATACACATTTCAATGAATTTTGTATGTATTTTAATAACAATGCTGGTCCAATTTTCTCTTTGTGACAGTGAGACTCTACATGATGACAATGGCAATCTGGTTCCAGGTTTGAAAATATGAACTCAGCAGCACTTCTTTGTTGAGTTGGGCTGTATCCTCTCACTGAACCTTTACTTTACCTCTGTGATTCCCCTTCCTCCTCAAGATACTGTGGCTGAGATGAAAGGCATCTCACGTGGTCCTCCCTGGCCATGGGCCTCAGTTACACCATGGCAATCCATGGTGGAGGAGAAAAACAAGCATCTGGTCCTATTTAGGACCATCTAGAAATATGGTATATGAGGGATTGAATAACATGCCCCACTGGTCTTTAGGGAATGGCTAAGGGTAGAAACTCTTAAATTTTAGGTTCATTTAGTAAATAGAAAAGAGGGTTTTAATGCCAATGGAGGAAATAGTAAGTGCTGAGGAGAGGTATGGATAGTTTTCAAAATACTTTCAGGATTTTTTTAGTCTTTATGATCACTCTGGCAACATTAAGAAGTGAAGTAATCCTGGCTCTGATATGTAAAAGTTTTTCCAAAAGTAACTACACTATATAAACTTTGAAACAAAGGCACTAACATGCTATTTATGGAGGAGCAATAAATGAGTATAAAGTGATGTGAAATTTTCCTAAAGTCTGGTTCTGGTGGGGGAACATTCTCAGCCTTAGTTCTTTCTAGTAACTGAAGAATTTGCCCAAGGGCTCAGAAGTCATCTCTTTAGAGTGTATCAGTTTTCTCAAATCACATTGATTCTCATTCCATTTTGGACCCCTTCTTACCTGCTTCTGCTCTTCTCCTAAACCATCCCACATGGAAGCCACAATTTTAGAGACTTCACCAAAGGTAGCATTTGGATTTTGGCCCTTAATGGCAGCTTGGGTATCACGAAAGAACAGTGCATAGGCAGACACAGGCTTCTGGGGTTCATTGGGGTCCTTCTTCTTCTTCTTCTTGGGGGTTTTTGGTTTCTTCCCCATGTCAGAGGCAGGCCGCTTTTCTCCACCATTGATCTGAAATAAAAATCAAAGTAGAATTAAAATGAAAAAGCCCCCACCTGCTATTGAGTGGATTTTAGCCACAAATTCTGACCACAAAGTCAGAGCAAAACTGTGACCCAAAGAGTTTTCAATGAATGAGACCCTTCAGACGTAGAACATCAGGCCTTTCTTCCAAGGCACCTCTGGGTGGAGTCCAATGCTAACTTTCAGTTAGCAGTTGAGCACTTAACTGGTTGTGACATGCAGGGAATCCTAATATAGAATTACAGGGTAACTAAGAAAATTTGGGGCCAAATAAATTTTTGTTTTCCTTTGCAGCTTACACACAGACTCACCTACACACATCACACAGACACAGATGTCTCTAAGTGATACTTGGATTTGTTACTGTTGTTTGTTGTTCAGAGAAAACTCCGTATTTCATGTACATTTGGTTATTCCTTATCCAAACTTAGTTTACATAAATTTAAAATAATTTTGTTGATTCTTTTAATATTATTATTATACTATTAAATATTCTCCCTTAGCTGTCTCATCTTTTCTTTTTTCTCTTTTGCTGTAACTGTGACAGCAGTGAATTTCTCTTATGCTAATTCTATTAGATAAACAATCTGACTTGTTTTCTTCTGAGTTTATCCTGTTATTATGATTTAAAAACAAAAAACAAAAAATAGTGAGCAACATGTCCAATAAGTAAAGTTGAATGGCAATTTCACTTTGCATTTACGTCTATGGAATCTGCTGGGAAAACCTAAAATCCAATGAGAAGGGCACACTCTAGACTCTAGATCAGTGCTACCCAACA
>NW_006921647.1:7755412-7797482 GCF_000298275.1 Orycteropus afer afer | reverse complement strand
TATATATATATATATTATTCAGATAAATTGCTTGGCAGGATAAATTGTGTCAAATATCTGCCACCGTTGGAGAGGAAGCATGTATAGTGGAAGGTCAATGGAGAACCTGTGTCCCTACTTTCCCTTTACTATTCATAGCTCTGCAATTTGGGGAAAATTACTTATTTTATCTAAGCCTTCATTTCAGCTGCAGAGTCATTTTGTGATTACTGAGATGGTATATATTTACATATTTTACAAACTTTAAAAAGATATTCAAATGTTGATTATGAAATTATAGTCAATTAACAGAAAACACTTATTGAATAAATGAAATGACCTTAATGCTACTTGATCACAGTTTACAACATATGCCCAAGAAACAAAAAGAGATAGGAAGAAAGCTAAGGGAGTGATTTTTCCCTTTTTCTTTATTGAGAAAATAAAAAAAAATTATCATTCTAACTGTCTACTGGAGCTGATCAATGAACCCCACGGGGACAGGATGTTCTAAACTGAGTTGACAAGCTAACGTAGATTAATACTAGCATATAACTTCTTCCACATGGAAATGAAAGGTAGTGAAATTTTTTGGCCCACATGTAATCTGTGGGACTGGGTTGAAACTGGGCAAATTGATGTAATAGATAGCAAATGACTAACTAAACACTTAGGCAAATATGATCTAGAATGGTGGTTCTCAAATATGGCTGTACATTAGAATCACCTGGAAAGCTCTGACATACTCCAGAACGATTAAGTCAGAATGCTGAGGGATGGGACACCAGTCTCACTCACTGCCTCTCAACTGTGGTTTTTCCACTGGCATTTAGGATGATTAATTGTGTGTCTCAATTTGGCTAGGCTATGGTTCCTGTGGTGGTGAAGTTTTTGTGTCAACTTGGCTGGGCCTGGTTGAGTGGCTGGGCAACTGGTGGTAGTTATTCCCCAGGGTGAGATTGGTAATTAACTCCATGGTGGAATCTATTGGAGCAGCTGAGTAGCTGCTTTGGGTATATGGTCTGCTTCCCGTATATAAGTAACAGCTTTGGGAATGGTCTCTAGCTTATGGCACGCTTAAACCTTGCATGTTCAGCAGCCCGCCATGCTCTGCCAATCTTGGGACTTTTAATGGACTTGAATTAATGGCCTGCATGTGGTTTGGTAGCATCGGGATTGTGCCTTGTTACTTGTTGACCTTGGGTTTGTCAGCCATAGCAGCCAGCAGTTGTCTGAGTGAAGAAAAGCCTCTAGCTCCAGTGGGCCAGGAGCAGGAGGCAGAGCTGAAGCCCAAGGTTGAGGGGCTTTCACCAGCTCCTAGAGTCTGGCACTTCGAACTCAGACTTAAAGCCTCTAAATTGTAAGAATAAACTCCTGTTTGTTAAAGCTATCCTATTTGTGGTATATTCCTATCAGAGCAGCACTAGGTAACCAAAACAGTTCCCAATTGTTAGGCTAAACCCTAGTTTAGTTACTGTCGTGGAGTAGTTACATGTGATTATATGAGTTGGCCTTTGGTAGAGCAGGTTACTCTCCATTATGCAATCGAATGTAAGGTAATGAAACAATCAGTTGAAGTCTTGTTAGCACAGAGCGGATTCTAAACCAAATCACTTCTGAGATATGAAAAGACCAGAATAGGCACAGATACACACCCACACCCACACACACTCACAGGGAAGACTGCTGACAGACCTGTCTAGAAGCAAAGAACCCCAAGGATTATGGGCAGACACTAGAACTAGGAAAAAGGCCCAGAGAATGAATCCACATGTGTGAGACCCTGATTTGGACTATCAGCCTCTAAAACTGTGATCAAATGAATTTCTGTTCTTTAACACCATCCCCTTATGGTATTTCTGTTTCAGCAGCACCAGGTAATTAAAACAGTATTTAAATATCTTGAGAGTCAAAACAAACAAGCAAACTTGCTCTGTGTTCACAGGCTACATATGGTCATCTATTTCTCCTTTTCTTCACAACCAAACTCCGTGAAGAGGTTGTCTGCACTGATTGTATGTGGCCCCTGCAACTCACCTCAGTGTGCCTTCCCTCTCATCTCGACAAGGTCACCAATGCCACATCACTAAATCCAGTGGAGGTTTTAGTCTTCCTTTCACCTGAGCTTCTCTGTGAACATCCTTTCTCCCATGGGTTCCATGACATCACACTCTCTGGGTCTTACTCCTGCCTTGCTGGCCTCACTATTGTAGGCTTATACTTCTCCACCTCGTTACTAATGGTAGAGTTCTTGACATTTATGCTGTAATTTCTCATCTCCTGTGAGCTTATAATACTCAGGGAATATCATTAGTAGATCCTGAAAAAAATGGTTTCCATCACCATTTGTGTGTGGTTGATTGTCAAGTTCACTTTTCCCCTGAGTTATGCATACATATAAACTAGCTGCTATTTCACATCTCTATTTGGAAGTCTCAAAGGTATCACAAACTGGAGTAATCCCCTGCTACTCATGCACATAGTTATGTATATTTTCCTTCAAAGTACATATCAAATTTGTAATTATAATATAATTTATATGAGTGTTAGAGCTTCTCCCATCTTAGAGTGTAAGCTCTGTGAGGGCAGAGTCCAGTTATAATTTTACTCACTAGCTCTTCTTCTTTTTCTTGGTAATAAAATTTTATTGCGCTTTTGGTGAAAGTTAGCAAAGATTCCCATTGACAATTTCCATACAGATTATTCAGTGACATTAGTTTCTTCTTCCACAATGTGCCAACATTCTCTTTAATTGTGTTCTGGTTGTTCCATTTCTAGTACTCTAGTTTCCCTGCTCTCTTATCTTCTCATCTTTGCTTCAGAGTAAATGTGGATCTTTTGGCCTCATATAGATTTTTTTTTAGTAGAGCACCATACTTCTGGGTAATATGCTTTATTTTGTATGCCACTCTGCTATTTTACTAAAAAGGTGATCTTAGGCAACAGTTTCCATTCAAGGTTTAAAGAGTGTCTTAGGGTCATAGTCTTAGGGAGTCCTCTGATCTCAACTGGTGCAGTTAGTCTAATCTTTTTTAAGAACTTGAGTTTTTTTTTTTAATATATTTTTCTCCTGTTCTATCCAGGACCATCTACTGTGACTGCAGTTAGAATGGTCTCACTATCACTTCTCATGGTTCTTAACACAATAATAAGTGCTTAACATCTGTTATAATAATAATAATAATAATAATAATAATAATAATAAAATCAAGGGATGAATGAAAGCACAAATGATTTCTGTTATGGGAAATAAAGCCTTCCTAATTTATTTGAGGCAAAATGTAAATATGCACTAAAAGAGAAAAAAATAGATAGATAAATATTTTAAATGTATATGACATGCTATGAGTTGTATATCTAGGTTAAATCATGAGGCTTTAAAAATTACTTCTTTACATTTTATTATAATTTCCCAATTTTTAAAATATGCCAGATCTTGCATTTATAATTATAAAAAGTTAATTAAAAAGAAAAATAAAAAAGGAGTTAATAAGAGTCTACAATGAAGTAATAATAGTATTGGATAGTGTAATTCATCAAGGATTAGAAACATTTAGAAATAGGAAACAAAGAGTAAGGATAAAAAAATGCTTCTCCGTATGGCATATTACTTAGCCTCATTTTTAATTGAAAAAATTCATGATTTGACACAATGAAATCTCCATGATTGAAGACTGTATCAGTCTCACTGGAAAATATTCAAATGTCAATCATAAGGATGTTTCCTATGATGCACAGTAAATGTTGCATCATAGTAAATATTGACAGATTTCCCAAATTATTTAGATAGCTTCCCTCCTCCACTGTCCAAAATTGTTTGAACCAGTGATTTTCAGGTTTGCTTTCTATTTAAATTGGTATTTGGACAGTAAGGTGAAGGTTTTAGATCTGCTGAATGTGTGATTCCTTCTTTAACAGAGGGCAGAGAGTTATCCTCTCATATTTGACAACATGACCCTACTTTCTAGGGATGACCTGATGAAGCAAGAGAAACTATTACTACTAGTTAGAAACTCTATGTATCAAATGTATCAAAACCTTAAATTATTATTTTGAGGCAATATATAACAACACTGAGAACTCTGGTGGTGTACTGCCTAAGGCATTTGACTGCTCACCAGAAGGCTGGTGGTTCAAACCCACCAGTCACTCCTCAGAAGGAAAGTTGGGCAATCTACTTCCCTAGTGATACCACCTTGGAAACCCAAGGATGGCTCTGGGTGGTGGAAACAGTTAACACTTGTCTACTAACCCCAAAGTTTGTGATTCAAATCCACCCATCCAGAAGAAAGGACTGGTGTTCTGTTTCTGTAAAGATTACAGCCAAGAAAACCCTATGGAGCATAGTTCTACTCTGTAACACATAGGGTCAGGATCAACTTGATGGCAACGAGTTTGATTCTGATTTATAGCAACAACAATAGGACACACTAAGCAAACCCATATAACCAATCAATTCAGTTAGTTGTCTAGGGCTTTCCCTATGCTCCTGTCTTATCCTGTAGGGTCACTAGCATGTGCTTTTACTCAACTGCAGAGTTTTGTTTAGAAGAAGCAAGCATTTTGTGACTTTTGCCTCCACATTTTAAAGGCTTGTTGTTGTTGTTGTTATGTGCCGTTGAGTTGGACCTGACTCAAAGTGATCTCTCCTTGGGTTTCTGAGGTGGTATCGCTAAGGATAAGTAGATTGCCCAACCTTCCTTCCAAGGAGTGGCTGGTGAGTTTGAACTGCCAGCCTTCTGGTTAGCAGTCAAGTGCTTTAGGCACTACGCTACCATAGCTCCTTTCCAAGGCTTAGGAGATATCATTTCTTTGTCATGGAGCTTAGTTTTGGGGCTTCAACTGTGTATCTGATTGTGTACTTCAGAGTCACTAAGCTGAAGCAGAGTGCCACAAATATTTAGGCCAGACTACCAACTAAATTCATGACATTACATCATCTTTGTCTTCACCATGCCTGAAAGCAAGAGTATGTTGATCTTCTTTCAGCCAACCACATAGTATAACTTCCCTTTAGGTATTCCTGATAACCTCACTTTGACTTATCTGCCATGCAAAAGAAACTGGCATTTGAGAGAGTCCATTTAAAGGATACACATAAAATATTTATTTCTCAAGGTTCACTGCCTTTCCTTCAGTAATTAAGCTACATCACCCAAAGGCTATATTCTTGGACAACAATATTTTGACCACTCATAGAATGGTTCTCATAGAAATGAATAAATGATTTAAGATAATGTCCTGGCTTTCACCAAATGCTTATATAAGGGGGGGGGGGGGAAGAAACTATATATGAAAGATCTCTATTTATTTTCAATAAAATATGCTTAGGAGGGAGTTATCATATTGCTCATTGTTCCTTTTATAAAGATTTATTGGATATACACAAAATCTTTGTGTTTTAGGATCCAGTATAATGGAATGAAATTTTCATATTGTGGTTTTACGTTTAATGAATCCAAGTACTGGGCCACTGCTACATGAATTTGAGGCTATTTGTTTCATGAGGCACTGGACATGGCCTCCTGACCTGTGGGGTCTTTTTTTTTTTTTTTTAATTATATATGCTTCCTACATTGGGGGGTGGGCAGAAATGAACTGCTTATTTAGACTTTGTATAATGAAGTGGAAATTTGTAAGAATTTCTAATTCTGGAGGTAGTTTCATCATATATGTGAAAAACACATGGTCATTCCTCATTTGAAAGGCCTCCTTGAAGAAAGAAATGCTGCTATGATTTAGATCTACCTACATGCTACTAATGGATTGTCTTTTTAAAGATACCTGACTCTTGACCACAAACTATTTGAAATGAACACAATGATGATGAATATAATCATGGTGGAAAGATTAGCTAAATGGATTTATAATATGTCCCTGGACCTTAATTCTGACCACTGTAGGGATCCTGAGTTTTTCCTTAGATGGATGAAAGCTTATAAACTTATATTCTAACTTTCTAAGAGCCCCCAACTTTTAAAGTCTACAGCAAAGCTGCCTCATAGAAATCTCTGGAATGATGGAAATGTTCTGTGTACTGTCCTAAAGCATAGTCACCAGCCACATGTGATTACAGAGCACTTGAAATGTGGCTAGTGCAACTGAGGACTGAATTTTTAAAATTTTCTTTAATTAGTTAAATTTAAATAGTCACATATGCTTAGTGGTGAAAGTGATTTTGTTGAACAGAACTACTCTATAATAGAATATTTCTAAAGTTATGACAATTCTAGGACTGGAGAGTAAAACTTAATTCCAACATCATATTCTTTAAAAACCAAAAACCAAAACTCATTGCTATCGATTCCGACTCATAGCAGCCCCCTTTGGGTTTTCAGGGTGGTAAATCTTTATGGAAGTAGATTGTCCAGTCTTCCTTCCATGGAGTGACTTGTGGATTTAAACCACCAAACTTCTGGTTAGCAGTCAAATGCCTTAAGCACTATGCCACCAATCTTTAGGATGTAGAAGAAACCACACAAAGCAAAAATAAAAGCTCTCCACAACTACTACCACATTGAAAGTAAGGACCAGGACCCACTAATCTTTACATCCTTCAGTAAGTCTGTACAGTGACTTGCATAGAGAGAACAGTTACACATTTTCACTATCTCATTCTACAGCACTGGGCAGATGCTTAGAATTAAAAGGCAAAGAAATATGGAACACATAAAAAAGAATTGTATAAAATCATAGCCGTCACAGTCATGGCTGGGCTGAGGCCCTAACTATAATCCTGATAACCCACAGGCTCTTTTTCAATAAATCAAAGTATCAACAAATACATAAATGCATATACAAATATAGAAATAACTATTACTCTCACTTAAGCTTTACATAGATGCATATGCTCTGTGTAACTTACTCTTAGACACAGATTTATTTCTAAAATCCCTAGAGGTATCCTTAGGCTCTGGTAATCCACCTCCTGTCATACCTTATTGCTTAATTATAATGATGTATTTAACTTATTTATCACAAGAAAACAATAATCTTTCACTTTTAAAAAGCATGTGTTAACAGTGTTGTTAGATAATACTTCTTAGGAACACAGAGTACAGGAGTTAAGACTATCAAGGAAAGAGAATCACTGATATTGAAATGTCCCTAGAGAAGCTAGAAACGTCTATAAGCATATTTAAAATAAACTGCAGTGGTCCCAAAGCCTTTAATGGAGCTGGGAGAGCTGTTTAATGCACACTATCTTGCAGTAATCGCTGTAGTTTAAAATAGATTTTAATCAAGCACCATCTGCATAATAGGCTGAACAAACAACATAGAACTCCACTTATAACTCTTATCATATAAAGTAAATATTGTAAAATCTTCACCATAGAAACAAGGCATATCACAGCACTATTTTTTGTGTGTGATGGTACTGTTTCTGTAAGTGAAAGTTTTGCTACTCAAATTTATCTCTCTTTTCTTTCTAAACTGTACCATCTAAAAATCCCCTTATGAGAATAAATTCAAATGAGTGTGGAAAGTAAGTCATCTAGTTACTGTGAAATCAGCAAAGCTATAATCTCTCATTTTACAATGAGGTTTATTATTATCTTTAATAATAAGGGTACATTTAATGACTCAAAACATCAATTACAGAAAAACACATATGAAGTGCTATACTTTTGAAATGATTCACAAGTGTGAGGCATTGTTATCTGTCTCATCTTTTTTGAAGCAAATTCATTTTTAAGGCTCCCTGATTCTGCCAAACATAGCTGAGTACTGTTTTTGTGTGAGTTTAGCAAAGTCATTCAGTGGCTTTAAGTGAACAGTTTGGACTATTGACCAGAAAATCACTTTAAATGAAGGGGAAAGGTTAGTTGTAATTATCTCCATCTACTACTTTTACTAGTACAATGAACAAGGAAGACTGAAGAAGAGATGATGTTTTTGAGTTGTGGTGTTGGCAATGAATACTGAAAGTACCATGGACTGCCAAAAGAACGAACAAATTTGTCCTGGAAGAAGTGCAGCCAGAATGTTCCTTGGAAGCGAGAATGGCCAGACTTTGTCTCAATTACTTTGGCCATGTTATCAAAAGGGACTGTTCCTCCAGAGAAGGATATCATGCTTGGTAAAGTGGAGAGTTAGTGAAAAAGAGGAAGGCCTTCAAGGATATGGATTGACACAGTGGCTGCAATGATGGGCTCAGGTATAGCAAGGATTGTGAGGCTGGCACAGGACTGGGCAGTGTTTCCTTCTGTTGCACAGAGGGTCACTATGAGTTAGAGCCAACTCGATGGCACCTAACAACAACAACAGCAGTAATTAGTTCTACTTACCAGTTGTGCTGGATTCAGTTGCTTTTTCTAAATTTCCTTTTGTAGAGCAATACGTTTATTTTATATTCTTCTGGACTGAGGGCTTCTTCATGCAAAGAGTGTCCAATGTTATTGAGGTATGTTCAAATGAAAAAATTCCAGGTGCCTATGCTCACCCTCACTTTTTTTATTTCATGAATTAATTAAGTCTGCTTAGGTCACCTAGGGTGTGTCGAAGAATATAAACTCTTTGAAAATATTCTATCCTAGCACAGCTGAATTACTTGTATGGATTTCAGAACCAATTATTTGGAATCAGGTATGAAAGGTACCAAATATGACAGAAATTTATCATTTCCCCCCAAACTATTTTGTTAGGCTCATTCTTAACTAGTAAGGAATATATATATATATATATATATATATATACACACACATGTACATTACTTTCATTTATTACCACAAGAAAACAACAATCTTTCACTTTAAGCATGTGTTAACAGTGTTGTTAGATAATACTTCTTAGGAACACAGAGTACAGAGTACTGTGTGTGTGTGTATAATATTTATATATATATATACATTTTTTTTAAAATGAGGGAGATATATTAAATCAATTACTGGAGTCTAAGGTATCATACATATTACAATACATGAAGGGGTGAACAGTAGCATAACAAATACAGTTCACTGTGGAAAAAAACAGATTTTGAAATCCCAGTTTTAAATCCCATTGGTAGATAAAGCAGTTTCACATTTGCTTTAACCCTGCTTGATTTCACTTAATGTTTATAGAGACTTGTCTGTTTATCATTTTTAAATTTATTACAGGAATCTTACTGCCTTTAGAACAGTAGCAAATAAAAACTATCTCTAGAGGTTTATTTAATTGTTACACTAGAGACTTATCCTATTTGCCTTAAGAAAAAGGTTGAGGATTTTTCTTTCTTATGATATGGTGGAACACACGCATTGATGAACTGGGAAATCAGAAGGAACTCCTAAAGACAAAGATTAAGTGAAAACAAAAATTCAGAGACATCAACAGGGTACTAGTGCTGGTTTCATCTTGAAAATAGTTTGTTGAATTTGGTGAAATTGAGTCAAAGTGTAGAGCAGACAAAGGCAAAGCCCAGGATTGACCAAAAGTGGGATGTTGAGTACGACAGTTTCCATTGAAGTCAAGACACAAAAGGATTAGACTCTCGTTGCAATGGTAGTAGCATCACATCATGTCCCCTGTATGTGTCCTCCAAGGATCTGCAAGGATGATTGCTCTGACACATAAGGAATGAATGGAGAAGGCTAAAAAAAAAAAAAAGTCTTGCGGTAATTCACAAACAATTGCCAACATTTGTAAGGATATGTAGCCTGAATTCACACTAGTTGGGTGGTCTGAAAAAATTCAAGCCAAGAGATGGTTCAAATTGTAATGGTCCAAGATGCCTGGCAGAAGTAAACACAACTTTACTTTGGAAGAATCCACTTTCAAACTAGGTCTAAAGAAACTCATGTATATAAAATAATAATGAGTATCTGTCCTCATTCCAAAATTATAAAAATAATAAAATAAAATTAAACAAGGCATTAAGGCAAAAACCCTGTACTAACCACAGATAACTGGATCAGATTCCAAAAGACTTCATATATTGGTATTAGCAGAAAGAAGATATAAAACAAATAAATTGAACATGATAGGAGAGATTAAATATATGGGTAAAGAGCAAGCTACTAAAAAAAAAAAAAAAAAAAATGTCCAAGCAGATTTGAAAAAGAATTAAGGCAAATTACAAACATAAAAGAAATTAAAGCCTCAATAGACCAATTTAATTTTAGATTAGAAAGCGCTTAAAAGAGGATAATGAACTGGGAGACAGATATAAATAATCTGGATGTTATACAGAGAGACAAAGAAATGGAAAATGTGAAAGAGAAGAGGGATGGGGGATAAGGATAAGAAAGTCTAACTTATCTAATCAGAATTCAGAATGAGAGGGGAGCAAGAATGGAACAGAAGCAATACCTGAAAAAAAAAAAAATAATGTCTGAAAATTTTTCCAGCACTGATGGAAGAAATCTTAAAGTTCAGGAAAAATGTAAACACATATCACAGAGAAGGCACAGACACCAATGGGAAGGGATGATCTCGAAAAGGGTGGAGTAAAAGCAGATTAATTTTAAAGGAAGAAGTGAGATCAAGAACCTAAATGTAAGAAATAAAACCATAACATTCCTAGAAGAATACATAGAGGTATGGCTTCAGGCCCTAAGTTTTAATAATGGATTTGTAGAGTAACCACCCACAAAACTAACAACAAAAGACAAAACAGACAGAATGGACTTGGTCAAAATTGAATAAAGACTTTAACAACAACAGAGTGAAGAGACAATGGACAGAATCGGAGAAAATTTGGGGAACCACATATCAGATAAAAGTTTAATGTTCAGAATATAAAAATAATTCCTATAAATCAACAATAAAAAGAGAGCCCAATTAAAAAAACAGGCAAAGTATTTGAAAAGACATTTTACTGAAGAAGATATACAAACGACCAATAAGTACATGAAAAGATGCCCAATATCATTAGCTACAAGAGATGTAAATCAAAACCTCAATGAGGTACTACTTCATACCCACTAGAATAAGTATGATTATTTAAAAAAAAAAAAAGAGAGCGAGAGGGAGAGAAAGGAAAACAGTAGGTGTTGGTGAGGTTTTAGAGAAATTAGAACTCTTATCCATTGCTGGTGGATATGCAAAATGGAACAGCCACTGTGGTGAACAGTTTGGCAGTGCCCAAAAAGTTATACAAAGAATTACCATAACCCACTGCCATCAAGTTGATTCTGACTTACAGTGACCCTCATTTAGTTTCCAAGGCAGCAAATCTTTACAGAAGTGGACTGTTCCATTTTCCTTCTCCAGAGCAGCTGGTGGGTTTGAACTTTAAACCTTCTGGTTAGCAGTTAAATGTCTTAGGCACTGTGCCAACAGAGCTCCTTCCTGACAACTCCACTCCCAGATATATACTCAAGGGCCTTGAAAGCAGCAACACAGACACATAGATATCAATGTTCATTGCGTCACTATTCACAACAGACAAAATGTAGAAACAAGTTAAATGGCCATCAACTGATGAATGGATTAACAAAATGTAGTACAAACATACAACAGACTCTTACTCAGCTATGAAGTGAAATGAAGTTCTACTTACACAACATGAATGAATCTTGAAAACATTACGCTGTGTGAAATAAAAAATGCAAAAAATGCAACCACTGCTGTGGAGTCAGATCCAACTCATAGAGGACTTCCCCTTAGGTTTCCAAGGTGGTATATCACTATAGAAATAGATTGCCCAACCTTCCTTCCAAGGAATGGCTGGTGGGTTCGAACCGCCAGCCTTCTGGTTAGCAGTCAAACACCTTAGGCACTATGGCACCAGAGCTCCCTGAGTAAAATTAGTCAACCACAAAAGGACAAATACCATATGTTCTTACATAAAATAACAAGAAAAAGAAAATGTATAAAAACTAAAGTTTATTAGTGGTTACCATGGGAAGGAAGCAGGGGAAAGAGTCACTGTTCAGGAAGCAATAAGTTTTTGTTTAGGATGACAGGAATTTTGGCAAAGATTATAGGTGATGGTTGTACAGCATGATTAATGTCATTTATGTCACTCAATTGTGTACCTGAAAAACATTGAATTGGCAAGTGTTGTGCCTTACATATTTTTAAAACAACAACAATACTAATAAAAGACAGTGAGTCAGTGGACTTCTCAAAAGCAATGACAGGAGTCAAAATTCAATTGAATAGTATCTTATACTATTTTCCAAAATGCTGAATGATGGTAAGTCAATCTAGAATTCCATACCCACCAAAAGTATTTGTAAGTAAATATGTTATCAACAGATCCTCCCAAAAGAAAAACTGAAAGGCATAAGGAAAGTCATATCTGATAAAAGAATTATTAAATAAATGAGAAAATCCAAAAGGAAAAAAAAATTGAATAAAAGAATAAAAATACATTTCATGAGATTTAGTAAATTATAGAAATTATTTAAATTATAATTTTTTAAAAGAATAGTGGCAATAACAGCTCCCAATATAAAGTGGAAGGACTGTGTTTGAAGTTAAAGTATTCTAAGGAGGAGAGTAAAGATATTGATCAATTTTAGACTTTATATATTTGCACACTAAGGATAGCTTAAAGAAGAGAGTGTGTGATTTTTAAACATCATTTAAAAAATGAAATGAAAAAAACAAAAAGAATTTTGAAGAAAGGAAGAACAGAATAAATGAAACACAAGATATTTATAGAATTAACAGAAATCAACATAGGAAAATTTGGAGAAAGAAACCCAAATGCTTTAGTATTTATATTAATGTAAATGAAGTAAATATTTCATTTAAATATGTAAGATTGTCCAGCAATATGCAGTTTATAAAAGACCCATGAAAAACATAAGAATACATCCAAAAGAACAATTGAAATAAAAGAATGGAAAAATATATGCTATGATTCTTTAAAGGAAAAACTGTGCCAAAAATATACTTTCAATGCCAGATACTTTAAGTGTCTTAAAGGGTTTGGTGTATTGCAAGTACTGGATTACTGGATTACAGGATTACAACTATAAGATGGCCAAGTTTTATCTTTGTGTGTTTTACTGTATGTCTTATTTATGACTTAAGGTTGTCAAGACAACTTCATAGCAATCAGAACTATGGGTATTGTTTATAAGCTGAAAAATTATTTTACTAATGTATTTACAATATTTCTGTCAAAACAAATTTATTTCATTTAAGTATTTAGTTAAATAAGCTATAAATAATATATAATTACTTAAAGAGAATATAAAAATGTTAAGAGGGAAGCTTTAAAAGCTTATTTTTCTGGTGTGAGATGAAACGTTCCTTTTTAGTTTACTTGTTAGAAATGATTTAAATGATCTTTTTGAATTAACACTATTTCACAGTTAACTGAAGCTGTTGCAGTACAACCCTCCACATAAATCCTCAGACATAAAGGATAAAAAAAGTTCAGCTTAATGCTTAACTGTGATGTAGAATGAGCATTTTCTTCAGGGGATTAGTCTAGGCATTTAATAAATATAAGTTGAATAAATGAATAGCAGCATTTTGAATTGAGGAGAAGGTGAAGAACAGTGTATAGAACTGAAAAAGATGGGTGGAAAATACTTCAACTAAACATGAACTTGGGAATGTTTATGCAGAGGAGGAAAAAAAAAGCCATTTTAACTGGGGCATGCTCTAGAAATTCATTCTTAAACTCTTTACAAATCCTTCATTCAAGAATATGCCACTACACAAACATTTATATATGGGTGGACAGATGGGTGGACAGGCTGAACTATTAGGTCTGTCTATGCAGGGGTAGTGTGCCCAAGACCATGTATAGGGTGGGCACACAATATTTCTACTAGTGTATTTGTATGTTCTGTAAGAATTCCCAGGTATACAGCAGAGCTGATAAGGGACAAGGTTGTAGTCACTTCTTGGCCACAGCCAACTACCCAGAGGGAGTGAGTAGTTGGACCTGTGGGCTTGGGACCATAGTCACAGGGACATCAAACGCAACTGGTAAAACATACTACACAAAAACATTGTTCCAGATCCTACTTTGGTGAGTAGCGACTGGGATCTTAAAAGCTTGCAAGCCGCCATCTAGATGCAACAATGGGTCTCTCCTTGTCCAGAGAAAACAAGAATGAAGAAAACCAAAGACACATAGAAACAATTAGTCCAAGCAACTGGTACACATGCGATCCTCAGCCTATACAACTACGAGACCAGAAGAATAGATGTGCCCGGCTATCACTGTCAACTGATCTATGTAGGAGATCCTGGATAGTGTGGGAGAACAATGTGGAACAAAACTCAAAATCATTTAAAAAAAAAAAAAAAAAGGGACTAGGTTTGCTGGTCTGATAAAGCCTGATGGAACCACTGAGACTATCGTCCCTACCTGCCCTTCAGGTCTAGAATTGAACCCACTCCCATGCCTTCCAGCCAAATAAAAGACAGGAATATAAGCTGAACATTTACATTAGGTAGATACACTCCTTGGAGAGATCAATCATGGCAGAATAGAAGGGCTGTGTATGTACAGGGAGACAGTTTGGGGGCAGGTGTGCTTAGGAGGGAAGGACACAGGGAAGAGGCAACTATGGGGAGGAAGTGAGAGGGGAGCTGTCACATTGTGGGAAATTGCAGTCAATGTCATGGCACAAAGTATATGGGAGCTGCTGTATGGAAAGTGAATTTGCTTTGTAAAGTTTCCCCAAATCACAATAAAAATTAAAAAAATAAAAGAATATGCCACTACAGAATACACCTTCTTCTATACAATGCTTAACATCATCACTAATGAAGAAGTATACATTATTACATCCCTTAGAGCAATAGACCATGGGGCACCAGAGGGGCAACATTCACATGGAGGAAATGCAGGACAAACAGGAGTGCATAACTATGAGGGGCACAGGGGAAGGTTACTGGGCAGGGAGGGGAGGAGACTGGGTTAGGGTTGGGCATGGTAAATGGGGAGTGAAACTAAATGTACATGTAACATTGAATGTAAAACTAACTCTTAAAATAAAAAATAAAAATAAGAAAATTAAAAAAAATAAGAAGTATACATTATTTTGAGATTGGCTATTGAGTGATTGGAACTTCTTGAGTTGTATCCAGTTATTCAATCAAACACTAATCTAGGTAAACATCTACAGGAGCTCTGGTATCGTAGTGCCTAAGGCACTTGACTGCTAACCAGAAGGCTGGCGGTTCAAACCCACCAGCCACTCCTCGGAAGGAAGGTTGGGCAATCTACTTCCGTAGTGATACCGCCTTGGAAACCCAAGGAGGGGTCACTATGAGTCGGGTCCAACTCAATGGCAAATAAAAACAACAGCAACATTAACATCTACATTCAGTTGACTCTAAGTAAAGGGTATTAGTCTCAATAATGTGAGTAAGCCTTATTCAATCAGTTGAAAAGCCATCAAAGCAAAACTGAGGTTTCCTGAGGAAAAAGAAACACACTGGCTCAAGGGTATAACTACTACCTGAGTTTCCAGCCTGCTGGCCTGCCCTACAAATTTTGGATTTGCCAAATGCACCCCTTACCCCCCTCATCATATGAACCAATTTCTTGACATGAATCCCTTTATACATAGATAATAAAGAGCTCTGGTGGTACAGTGCCTAAGGCATTTGAGCACTAACCAGAAGTCTGGTGGTTCAATCCCGCCAGCCACTCCACAGACGGAAGATGGGGCAATCTACTTGGTGTGAAGATTTACTGCCTCAGAAACACAATGGGGGTCTCCATGAGTTAGAATCAACTCAATGGCAGGGTTTTTTTGTTTTAATTGTTGTTGTTATTTGTTTTAATAGACAGACAGATAGATAGATTCTACTGGTTCTGTTTCTCTGGAGAAACTGACTAATATAGACACTGGCAAAGTTTCACATCAGCTTGGAAGCTTATGACATAAAAATTCATGCCTCAGAAAAAGTATAAGCTATGGACCTTGGAGGTCAATAGCAAATGGCTGAATCTATGAATGTTCATTCTATGAACTCCAGGTTTCTACCCACTTTTCTACTTATATGGTGCAACCAAACCAAAAACCAAACTCACTGCTGTTGAGTTGGATCCGACTCATAGTGACTCCTCGTTGTTTTCGAGGTGGTATCACTATGGAAGTGCATTGTCTAACCTTCCTTCCGAGCAGTGGCTAGTGGGTTTGAAGCACCAGCCTTCTGGTTAGCAGGCAAATGCCTTAGGCACTGTATCACCAGAGCTCCCTATATAATGTGAAGTAGGTGAAAAATGTTATTGTGACTAAGAATAATCCTGTAAAAATTTACTGTCAGAAGATGCTACTAATTTTGCATTTAATTTCCTGAAATGTCAGCAATGAATACTGATAAAGATACAATCCAGATGCACAAATTGATCTTTACTATGAGAAGGGTATTCATTTTTTCCCCCTACAATACAGTATATGTCATCTACATTTAGGAAATTAATTAGAATTATCCACACATAATCCAATATCTAAATCATTGGCCACAAACAAAATTCTTAGTGCAGTAGTCCCTCCCCCCACCTTATCTGCAGGGGATAGTTTCTAAGACCCCTTGGGTGCCTGAAACCACGGATAGTACTGAACCCTATGTATATATATTTTTCCTGTACATACCTACGGGTACCTATGGAGGGTGTCCCGAATAGGCAGCATTAACCAGTTGGACACCAGTCGGTAGGGTGCAGCATAGTCGCTCACCCAATTGTGTTTTCCAGCAAAGGATTGAGGAAGCCGGCTCCATGGTGGAGCTGGATGACAGCGTGAGATTTCATCACGCTATTCAGAACGTCATGCAATTCAAGTATTTTCAGACCATGGTTGACACTCGTGGGTAGCTGAAACCATGCACAGCAAAACCGCAGCTAGCGTGGACCTACTGTATATACGTTTAAGTCCAGTTGACAGCTGCCATTAGAATAATCCATATATTCTTAAGAATATTATTTCATTCTCTAAATGCTCAGCTAAAAGCTAGGATTTCACTAGCTTTTACAATAAATGATTTATATAATATCAACAAATAGCTTCCTGCCTAGTTACCTTGACCCAATGGGATGCTGGCTCACTGCCAGCAGGGAGAGACTGAGGGTGGAGGGCGTCAGCACAGGAAGTCAGGTTTGGTTTCGTAGATTTATCTTTCCCATAAGGCTAAATAAATCAATGAATCACTGTTTATATGGACTTTAAAATAATGAGGGTAGCTATTGGAAAGCTACCTATATTGATCAGAATACAACAGTGTTGCCTTTGTTAGCATGCTGATGGTATAATTTTCCAAAAGCAAAATTCTCACGAAAGTGAGAAGAAAGCCAAGTGGCTGACATGCCAGTGACTGTTCATTAGAAGATTCAAACAAACAAAACCAAGAAGAAGAAAAAAAGGAGGATGACTATGAAGTACTTATGTCACCATGAATGTTTTTCACAGTAATAGGCTCAAGAGTCTTTCTCACTGGGGCAACTTTTGAAGATGCTTGATTGGTAATTAAGGCAACAATAAGATTATTTTGGTGTTTTTGAATAAGAGAGTACTCAGTTTTGGTTCAGTCATTTTCATTTAAAAAGCTGCCTCTAGCACATTAAGGAACTAACTACCTTCCACAACTATTTTTCTAGTTTAAGAACATGTAAGACTTTTCGTCTCATCCAAATAATGTTTAAACATGGCACAGTTGGTGACACTATTGGTGACACAGACTGATGACAGCCATATTGTCATGAGTACAAAATAAATGCAATGAACATCTAGGCTGCTGTTTCTAGAAATCACTCATCTGATATCCCGGGCCCCTGGTTTCTTCATTCTCAATATGAAATAGTTGGATTAGGCAATCTCAAAGATTTCATCTAACCATAACATTTATACATACATGCACACACAGAGATGAATCACTGCAGCTCTGGAATGTGGCTTTCTTTATAACTCATGGTTTTGGAAATGGATAGTGGTAATGTTTGAATAACAGGATGAATGTAGTTAATGCCACTGAGTTGTGCATGGAAAAATGTTGAATTGGCAAATATTCTGTTTTATATATATATTTACATATATATATATATATATATATATATATAAAACATAAAAAAAAAGTTCACATGTTTAAACTGAAGTAAAGTAAGACTTTTTTTGAATGGTAAGTTTGATGTTTGATGATCAGTCCTAAAAATTGTATATTATTCACTATATACATTTTGTGGGTGCAGACTACTTTTATGCTTACTGTATCTATATTTAAAGGACTCATTGTAGATTTAAAAGTGTAATTTGGTAAGCAGGTGGTTTAGTCCATTCTGCTTGTAATCTCATTCTTCACTGAAAAAGAGTATTCTCTATGTCCCCACCAACGTTTCTTATTTGGATGCATAAATTTAAAACTCATACACCCTATAATTCAAGAAAGGTGCCACAGGATAATTTTTTCAGCAACTGGCTGTTACTACAGGTCCTGCAAATACCCAGCCGTACCTTAGAAGTGTCATCTCCTTCATCTTCATGCACCGAGCTGGATGGGGAAGGAGTTGCAGACTTGCTTCCGGGTGGAGAAGGTGAGTTGTGGGGAACATTGCTCCCTCCCATATTCAAGCCAAGTTGGGCACTGAGCTGAGATTGGTTAATAGTGGTCAGCTGACCATGTGGCATCATCCCAGACTGCTGCCTGACATCTGCAGGCTGACCCCGAGGTCTCATGGCTGCCATCTGAGGGTGAGCACTATACTGAGTTCCTTCAGGATTCCGAATATCTTGCATCTACAAAAAAGGAAATTGGAAAGGAATAGTTTTCATAAATAAGTATGTTTCTGGGAAGTTTTTTTTTTCCCCCTGAATTCTTTAGACTGCAGGATGTCCTGCTGAACTACACACATTTTTTTCTGAGGTAAAATAATCTTTACATTATATACCAATGCAGGTGCCGTTACCAAAAGAATAGAATTTGAGCATTAATTTAGCATCACATTGCATTACCCACAACCTGATTTATTAATAGTCTTTCAGTAGGAATCCAGTGTAAACATACATCATTTATAGATTTATATGGTGTAAATTTCCAAATATTGATGCTTATTAGAGTGCCTAGGAAAGTTAGAGTGCCTAGGAGCTATGGTAGCATAGTACCTAAGGCACTTCACTGCTAATCAGAAGGCTGGCGGTTCAAACCCACCAGCCACTCTTTGGAAGGAAGGTTGGGCAATCTACTTCCGAAGTGATACTGCCTTGGCAACCCAAGGAGGGGTCACTATGAGTCGGGGCCGACTCGACGACAAACAACAACAACAGGAAAGTTATACAGTTATTAGTGATTATAGCATTCACAACAATTCATTAAACCCTATTTCTTTTATTTTTATCATTTAAGAAAGGTTTTGGGAGATAATAAGTGTTCTATGGTTCTCAGTTTAATTCTAGATAGTCTAGTACTGACGACAATGATCTATTATCTCATCACACTTACAGGCTGGTATTAACCAATTGAGTAATTGACTATTGAAATGATTTGCCTGCACAGTCAGATTTGAAAGTAAAGCTCTAAAGTTTCAAGGTTGCCATATTAATCCATTATGCTATCTGGGTCACTGCTTTTTAGCCTTAATGAGACTCACTCTTGTAATTCAAGCAATGAATTTCATCTCTGTAAGGATTAGAATTAAAAGCATTGGGGGATGAAGCTCTTAATGTATCTAAGGGTCAGATGTGTTGTCTAAGAGCAGTATGGTGGATTTCACTTAACATTTCCCTAGCATTTTCAAATTTAAAATAACGGGACTATTTAGCAGTGCTTCCAGAAGCAACTCAGTTTCCTCACTCTGAAGAGGCTTGGAGAATCAAGCAAGGAAAGAGTGTTTAAAAGAGGAGAAAGAAGAAAAAAAAAAAAAAAAGACAAAAGTGAAATATGGAATGGTGGTGAACTGACATTTTGGAATGAAAAATAAAATTAATATGGTTATCGTAACCTGTTTAATTAAAAAAAAAAAATTTACAAGGTCTCAGATTTGCCCAGTAATTGCCTGCCTGCAAATGTCACTGTGACGTGAAAATATTGTGAAGGCCAATTAAGCAACCTAATCATAGGCTTTGGTAGGCAGTGGAGGGGGAACAAAATCAAAATCATTTTCTACCAATGCTCTCTTGTCATTTTACCAATCTAGTTAGATCCATCTGAAATTGAAATTATGGCTGGTCAGGGTCCCAGTGTTTGCCTTGAGTTACTTGATTAGGTTTTCTACCTGTACCATAAATTCTTGTATCATTCTTGTACTATGTTTTTGTGTTAGTCATTCTCACCACTTTTCCAATAATTGCTGTTGCTCCTTCTTTTCAGACTCAGTTCCAGGCAGCCTAAGCTCTGGGCTCTTTTCCATTAAGACTGAGGCTGCTTCCATGATTTTATATCTGCTGCTTTGCTAGTCTGAGCTGTATCTATACCTAATCCAGATTGAATTCCTCTAACTTTTTAGAGATAGCTCATTATTTTCCTTTTTATGAAGTCCCTCAATAAGTAATTATTACTATTCAGTGATACATGTTAGAGCTGTAAGGGCACTAAGGCACACTCTTAGTCCCTGGGACAGGAAACTTAGGTGCAGGCCATTGTAAAAGCATGTCAAATATTTGTTGAATAAATATATAAATGAATGAATAAAGCCCAGAGATTTAGTGACTTGAAAAAAATCACAGAGCTTGAGATAAAATATGCCTCTCTCAAATTCAGTCTTAGGTACTCGCCTCTTATTAAACAGCCAGTTCAACATTTTAAGTATGCTAATAGAGAAAAATAGTTATTTAAAGATAATTCAAAATGTTCTTTCAAATGTTGTATATGTAAATTAATGATTGTTTTCATGGGGTGTATTCATGTTGTCCTAGTCATAGTGACTAAAACAGTTCTTGTCCCTTCTTAGCTGTTCATAGAGCAGTACCTGGGTGGTACAAATGTTAAGGCTCTCAGCTCCTCACCAAAAGTTTGCAGGTTCAAGTCTAGCCAGAGGCTCCTTGGAAGAAGGCCTGGTGCTGTACTTCCCAGAAATCAGCCATTGAATACCCTGTGGAGCACGTTCCACTCTACACATGGGGTCACCATAAGTCAGGGTAAACTGGCTCGTAACTGGTTAGCTGTTTATATTGTTGTTTGTTGTTGTTATATGCCGTCGAGTCAGACCCGACTCATAGCGACCCCTCCTTGGGTTTCCGAGGCAGTATCACTATGGAAGTAGATTGCCCCATCTTCCTTCTGAGGAGTGGCTGGTGGGTTTGAACCACCAGCCTTCTGGTTAGCAGTCAAGTGCCTTAGCTGTTTATAGAACATCTAAACATCTGATCTTTAGAAATAGCACAGGTTTTCACAAATATCCTTAAAGTTGTGCCATCAACAGTAGTAGCTGTTAGCTGCTGTTGAGTCAGTTCTGACTCACAATGACCCCATACACAACAGAATAAAACACTGCCTGGTTCTTCACCACCCTCACAAACATTGCTATGTTTGAGCCTGCTGTTGCAGCCACTGGGTCAATCCATCTCATTGAGGGTCTTTTTTTCACTGGCCCACTGCTTTACCAAGCATGATGTACTTCTCCAGGGACTGATCCCTCTTGATCACATGCTCAAAGACATGAGATAAAGTCTCACAATCCTGCCTTCTAAGGAGTATTCTGGCTGCACCTCTTCCAAAACTGATTTTTTTTTTTCTTCTGGCAGTTCATTGTATATTCAATGTTCTTTATCAATACCACAGTTCAAATGCATTAATTATTCTTTGGTCTTGCTTATTCATTCTCCAGCTTTCTTATGCATATGAGGTGAATGAAAATACCATGGCTTGGAACAGGTTCACCTGAGCCCTCAAGGTGACGTCTTTGTTTTCTAACACTTTAAAGAAGTCTTTTGCAGCAGATTTACCCAATGCAATAAGATGTCTGATTTCTTGACTGCTGCTTCCATGGGTGTTAATTGTGTATTCAAGTAAAATGAAATTCTTGACAACTTCTTTATTTTCTCCCTTTATCATGGTTGGTTGCTTATTGGTCCAATTATGAGGACTTCTGTTTTCTTTATGTTGAGGTGTTATCCATATTGAAAGTTGTAATCTTTGATCTTCATCAGTAACTGCTTCAAGTCCTCATCAGTTTCAGCGAGCAAGGTTATGTCATCTGCATATCACAGATTGTTAATGAGTCTTCCTCCATTCCTGATGCCATGTTCTTCTTTATTTAGTCCAGTTTCTTGGATCATTTGCTCAGCATACAGATTGAATAAGAATGGTGAAAGGATACAACCTTGATGCTCACCTTTCCTGATTTTAAACCATGTAGAATCCCCTTGGTCTATGTACAGTTTTCTCATGAGCACAATTAAGTGTTCTGGAATTTCCATTCTTCACAATGTTATCCATAATTTGTTATGATCCACAGTCAAATGCCTTTGCATAGTCAACAAAACACAGGTAAACATCTTTCTGGTATTCTCTATTTTCAGCCAAGGTCCATCTGGTATCAGTAATGATATTATTTGTTCCATGTCCTCTTCTGAGTCAGGTTTGAATTTCTGGTGTTCTCTGTCAATGCACTACTGAAACAGTTTTTGAATTATCTTCAGTAAAATTTTATTTATGTGTGATATTGATACTGGTCAATAATTTCCACATTCTATTTGATCACCTTTCTTTGGAATGGATACAAATATGGATCTCTTCCAGTCAGCTGTCCAGGTAACTGTCTTCCATAGATCTTCCACAGATGACTTTCATAGCTGTCTTGACATCGATGAGTGAGCACTTCCAACATTGCTTTCATTTGTTGAAACATCTCAGTGGGTATTCTGTCCATTCCTGGAGTCTGGGTTTTCACCAATGCCCTCAGTGCATCTTTGCACTTTGCAGATATCAATGGTATCTTCAGTACCATTGGTTCTTGATCATATGTTACCTCCTGAAATTGTGGAACATTCACCAATTCTTTTAGGTACAGTAACCCTGTATTCCTTCCATCCTATTTTGATGATTCCTGCATTGTTCAATATGTTGTGACTCAAGGCTTGAATTTAGTTCTTTCAAGCTTGAGAAATGTTGATCATGTTTTTCCCTTTTGGTTTCTAAGTCCAGGTCTTTGAATATTTTGTTAAAATACTTTATTTCATTTTCTGGACCCACTGTTTGAAATCTTCTGTTCAACTCTTTTACTTCATCACTTCTTCCATTTGCTGTAACTACTCTATGATCAAGAGTGAGTTTCAAAGTCTCTTTGACATCCGCTTTAGTTTCTTCTTTCTTTCCAGTATGCTAATGACCTTTTGCTTTCTTTATGTATGATACCCTTGATGCCATCTCACAATTCATCTGGTCTTTGGTCATTAGTGTTCAATGCATCAAAGCTATTTGAGATGGTCTCTAAATTCAGATGGTCATACTTTGGCTCTATTAGACTTTTAAAAAAATTCTTGAGCTTCAACTTTAAAATTGCATATGAGCAATTGGTGGTATGTTCAGCAATTGCCCCATGGCCTTGTTCTGACTGATAATATTAAACTTAAGGAGCTCTGGTGGTGTAGTTCCTAAAAGCATTTGACTGCTAACCAGAAGGCTGGCAGTTCAAACCCACCAGCTGCTCTGCAGAAAGAAGATGGAGCAATCTACTTCGTAAAGGTTTACTGCCTCAGAAACCCAGTGGGGGTTGCTATGAGTTGGAATCAACTCAATGACAGTGAGTTTGGTTTTTTGAGTTTTATTGTCTCTTTCTACAGATTTAGTTGATTTTATTTCTGTGTATTCCACTCCTCAGAAGGAAGGTTGGGCAATCTACTTCCGTAGTGATACTGCCTCGGAAACCCAAGGAGGGGTTGCTATGAGTTGGGTCTGACTTGGCAGCACATAACAACATTCCATATGACAAGATCAATGTGTACAGTCACCATTTATGTTGTTGGAAAGAGGTATTTCTGATGAATATGTCATTGTCGTTGTTATGTGCCATGGAGTTGGACCCAACTCAGCGACCTCTCCTTGGGTTTCTGAGGCAGTATCACTATGGAAATAGATTGCTCAACCTTTCTTCTGAGGAGTGGCTGGTGGATTTGAACTGCTAGCCTGCTGGTTTGCAGTCAAGTGCCATAGGCACTATGCTACAAGAGCTCCTGAATATGTCATTAGTCTTACAAAATTCTATCATGCGAACTCCAACATTGTTTCTCTCACCAAGACCATATTTTCCAAATACTGATCCTTCTTCTTTTTTCCCAACTTTGGCATTCTAATCACCAGTAATAATCAATGCATTTTGATTGCATGTTAGATCAATTTCAGACTGGAGATGTTAGTAAAAATCTTCTATTTCTTCATTTTTGGCAATAGTGGTTGCTGCATAAATTTGAATACTAGTCCTATTAACTGGTCTTCCCTGTAGGCATATAGAGATATTATCCTATCACTGACAGCATTTTACTTCAGGAATGATCTTGAAATGTTCTTTTTGACAATGAATTTGATGTTGTTCTTCAATGTGTCATTCCCAGCAGAGTAGACCATATGAATGCCTAATTCAAAATGGCCAATACCAGTCCATCTGAGCTCAGTAATGCCTTGGATATAGATCTTCAAGCATTTCATTTTTGACACTTCCAATTTTCCTCAATTCAGAATTTGTACATTCCATTTTCCAGTTTCTAGTGGATGTTTGCAACTGTTGCTTCTTATTTACAATTGTGCCATATCAGCCAATGTAGGTCCAGAAAGCTTTACTCCATCCACATAATTAAGGTCAACTCTATTTTGAAGAGGCAGCTCTTCCCCAGTCTTATTTGGAGTGCCTTCCAACCTGAGGGGCTCATTTTCTGGCAATGTATCAGCCAATGTTCTGTGGCTATTCATAAGCCAACTATTCACTAGCCACCTTTTTCCGAAGTAGATCACCAAGGGCTTCTTCCTAGTCAGTCTCAGTCTGGAAGCTCTGCTGAAACCTGTTCACCACTGATAATCCGTCATTGCAACACTGGTGGCATAGCTTTTAGCATCACAGCAACAATGCAAGTCACCACAGTAGGGCAAACTGACAGATGAGTGGTGGGAACACGAGTGTTGTTACTAACAGAAGGTACTATAAAAGAACAGGACCAATATTAGAAATACAAAGAAAAGGCATATTATATACCAAGTACTTTACAGGCCTACTAACTAATGCTCTGAGTTCTTACTGTGTTTTATCAGACTTTTAGCACATAAACAACTCTTTCATCATAAGCTTGAAGGAATAGAGCTGAGGTCCTATGTGTGGCAGCCTCCTCTCATAGTACATGTCCTAACACTTATCTTTGTAGGATTCAGAATACAAGACCTGCAAATTAGAAGTATTTACTAGCAAAACAAACAAACAAACAAAAACCCTTTAAATTATTGACTCAAAAGTATTTAATTGACATTTTTACTTCTAATTTATATAATCAATTTCAATTCTGACCAAGTTACAAAGCATGTATAGCTTGTAACATATGTTTGTTTTTATCCATTTTTTTTCTTATTATTTTTTTTTTTTTCGTGTGATAAAATGGCTAAATTGGCTAAAATGGCAAATTTTATGTCAGATATATTTTAAGTATACAACACAGTGGCATTAATTACATTAACAATACTGTGCAATCTTCTCCACTATATATTGTCCCAAATTTTTCAAACTCTGTGCCCCTTAAGAAATATCTTTCCCTTCTCCTCTCCCCCAGACCCTAGTAGCCTCTAATCTACTTTGGGAACAATCTGATTTGAGCTCAGTTTTCTTCCCACCCTCTCAGTAATCTCATGGTTTTAACATGGCATTGAAGAGGATGATTTCTAAACAGATGACATTACATACAGAATTTCCAGTTTATAACCACTATCAAAAGTCTTTCAAAGCCTAAAACAAACTCACTATCTCTTTCATGGCTTTGGTTTGGTTTGGTTGTTTTTCATGTTAATTTGCATTCACACTCTAATCCCAGAAGTAGAAGGAGGTAGGAATGGCTAAGTAGGGGTGAAGAATCACTTTAGGTAAGGGCAATTCAGTAATCAATAGGGCACCTATGTCTTTCAACAGACTCATCATTAGTTCAAAGTATCTTGTTGCCAGTGCTGTTAGGCCAGGCAAGTGGCAGCTTTGACAAGTTCTCTGTGTGGAAGGTGGCAAGCACAAATTAGAGCACATGCTAGTCTCTTTAGCCCTCACATGCACTTTGTTCAGAGTCAGATCTTGACATCCATGGTGACATTTCAGAATTAGGAGGAGTATTCCCATTTTGTCTTGCTTTCATAGGAGGCACTTTAGTATTAATCACCAGCTGATGTACAAGCTGGGGAAAAGTAAGTGCATGGAGTCTGTTTACTGAAAGGTAAAAATTAGTTAGCTCATGCAGGTAAGCTGATACTTTGATTACTACTTTTCTTCTAGAAAAATATCAACTGACTACAGATCCTTAATGTCAAATACAAAACCTGGACTTGCAAAACATTATATGCTGTTAATCTCCCATATTTTAAGTTTATTTTGAATAATTCACTTAAATTATGCTTTAGTGCCTGTTCTCTCTGATTCTTCTCTACTCTTTTGCCAGCTTGTCTTCTTCCTACAACTTCTCAACCTTAAATGCTTCTCTAGCATTCTGTTTTCAGTCACATTTCTTCCACCAAACTAAGCTACATCATAGCTTTACTAATGGGGAAACTTCCAAATGAAAATTTACAGTTCAGAACTAAACTCCAGGCCTAACTTTACAACTGCTCAACTACTTGCTAGAGAGCACTACATGGATATCCCATCTGCTAGAAACTGAACAAATTTTCTTCTTTTTCAAACCTATCTTTTCCTGTATACACATATTTCCTATTGATGTTCAATTTTTCTGCTACTTCTACTCAATTGTTCCTTGTGTGTTCTGATGAGTCTACTATAAAATATCTCCTACATCTGCCTTCCCTTTCATTCCCACACCTATTTATCTATTTAAGGACTTCATTACCTCTTCATTTTTAATAGTTACTTAACTATTCTTCCCCAAAGAATCTCTTAACATCTTCCTGAAGAGTATAGTAAAACTGAGCTCTGTGAGCCATCATTCTAAAACTTTTCAGTAATATCTGCCTATCAAATTGAATCCAAAAACATCAGCATGATATTAACCAACTAAAAACCAACTCATTGCCATCGAGTCAATTCCAACTCACAGCAACCCCTACTGGGTTTCCAAGGTGGTAAATCTTTATGGAAGTAGATTGCCCTGCCTTCCTTCTGCAGAGTGGCTAGTGGGTTTGAACTACCAACCTTCTGCTAAAGTCAAATGCCTTAGGTACTATGCCACCAGAGCATGATATTGTTGTTGTTATGTGCCATCAAGTTGGACCTGACTCATAGTGACCCCTCCTTGGGTTTCCAAGGCGGTATCACTGTGGAAGTAGATTGCCCAACCTTTCTTCTGAGGAGTGGCTGGTGGGTTTGAACCACCAGACTTTTGGTTAGCAGTCGAGTGCCTTAGGCACTATGCTACCAGAACTCCTTGTGGCATGATATTAAAGGTCTTTAAATAAACCTATTCCCTATAACTGTCCTTTACACACTGTTGTTCAGCCAAAGCCTGTTAACTCCTACTCTTTGCCTACATCTCGATCACATCTTTGCCTATGCTGCTGCTTCTTCATTCAATAAACATTTTCTGAATGTATGTAGTCCGAAATTTTTAAAAGAGAGAAGAAAAATAAAAAACCTTACTTCTTTCAGTGATTTGTAGCTTGCACAGTACTTTTTCCTACTAAATCTTATAAATCCCCTATGAGGTAGCAGGGTAGGAATTACTATTTGCATAAGGTTATTTAGATTGGAAGAGGTTAAAAGATCTGAGATCTCCCTATGAACAAAGACTGAAGTAGAAATGAAATATGTTTATTTTACATACTTGTTCTCTTTGGCCATTAACATCTACACATATCTAAACCCTAAATATACTTTAAAGTCAATTTAAAAAGATAGCTCATCTACAAAGTTCCAAGAATCTTTTCTTTCTGAATTGCCACAGTATTTTGTTTGTACTTTCTTGATACAGCACCACTTTTAAATTTCTTACTCTAATTGTACAGACCTTCTAGAGAGTAAGATTCTTGACTAGTCCATGACTAATTCACTTTTTAGTCCCTCATGAGATCTCATTTAGTTAACAGATATTTAAGTATTTGAGAAAATACTTGCTGAGTTAGTGTATAAATGAAGGAATAAATACTACAAGTATGAACTACTTCACCCATTTTTTTAAATTTATTTTCCTTCTTCTGTGAAGACTAACTAGCATTAGTCACAAGGTGAAAAGATTTGATTAATGTCTGTTTTCTCTGAGACAGCAACTTCAAGCTACTTTATAACAACTATCATACTTTTGTCCTGCATATTAACTGCTGTAGCGTTGATTCCAACTCATGATGACCCGATGTGCATCAAACAGAACTAAGCTTTTCAATGGCTGATTTTTTACAGAAGTAGATTGCCACACCTGTCTTTTGAGGTGCCTCTGGGTAGATGTGAACCTCCGACCTTTCAGGTAGCAGCTGAGCGTTTTAACCATTTGCACCACACACTGACGCTTTCCTGAGAAAAAAAAAAAAACCTCCAGTATTTGGCTGTCTGACAAGGGGCTGACAAAAGGAGGTACTTACCAGCTTAGAAACCCCAAAGCACACCCATTGCCATTGAGTCAATTCTGACTCATAGCAACCCCCAGAGGGTGTCCAAGGCTGTAAATCATTATGGAAGCAGACTGCCTCATTTTTCTTCCACAGAGCAGCTGGTAGGCTTGAACAATTGACCTTTTGGTTAGTAGCTGAATGCTTTAACCACTATACCACCAGAGCTCCTTAGCTTCTCTTATAGCTATGTATAATCATAGCTATGTATCCCATATGCTTGGGATAATGAAATATAAATGAAAGTGTTGTGTGATACTGCTAAGAAGTCTCCATAAAGGGGGAGTGGGGGTGGGCTAAACTTCTTTTGCTCTTTTTTTCTTCCTGTTAGCTAAACAGAAAGGTGATGATTAGAGTTTGGGGAGACATCTTAGATCCAGAGGCAGAACATCTTTAGATGTTGGAGCAATAAGAAAGAAGGAACTTGAGTGTCTGATTATCATGGATACAGCATACTCTAGACTACTTCCTTACCATGGATTCTTTTATCTGAAATGGAAGTAAACATCTATGTTTTTAGAGTCGCTGCCATTTTCGGTTTCTGTTAGAGGCAGCTGAACTTAATCTTAACTGATATACCACTAATAGACTCTACACTCAAAAAAGCAGGGATATTAACAGAAAGACAACCAAATTAAAAAATGGGCAAAAGGGAGCAGGGCATGGACTCCTGGAGGCAGAGGAGCCAAAAGGTGCCTGGGCCATTTAAGCGGCAGTCTGTCTTCCACCCTCTCATGACCCCTGGCCTAGCCTCCTACAGCCCTTCTCTGCCAAGTGGCTCTGTCAGGCAAGAAGGTGGCCTCCGGATCAGCCCAAGCCCAAGAGAGTGGAGTGCTTGGTTCTCAGATGGAGCTCCCTGTCTCCAGAAGAAAAGCAGAGGATCAATACAGTTCAAGAATTAATCGATTCCAGTGGGCATGAACCATCCGGGTTCAGCCAATGGCTGCTACAAACCAACTGCTATGAACATGCTACTGTCGCATACATACTGTTACACATATTCCGGCCATTTTGGGCACTGCCTCTCTCTGTTGGATAACTTTGTGAAAAGATAACATCATGGATTTACGAATGGGCCTCTATGCTACTCATCGTATCCACAGTATTATATCATGCAAAAACAGTCACTTAAGGACTGTGGTAGGAGCTCTCCTGGTGCAGTGGCTAATGGATTCTGCTGCTAGCCAAAAGGTGGGTGGTTTGAACTCATCAGCTGCTCTGTGGGAGAAAGATGAGGCAGTCTCCTTCCATAGAGAATTACAGTCTTGGAAATCCTATGGGGCAATTCTACTCTGTCCTATAGGATCACTGAGTCAGAACTGACTGGATGGCAGTAGGTTTTTGGTTTTTGATAAGGACTGGGGTGTGTTGTTTTCACATGTGTGAATGGTCATCTCTTTCTTCATTGCTGCTTCTTGTGCTCCATGGAAAACCTTCATGGACTTAGACCCCTAGCATCTCATATGCACTGGATTATCTGGCTCATGGCAGTTGGAGGAACCATTCATGTACTTCATGAACTTGCCTGTGGGGACTTAATTTATCATTTGGGAGCTGTGTTCTTTAAGAGTAATGGTGTCATTCCATTTGGCACCTGTTTGGGCTACAGCAGCTGCAGTGCATTATTATACTATTTAGAACTACCTTTAGTGAAGTCCTACAAACTTTATGTGACATTTATGATCAGTCTGTACTGTTGTTGTTGTTAGGTGCCGTTGTGTTGGCTCCGACTCATAGTAACCCTATGTACAATAGAATGAAACACTGCCTGACCCTATGTCAGCCTCACAATTCTTGTTATACCTTAGCCTATTGTTGCAGCCACTGAGTCAACTCATCTCATTGAGGGCCTTCCCCTTTTTCTCTGACCGAAGCATACCAAGCATGATATCATTCTCCAGGGAATGGTTCCTTCTGACAACATGAGTTCCTTCAAAACTTTTTCCCAATTAATGGTAAGCAACAGATTAGTTAAAATCAATTAGGAAACTGAAGCATCACTGGCTTGGGATGGGAGCTCTGGTAGCATAGTGCCTAAGGCAATTGACTGCTAACCAGAAGGCTGGCAGTTCAAACCCACCAACCAATCCTCGGAAGGTAGGTTGGGCAATCTACTTCCGTAGTGATACCACCTAGGAAACCCAAGGAGGGGTCGCTATGAGTCGGGGTCGACTCAACAGCACATAACAAGAACAACACTGGCTTGGGAAGACATCATATATTCTCCCTCCTAACCTAAATAGTACCCTATTAATACCACTTTTCTTTTGTCCCTTGCCCATTATCTATAGCTAAAGAGCTCTAGATTGAGATGAGCGCTCAAGTGGGAAAATTTAGGCATAATATTTGATAAGTATTTCTTCCTGTGTTTTTACTTTATTTTCCTTAAATTCTCTATGAAAAATATGATGGTTAATTGTATGTGTTAACTGGTCTAGGCTATGGTGCCCAGTTGTTTGGTTAAACTTGAAGAAGTTACATGTGATTAGATCAGTTGGCCTCAAGTAAAATAGATTACCCTCCATGATGTGGGTGGGGCTCAACAAATCAAGTGAAGGCCTTAAGAACAAAAAGGGAATTTGCCTGGGGTGTGGTCTCCCTCCACACTGTAAACAGACATCTTGCCAGAGCACTCTGACTCTTTTTACTCTTCTTGTTCCCTGACCAGGAGATTTTGGGACACAAGCCAGCAAGAGTCTCCGAGCTGTTGCCTGACCGATGGCTTTTGGACTTGTAGCTCTCCTGTAATGAGTTCCTGCATGGCACAAGTATTTAAGCACTCAACTAGTAACCAAAAGTTGGTAGTTTGAACCCACTCAGAGGCACCTCAAATGAAAGGCCTGGGGACCTGCTTCAGAAAAGTTACAACCTGAAAACCCTATGGAGCACATGGGGTCATCATGAGTCAGAATGAGATATTTTTTTGGTTTTAGTTAGTCCCCTTGAAGGAAATCTCTTTCTCTCTCTATATATATATATATAATCACTGGTTCTGTTTCTCTAGAGATCTCTGACTAAGACCAGAAAGAAAAAAAAAACTCACATTGCTTATCTGGAATTATTATTTTAACAAATGAGTAATATTTTGGTGTAACTGTAATATACCCAAGGTTACTGCCCCCAAAGCTCCCCACCCCTAAATCCTTAGTTGCATTTTTGACTAAATGTGATAACACCATGCACTTGAATAGCAACAGAACACCTGAAGGCTTACTCTTCAGCTTTTAAAACTGTCCGTATCTCAAATATCCTTCTAGAATCTGTTCTCTCTTTTCAGATATTAGCATCTTCCCAGTCCAACACATAAGCCTTGAACACTATCATTATCTCTGCCTCTAGCAGACAATCTATATCAAAACAGTTGTACACATAAAACCTTAACAACAACTTGGCTCTCTCGCTCCTCTGATCCAGCTGTTTCAGTGAATAGCAGTTGGTGAACAGAGTGCTGGAACATGGGTAGCCCCGAGGCCTTATTTGCTAATGTGGCTCACCAGCTGCTGCTTTCTGTGGTGTTTGCAGGCGAGGCCTCGACACATGCCAGTTGCAGCAGGAAAAAGAGAACTTGAGGAATCTCTGAAGCCCTTCCATTTACCACTGTCAGTATTTGACACCCTTCAATGTTGACAGCTCTCCCAAGGGCTCTGAGGAGACCCTGCTGGATTAGGCTGTGACAAGTACTCCCTCTCCATTCCCTTTTATACCTGCTATCAAACACATTCTGTTCGCAGCATCTAAAGAAAAACTTCTGAGCCCTGCTCTTGGTAGTCCATCCAGCCTTGCATGATTAATTAGGCCAGCAAGGCTAAGCAGTTTCATTTTTCTTAGGGATAATGCACTCTAACAGTCTAAAAGAAGAATGTAAATGTTGATATTGTTTAAGCCCCCAATTTGATTAAATACTTTTGCCAGTGATTCAATTAATATGTAAATGTATACAGCAGAAAAAATGGATGGGCAAATTTACTGATGAAATTTTCTTATTTTCTAAAATGCATTTCCAAAAGGGAGCTAAATTATTTGTTGTCCAAACAAATTAAATAAATCGTTTCTACATGATTTCTTTGTATGTTCTATTTATTATTTAAACATGTATACTTTAAGTAAACTTTATTTTAACATTATAGCTACTGAATTTTGACATTTAAAATTGATAATTAATATTGAAAGAGGTAATCTGGAGAAATGCAAATTCATATCACTTACTGTAATTTTAAAGATTAGGAAGAATGCAGTTCAACAGAAAGGCTGGACAATTTTTTCTGTAAAAATATATTTTTATTTCCAAGGTTTTAAGGCAGAATAATTTTATTTTAATTCTAAATTTCCAAAACCAAATTTGCTTTCAAATTTAACATTTGCAATCTTTACCTTCTTCAGAAGAAATTATTGAAAAATAGGGCTTAGACTTCTTTAAACTAGACTAAAATACACTAAAATGGGTCACTCACTCACTCGCTCACTGCTGTTGAGTCGGATCCGACTCATAGCAACCCCTCCTCGGATTTCTGAGAAGGTATCACTATGGAAGTAGATTGGCCAATAGTCATAAAACAAATTATCAAAAGAAGGCAAAACCTTCTTTTGTACAATTTTTTAGATACTTGGCAAATGGATCAACCTAGCACTTTATAAAGCCAACATCCTTGAAGAAGATTAAAACCACCTCAAAATAAATAAATAAATGCTCAAGTCCATGAGAACTATATGCCTACCATCATCTTCCTTCAAATTGTTCCCTCTTCCATGAATGAGACCCTTAACAATCAAGGGATTTGATGTGTTAGAGGAAAATGTCACTGGAAAGTTTTAAAAGTTATAGCCAAAAAATTGTATGAGCTAAAATCCACTTCACCAATCTTTTTATTTTATTTTGTGTTGTTTCTGTATTTTGTATACTCTCTCAGGAATAAACCAAAGGTCAAATGTTGAAGAGCAGAAAGCAACAGGGGGAGGACACTTAACCTCTCAGTGTCCTCAGTGTCTTTGTTGGTTACTGACTCCTCTCTGCAGAATTCAACTTCTATTTCTGTCACATCCAAAAAATAAGCATCTCAGTTGTCCTTTTGTATATATCTGGATTCATCTTTCATAAACAATGGAAAGAGCAATTTTACGCCATTTCTTGTTCTTTCATTTTCTACTTGGGTGGTTGTACATAATTGAGGAAACCCTGATCATGGAACCACCAGGACTGGCTGCGTTTCTAACAAGTTGCCTTACTTTCGAATCTATTTGGCCCTCACTCATTTTTCGCCTCTGGGAAGTGGGGATAACAATCTTTCAACAACAAATATTTATTGAGAGTGTAGGCCAGGCCAGGCATTGTTCTATGAATGGAGTACATGGCAGTGACCAAGCAGACTGCTCCTCCCTTATGCAGCTCACTTTCTAGGGAGGGAAATAAAGAGATAAATAAGTATTATATTAAGTTTGTTAGGCAGTGATAGGTTTTAGGGAGACAAATACGAGAGAAGTGTTCTGCCTTAAAGCTTGCCTTAAAGTGCTATTGTGAGAATTAATCAAGATAAAGATTGTGAAGTTTTAGTATATTTAAAGTTCATTTCAAATGTAAGTATATGTGAACTGCTGTATGGAAGATGAATTTGCTGTATAAACTTTCACCCAAATCACAATAAATTTTTTTTTAAAGTTCTTTTCAAATGTAAACTCATTTTTATGGTTGTAGATTATGTGTTTTACCTTTTGTGGAAGTTGCTGATGTTTATCTTTTCTTATCATCTTTGAGTTGCTTTTCCTGACTACTTCTAGTTCATGGTGAGCCACTGGCATGTTACTAAGCATACGGGCAGCCAAAAGCTTGAATTTGTGGGGACCATCACTGGGATGAGCTGAGTAGTATATAGTCACAGAGCACAAGGTTCCACTGTTAACATAAAAGTTGAACTTCCATCCTGGGTTAAATAGCTCCTTAACCAAGGCTGATGGGCTAATGGATATATATACAAAGTTAAAAAAAATTAATATATAAGAAGGCATTCTGGTTCACAGTAAAGCATTCTTTGTACACATAATCTCTCCTTCAGATCACAACTGTAGCCATGGAGGTTATGGAGTATAGTAAGACTTTTTGACTGAAGAGTTGGAAATACGTTTTTCACTCAAACTGAGCCACCCTATTTCTTATTGGTTCATGCCAACACTATTTGTCTCCTGCTGTTATCTTTAAACTACCAACACCATTCTTACCAATCTTGATTCTGGGCTTCAAGTCCTTTTGAAATGGCTCCACAGGCCCACTCAAGAAAAGGAAACATGCAAATGTCAACAGGCAAATACTACCCTCAAATGGGAAGGAGAATCTTTTGTAAGCCCAGTTAGTGGCAGGACATAAAGGGCTCAGAGACTAAATGCTCTGTCTTGTCTAAAAGGGTTTTGGGAATCATCTGGTCTAAAACCACTGGTTCCCAAAACATCTAAATTAGTAGTTCCAACCAAATATTATCTTTTATTGTAGGAGTTGATGAATTTGTTCCTGGTCTACCTGGGATTGGAGTCAACGAAGCCCTTTATTTGAATAGATCATGCCTTTTGCATTAGCACTACAAAGTAGAGGCGGTGCTTTATTCACTATGGGCTATAATCTTGTATTAAAACTGCAGTCAAACATGCTAATATCTGTTCACATCTCCTTCACTTTCATGTCCCCAAAGAAGGGATTGGATAACGTGTCTTATTTTTAGAATGCTTTCAAAGGATTGAAACAAAAAAGAATTGCCTTGAAGGGTAGTTGGTGATAAGAAAATTGGTAAGTGCTAGAGATTTACCCAATGCGGACTGTGGTTTAACTACCAGAACTCGCTCTGTGTATTTATAGCATCATGAGTCTGCTGAAGGCTCTTTATACTAAATTTAAACCTGAAAATTTAACTTGCAGTCATACTTTCTGCTGGTATATTAATGGGATGCTTGTAAAAATGGAGATGTCAAGTGGAATATTGACTTCTTAACATCAGTTCAGAAAAGTGCTATTTGAGTTCATTTAGAAGCTCTTAAATCATTAGATACATACTATATTCTGCTTAAAAGTACATCTGAAGAAGCAAAATTAAAACCTTATATTCTGCTTGGACCAGAAAGCTTCCCTAGGCAGAATATTTGTATGCTCTCAACTTACTGGGGACTTGAAGAAAAGTATAATTTTAAATTAGTATTTTGTTATGGAAATCATCCAATAATCCTTCTAATAATATATTATAAAACATGAAAAGAGCATGAAACTAAGATAGGAAAAGAAATTCTCCCCTGTTAAGCATAATATTAATAACTTGGTAAAATCAGTCTTGGAAAATTATGTCTTTTAGTTCCTTTAAAATATCTGACTCTGTAAGTGACCTTAAGCTCCTTTAAAACAATTAAAAGATTCAAATATTTGTCTGCCAGCATTTCATAGCATGGTAGATAATGGGATGAATGCAGTTATATACAGTCCCTATATTTCTGGGTACACCTAATTTAGTTAATATTAACACGACTCACTCATTTATGCTTTTATACACTTTGAGTAATATAAGGTCAAGGACTCAAAACTAATCATAAAAACTACTGACTGCTATTCATGCTAATATAATACCTCTTTCTTTAAAACAACTGCCAATAAATTTCATTATAAAAAGTTATTAAAAGGGTTAAAAACCTATTAAATGTCAAAGAATTTCCTGACTCCAACTTCTAATAAAGAAAGAGAATAGGCTTTCTTTCTGAATTATTTAAATCTTTACTGACTGAGCATTGAACCATGAAATTAGAAAAGTGTTATTAGAAGTATTCTCTGGTTTTTATAAAAGTTGGAGCCTAGAATGTATCAAACCATAGTCTTTAACTAGACAAGCTAAAGAAATAGGTTTTTAATCCCAAATACATGGTTTTTACTGATATAAAGGTCATAATTAAAACTCTGTCCTGTAGCTTGGCGATAATAAAATTATTATTACAGAAGCACACATTTTCATTTAGCATATATGAGCTACGTGTTTTAATTTTAATTTGGACAAATATCTTCCATCCTTTATTTATTTATTTGTTAATCTTCCAACATCCACTAACACAGACCCTCTCAATCAATAATTAAGTATTAATAATGGCTAATTTTAAGGCATCAATGTTAACTTGAATTATCAATCTTTTACAGGTTTGTTGTTGTTATTGTTGTGTGCCAGAGTCTATTCTGACTCACAGTGACCCTACAGGACAGAGTAGAACAGCCCCTTGAGCTTTCCAAGGCTATAATCTTTACAGAACATGACTGCCACATCTTTCTCCTGTGAAGCAGTTGGTGGGTTTGACTCGCTGACCTTTCTTCAGTTAGCAACAGAACACTTAATAACTAGAGCACCAGAGCTCCTTTTTTTGGGTTTAACATCAAATATAAGTTGAAATTAGATAGTTATGGTCTAAACAGTTTAAAAAAAAACACAATCCAGGATGATTATAACTTTGTGGGCTGTTGGCATAAAATAAATTTAGGCATCAATGATAAAAAATAGCAAATCTATCACATTTTATGTCTGTTTCTCAAAAAACTTTACTTTGCACAACTGATGTGAACTGGTCTGTATTCAACAGGCCAGTGACTGTCCACAGATGGGTAACCTCAGCAGCTCAATTCTAGTCTTGGTATTCAGGGTTTTGTGTTCTTTTTAAGTTTCCGCACTATACTTCAAGCACAGTGCTAAGAAGTTTACATGAATTGTCCTATTTAATCCTCACAACAACCAGGTGAGACCAGTACAGTCATCTCTTCCAGTGTACCTTTGTTGAATTGAGGGCTCAGAGAAGGACCTATTCAGTTATTCAGTAAGTGGATGAGGTGGAATTTGTCACTAGGCTGCTTGATCTCAAAATCCATCTCGTAGCCATGACATACTGTTGACCCCTTTTGGCACCCCCATGTGCCATCTAGATGTTGTGTTAACAAAGAATAGTTGCAAGGGTTCGCTGGGGAGGATGCAACTAGAACTACAAAGATATCTTAACACACTGATTTTTTGTGTAGAAAAATTCAATTCAAAAAATTTTACTGAAACTTACTCTGTGCTTGGCACTCTGAGACATCCTAGGAGAAATAAAGATAGATAGGACTGTCCCTATGGTCAAAGATCTCACAGTAGACAGGGGAAGATATACCATAATCTTCAAGTCAGATAGGATCAATAGCTATAACCCAAAATAGAATTCTGCTGAATTGCAGAGGAATTAGTGTGACTTCCGAGCAGGGACTATGGGACTGAAATATGCAAAAAAAAAAAAAAAAAATACTGCAGCAAGGAGCCCATGCGCATTGCACAGATATTGTGGGACACATCACTGAGAATTAGGAGTGATTTTACTATAGAAAGACATATGAAAATGGAAATACGCAGATTTTAGTTCTTGAGGCAACATTATTCACACTTAGCATACCATCTGATGGTTGGATAGCTGGTATACCTGCCATATTTTCATAAAAGTAATGATTTGTCTAAGATAATGTGAAATAAATTTGAGCAAACATAAAATAATCATGTGGCTATTCAACTAAAGTAAAGGGTATTTTTAGACCTTAAACATTTAATATATAATCAAATCATATTTTTTAAAAATGAGATTAAGCTATCTGGTAGCTTAATTTCTGTTTGGGAATTAGTAATTTGATAGTCAAGTATTTTATATTATAAATATAAATAAGGATGCATAGAGACAGTCTATAGTTTCAAGATTATATGTGAGAATATATTCTGAAAAATCAAGTAGTTTTAACTGCAAGAGGCCAAAAACATGTAACATTGGATGCTACATTAGCAGAGAAACCATTTTACCAGTACCCAAATAAGAGTCTAATGCTACAAAAATTACTTGGATTTTTTTATTGAGTCCTAAAAAACATTTATGGGCACATCAACATTAGTCGTTTTTATCTGGATCTTTACAACATTCATTTCATTAGCTTAAAAAGTTGCCACATAAATTATGCTTTATGGAACTACTGACTCAAACATTTTGATCAAAATCTTTCTTTATATTGCCACACTTATCAATTGGTGCCATTCATTTGTTAGTGAAGTATGCTAGGCAGAAGGAAAAAAGATAGGCAAGGGAACCACTCTATGAGATAAAACAGAAAGTGAACAAATCTGTGAGTCTACGCTGGACTCAGGGATTAATTACATGAAAACTTAATAACTCTCTCAGACAATGAGAAAAGTGAAAAAAAAAGAGTATAAAACAGATTTATTGTGAAGAATAAGCATTGAGCATACATTTTTTTTTCTTTTTTTTTTTGCTGCAAAAAGTAAGCTTACTTTCTCTTTGATAGTAAAAGACTACACTTGATGGTTCATGAGAGAGCTTGTATCCAGGAACTTTTAACAGAAAAGAAGAACTATTATACTTTTAAGGAGATGAAGACAACTTTTTCCACTTATTTAGCCATCTGTGTCTTTACTTTGTACCACCCAAGGCCTCCTCACCTTGATTAACTGAAGAGTTGGAGGCTGGAGTCTACCCTGAGGTACTTTGGAAGAAAGGCCTGGAGATCCCTTTCAGAAAAACCACCAACTGAAAACCTAAGAGCACCGTTCTACTGTTGACACACACGTTCTACTGTTGACACACACGGGGCTGCCATGAGTGAGAGTCAGCTCCATGGCAACAAGTTCTTAACTAAAGGGGAGTCTCGCCCACCTGTTCTCACTGAAGAAGGTCTGATGAATCAGACAATTGGGAGTGTTGACCTTTAAAAAAACAGAGAAACTAGTAGGAATCACTTCTAGGTCATTGTAAGCTTTTAAAATTGTCTACAAAGGGTTTACCCACAGGAGGGTATGAATACATATGTTGATTATAATGATTCTAATATGGACCCTACTTTTATAAGGAGGCTAACTCAGCATAAGATTTTAATTAAATTAGCAGGTAACTCTGAATATTCATGGCTACAATCTGGAAAACATAAGTTCAGTAAAATGATTCCCAGGAAAATTCCCAGGAAAAAGAGTCAATTTTTTAATTTAATTTAGTATTTTAGTAATTTTTATTGTTTTAATTACTTCTTGTTGCTCACTTTTCTGTCCCAGTTCAATACCTGATTCTAAATGAAAAGTAATTTTTTCCAAGAATTTGAAGGATTTCAAGAGTACAGAGTTTCTATTAATCATTTTGGTTTGTGACTGCAAATATGAAACAGACTAGGCTAATTGTATGCTGATCTGTGGACACACCCTTCATACTGAAAGCCTTTCTGGCCTTTAAATTGCTATTTGGCAAGAGAGTAAACTAACAGTAAAATAAAATAATATCCAGCTAATTGACGATTTTGTTTTGTTGGGCTTTTGTTAATAGAAATTTTAATCTGCCAGGGAAATTTCCTTTTTCAAATTAGAAATGATATCAATTTATTATTTTATTACTTTTTTTCTAAATTAACAGTAATAACATTGACACATTTTAACAATAAAATACAACTCTTACCTAAGATAAACTTAAAGCCCATTTTGAGACTAAAACCAAACTAGCTGCCAACAAGTTGATTCTGACTCAAGGCATCTCCATGTGTATTAGAGTAGAACTGCTCTGTAGGGGTTCAAGGCCAGATTTTTCAAAAGGAGATCACCAGGTCTTTCTTCCAAGTGCCTCTCCTTAGACTCAAACCACCAACTTATTGGTTGGCAATTTACTATGTTAACTGTTGGCATTACCCAGAGACTCCATGGCTAAACCCATATAACAGCAAAACTATTTAAACAATACAATTCTGCATTGTAAAAGTATTTGCTTCCATTTACTTCCACAAAGATCATTAGTAGAAGATACTCTGACAAATACATTAATCAAGCATTGATTCAAAAGGACAGCCCAACACGGAGAAGAATTACTGAATATTGGAAGTGATGAATTATTTTAGGATTTGTATAATTACTGGGCTAATAAACCCCAAACATTTCAATGCCATGGGAATAAAAAGAGAAATATAATTTATTACTAAAATTAACTGAAAAAAGTAATTGTATTACTTTGTATTAGAATTTCTCTTTTGGACAAAAACTTTTTAGCTTTCTATCCTTTTCTTAGGAGCTCTGGTAGCATAGTGGCTAAGACACTTGCCTGCTAACCAGACGGCTGGCGGTTCAAACCCACCAGCCACTCCTCGGAAGGAAGGTTGGGCAATCCTACTTCCGTAGTGATACTGCCTCGGAAACCCAAGGAGGGGTCGCTATGAGTCGGGGCCGACTCGACGGCACATAACAACAACAACAACATCCTTTTCTTAAGCAATGGCATGAAAAAGTTTTAGCTTAGGTTAATTTTTCTAAAATGATATCTTGCACCCTAAGAAGTATTAATTGGTACAATGAATGTTTAGAATAGAATTTGAGCCTTAATAATTTGTCAGTTATATACTAAATGTGCAACTATGCCGTCCCCTTATTCCTGCATTATAATAAAAAAAAATTCAACCATCAATGTCAAATTGTGTGGATTTTAAAAGCATGTTAAATATGCATGCCACTGCAAGGCAGGATATTTATTGTAAGTTATGAAAAATGTACTTTGCTTGTGGGGAAAATATGGTTTAATGATATGGAAATAAGCTCACAATTTCTCTGTATTGTATTTACAATTTGTGTCTAAAACATATTTAATATCTCTAGCATAATTATATGACCACAAGATGACAATTCCAATAAATGGGAAAAATCTCAATTACATTGATCAACTGAAGGAGCAGAAAGAAACTCTCACCATTAAAGTTTAGAGCCTATTATCAGGGAACAAGAAAGAATACCTATCTAGCACTTTTTAAATTTAAAACCCTCTGATCATTTTTCTCCACCTACATTTATAAAGGCTAATCGAATTTTCCACTAACTATTTATTTTCTGAAGAAAAAAATGCTCTTGGAACAGACAGAAGTCTAAACTTTTTGAAAAAATATACTAATTCTTTTCCCTTTTAAAGTCTATGAGTATTTTTGTTGAACATTATAAATGTTTATATTTAAATGTTTTACTTTTTCAATGAAAGAGTTTGGGTGTAGGATTAAATGTTCCTTGCCTTTTTCCTCTAAACTTTCTTTGAACGCCCTCTCTGTGCCACAAACGTGGAAGGTCCTGGACACTGCATTTGGGTTGGGGGGAAGATGGTGAAGTGACAAAAGGTCAGGATGAGCAAAAGCGTATGCTTCAGTCTCAATCAAGGGTGACCTCCTCCAAGAGATTTCCCTTGACAAGTCTATCAAAAGCAGGCCCATTAGTCCCATCCCAGTCATCATTTTCATGGCCTAGTCACAGTCTGTATTTATCTAGGGCAGGATTTTGTGAACTTTAACATGTGTGATAGTGAAAGTTGTGTGTCAATTTGGCTGGACCATAATTCTAAGTGGTTCAGAAGTTATGATGTAGTTCTTCCCCATGATGAGATCTGATACGATATAATCACTTCCATAATAAGATGTGCCATGAGTAGCTAATAGCTGAAGGGGAGTTTCCTCAGGGGTGTGGCCTGCTTGTAATATATATGTATGTAT
>NW_006921647.1:7722214-7754422 GCF_000298275.1 Orycteropus afer afer | reverse complement strand
AATATAAATAATATAGATTATAGCTTTTATATAGTATGGCATTACGAATCTATACTGTGATGGGTACTTTGACCTACTTTTCCTGTGGAGTGGACTGATGAACAAGTTACCTCTTGCAGGTCCCAAGTAATAAAAGGCAATAAGGAAAGAAGGATTGTCTATCCACCAATCATGGCAGAGTTAATTGGCTAACGTGGTAGTCAAAACAAGATACCTGAATCTTCTAAATCTGTGCTAAAACCTACTAAAGTTAATTTAAAAATAAGTTATTTAGATTTCTTGACATATTGATAATTTAAGAAGAAAAATATTTAAGAAAATAAAAGATAGGATTAATAATTTGGGGTATGTCTTTATGACCACTTTTTAAAATATTTTATTGTGATTTTGGAGAAAATTCAAATAGCAAATTAGGTTGTCATTAACAATTTCTAAGCATATTATTCAGTGACACTGGTTACATTTTTCACAATGTGTCAGTATTCTCATTATTTCCATTTTGGTTGTTCTGTTTCTATTAATCTAGCTTCCTTGTCCCCCTTACCTTCTTATCTTTGGTCTAGGATAAATGTTGACCATTAGGGTTCATTTAGATGATTATTTACAGCAGCACTGTACTCAAAGGTATTATTTATTTTATGAGCCACTCTGTCTTCTGTCTGATAAGTGACCTCTGGGAGTGGTTTGAGTTTTAAGTTTAAAGGATATCCCAAGGTGATAGTATCTATCAATCTAGTAAATCAGGCCTTTTTGGGAATTTGAGTTTTTGCTCCACCTTTTTTTCCCATGGGAGCTCTGGTGGCATCGTGCCTAAAGCATTTGACTGCTACCCAGAAGGCAGGAAGTTCAAACTCACCAGCCACTCCTCAGAAGGAAGGTTGGGCAATCTACCTCCGTAGAGACACTGCTTGGGAACCCACAGAGGGGTCGCTATGAGTCGGATCCTACTCAACAGCAGTGAGTTTGGTTTTTTGGGTGTTTTTGTCCCATTCTATCTGGGACCACCTATTGTGCCCCTGTGCAGAATGGTCAGTAGTGGCAGCTGGGCACAATCCAATTCTTCCGGTCTTAAGGTAGGTGAGGCTGTGGTTTGTGCAGTCTCTTTGTCCTGTAGACTAGTTTCTTTGAGTATTTAGTTTCCTTCTTTCTCCTTTGACCCAGATGCATAGAAATCAATAATTATAGCTTAGATGGCACTTGCAAGCTTTTAAGACCTTAGATGCTACTCACCAAAGTACGATGTAAAGTGTTATCTTTATGAACCATGTTATGTCAACTGACCAAGTTGCGCTCAGTCCTAAGCCCTCAATCCTGTGAGGTGTTTAGTTATGTCTGGGAAATATCCATGACAGTGCCTCCTATTTTTTTTATATAGTCATATATATATGCAGCACACACAAACATACATATACATTTGCCTATAGAAACACCTATAAATGCATACCTGTATATTACATATATTACCTATGCATATGTAAGTATACATATTTACGTATGTAATCACATACATATTTTTGAGTTGTTATTGTTGAAAACACCAAAATTGTCCCTTATTCTTAAGTGCCATCTTTTACATGGGCAAGTTGTGCTGACTTCATCCTTATTCAGTATTTCCTTACCCATCACCAAAACTAACAAGCATCAACTATCTAGAAAGTGATACTCTTCTTTTTGCCTCCCATCCCTGGTAACCAACACAGAGTGTTGCTTTCTGTATTTATACTTAATCTTGTAGTTTTATAATAGGGCGATCATACAGCACATTTCCTTTTGTAATTGATTTATTTCACTCAGTATAATGTCCTCCAGATTCATCAACGCTATATTTTGAGAACTCAATATTCCTTAGGTTGTCAGGTGCCATTGAGTTGGCTCTGACTCATGGTGAGCCTATGTACAAGAGAATGAAATACTGCCTGGTCTTGCACCATTGTCATGATCCTTGCTATACTTGAGCCCATTGCTGTAGCCAGTGTGTCAATCCATCTTGTTGAGGGTCTTCCCCTTTTTTGCTGACCCTATACTTTATCAAGCATCATATCCTTCTCCAGGGAATGATCCCTTCTGACAACATGACCAAAGAGGTGAGATGGAGTCTAGTCATTCCCACTTCCAAGGAGCATTCCATCTGCACTTCTTCCAGGACAGATTTCTTGGTTCTTCTGGCAGTCTATATTTTCAGTATTCTTTGCTAACACCACAATTCAAAGACATCAACTTTTCTTCAGTCTTCCATATTCATTGTCTAGCTTGCACATGTGTATGAGATGATGAAAATACCATGGCTTGAGTTAGGCACACCTTAGTCTTCAAATGAAGATGGGGCAATCTACTTCCGTAGTGATACTGCCTCGGAAACCCAAGGAGGGGTCACTATGAGTCAGGTCCTACTTGACGGCACATAACAACAACAACAAGTCTTCAAATAGACATCTTTGTTTCTTACTTAACACTATAAAGAGGTCTTTTGCAGCAGATTTGCCCAGTGCAATACAACATCTGATTTCTTCATTGCTGCTTCCATGGGTGTTGATTGTGGATCTAAGTAAAATGAAATCCCTGACAACTTCAATCTTTTCTCCATTTATTGTGATGTAACTTATCAGTCCAGTTGTGAGGACTTTTTGTTTTCTTTATGTTGAAGTGTATGTAATTCATACTGAAGGCTGTAGTCTTTGATCTTCATCAGTAAGTGTTTCAAGTCATTTTCAGTTTCAGCAAGCAAAGTTGCTGCATATCACAGGTTGCTAAGGAGTCATCTTCCAATCCTGATGCCACATTTTTCGTCATATAGTCCAGCTTCTTGGATTATTTGCTCAGTATCCAGATTGAATATGTATAGTAAAAGGATACAACACTGATGCACACCCTTCCTGATTTTAAACCATGCAGTGTCCCCTTGGTCTATATACAGGTTCCTCATGAGCATAATTAAATGCTCTGGAATTCCCATTCTTCTCAATGTTACCCATAATTTGTTATGATCTATAGAGTCAAATGCCTTTGCATAGTCAATAAAACAGAGGTAAATATCTTTTTCTTTGTATTCTTTGCTATTAACTAAGCTCCATCTGACATCAGCAATGAATCTAGCTTCTGAATCCAGTTTGAATTTCTGGAAGTTCTCTTCAATATACTGCTACAAACACTTTTTAATTATCGTCAGCACAGTTTTATTGTGCATGATATTAATGTTATTATTTGATAATTTCCACATTCCACATTATTCCTTATGGCTGCATAGTAGTCCACTGTGTGTATGCACCACAACTTATTTATCCATTCATCTGTTGATGGGAAGTTAGGTTGTTTCCCTCTTTTTGCTATTGTGAATAATACTGTGATCAACACAGGTGTGCATATATCTGTTTGTGTCAGTAGTTTTAGTTCTCTAAGGTATATGCTTAGGATGGGATTGCTGAATCATAGGGTATTTATATTTCTAACTTTTTGAGGAAGTGCTATGCCATTTTCCATAGTGGTTAAAATAATTTATAATCCCACCAGCAATGGAGCAGAGTTCCAATATCCCTGCAACCTCACCAACATTTGTTGTTTTCTGTTTTTTCTTTTTTTTTGATCAGTATCATTTTTGAAGGGATGAGATGGTATCTCATTGTAGTTTTGATTTGCATCTTTCTGATAGTTAATTATTGAAAGCATCTTTTCATATATCTATGGACCACTTGAATGCATTCTTTTTCTTTGTCTTTTGTCATTGTTCAGGTCCTTTATCTATGTTTTAATTGGGATGTCTTTTTGCTGTTGAGTTGTTGAATTTTTCCATATATTTTTGAGATTAGAATCTGATCAGATATATTATTCTCAAAGATTTTTCCCAATCTCTAAGTTCTTTTTACTCTTTTGATGTTTTTGATTAGCATAAGTATTTATTTTTACAAGGTCCTAGTTATCTAACTTGTCTTCTGTTGCTCATAGATTTGTAGCTGTGTTTGGGATTCTATTACTGAAAAAAAAAATGAGCCAATAAAGTTTTATTCCTCCAAGAACTTTATAGTTCTGGCTTGAACTTTAGATCTTTGATCAATTTTCAGTTAGTTTTTGTGTATGGTGTTAGATATGGATCCTGTTTCATTTTTCTGCAAATAAATATCCAGTTTTTCCAGAACTATTTGTTAAAGACATTGTTTCTTCCCATTGAGTAGACTTTGAATCCTTGCCAAAAATCAGCTGTCCATAGATGGACAGATTTATTTCTGGGTTCTCAATTCTATTCCATTGGTTACTGTGTCTGTCATTGAACCAATACCAGGTTCCTTTGATTACTGAGGCTGTATACTATGTTTTGAGATTGGGGAGTATGAGGCCTCCTACATTGTTCTTCTTAAACGTTGCTTTGGCTATTGGGGTCTCTTTCCTTTCCATATGAAGTTAGTGATACATTTTTCCATTCCAGTCAAGAATGGTGTTGGAATTTGGATTGAGACTGCATGATATCTACAGCTTGTTTAGGGTAATACTGACATTTTCACAATATTAAGTCTTCCAAACCATGAACATGTAATGTATTTCCATTTATGAATATCATTTTAAGTCTTTGCAGTAGTGTTTTGTAGTTTTCATTATATAGGGTTTTTACATCCCTTGTTAGTTTTATTCCCATGTAACTACTTTTCAAAAAGAAATTACTTAATCTCATGACTAATTTTTATTATATCAGTGCAGTATGACATGTATGCTATTGAGTGAATTGAACCAGAGTCACAGCAGTGACTATGCCTTAAAGGGGGGTTAAGTCTTTCTAACCTTTTCTATTTCAGTGGAACATGTTGGGTGCAATGAAGATGCACTGTGATATACCTTTGGTATACAGACATAACAGACACTGATCTTTAGAAATACCTTCCTACTATTTCCTTGGCCCCTCTGTACTCTGTGGTTAGGAATGCAAGTTATGCCTATGAGTTACAGTAAAACTAATGTTGCCATGAGTTGAATCAACTTGACAGCAACTAATAATGGTAAATCCTTATGACAATTGGATCTTTGGTCTTATTAACATTAAACAGTACACTATTGTCATAAAGGACTTAATAGAGTCCCTTGTTTAACTACAATGGTGTGTAATAGGAGATTTTGACTAAATTTAGGCAAGGTTAATCAAATCACTATATAAAAATATTTTGATACTCACGCATTCATTTATGTCTTTATTTAATATGCATATATTTAACACCTAATGCCAGGCAATGTAGAAAATAATCAAATAAATAATATGTCAGCTAATGATAGATGCTATAAAGACAAAACAATAAGGGGAGAGAATTATTGAAGTGAGGAATAGATTAGATACCAGAGAACTCATATTAGAAAAAACTGAACAGTCAATTATTTTCATATAATTAATTATGAAAATTGCACTTGTAAAACTCTTTTTTTCTTGCCCAACCAAAAAAAAAAAAAAAAAATTCACAAGCTAGGGAAGAAGAGGGAAAAAGGTGTGTACTACAAACTCGCTTAACCCATCTCTCCATTTAAAGGCCTCTCTGGATTACCTAACTCTCTCCATACCATAATGGGCACAGGGCACCCTGATTGCCCAAGTACTAAGGGTGAAGCAGAGCTTTAAACACAAGAAATCTTGCTCCAGAAAGTATATCTTAACTATTATAGTCTACCACTTCTGATAAATACATTAGCTTTATGGTATAGGAGGTAAAACAATTGAAGAAATTACTGAAGCCAAAAAATAAAAAAAAATTTTAAAAAGCACGATATGAATTAAAAAAACCAAACAAACATAGTTTGAGAGATAACAAAAGTCCCTCCCCATCACTTCTTCCTGCTAACTTCTATCATGACCAAACTTCCCTTGCTTGGTCTGAATTAAACATGCATCTACTATGTATAAGGCATTCTACCAAAATCATTTAAATTGTTCGACTATACTTGCAGTCTACTTCACACAGACATATGTACCTGACAAAAGGAAGTTATGGTGGTGGTGGTGTGTCATCGAGTCAATTCTAACTCACAGTGACCCTATAAGACAGAGTAGAACTACCCCACTAGGTTTCCTAGGTATAATCTTATGGAAGTAGAATGCCAGGGCTTTCTTCCCCAGAGCTGTGAGGTGTGTTTGAACCACCAACCTTTTGGTTCAGAAGATGAGCACTGAACCCTTGTTCTATCAGGGCTCCTTCTCCTCTCATGAGGACCTGTTTACCTCCATTCCTATTACACAGAGTGACATGTCTAGCTTCCAGTAAAATTTTATAAGGCACATCAAAAGGAAAAAAGAAAAAGAGAGAGACTGAAGAGATAAAGCAAGCATCAAAACAGGACTCATGACACAGACACAGACGTTGGAAATATCAGATTGAAAATTTAAAATAACTATTATTAATAAAGTATAGCTATTACTAATAAAGGAAGGCCCTCAACGAGATGGATTGACACAGTGGCTATGGATGGGCTCAAGTATAGCAAGGATCGCAGAGCTGCTGCAGGATCGGGTGGTATTTCGTTCTGCTGTGCATAGGGTTGCTATGAGTTGGAGACGACTCGATGGCACCTAACAACAACAACAATAAAGAAAGGAGCTCTGTTGGTGCAATGGCTAAGAATTCACTTGCTAAATGCTAAATGAAAGGTCAGCAGCTGGAACCCACAGTGCTGCACAGGAGAAAAGACCTGGAGATCTGGTTCTGTGAAGATTACAGCCTAGAATACCCTGTGGGCAGTTCTATTCTGTCATATAGGGTTGCTATGAGTTGGTATCAACTACATACAACAGTACCCATAAGTAAAGTGTTTTACTGGCAAAAACAGACAGCATGGCAGAATCAATGTGTAATGGAAGCAAAAAGGTAGAAATTCTAAGAATTAAAAGGAAATATTAGAAATAATAATAATCACTACAACAGAAATGAAGAATGTCTTTGAAGGGCTTATCTGTAGACTGGAAATGGCAAAGGAAAGAATCAGTGAGCTTGGAGATAGGTAAACAGAAACTCACAAATGAAATGCAGAGAGAAAAAATTTTTTTTTTTCACAATGGAGAAACATCCAATTTCAGAAGATATAACATATATTGAAGTGGAATACCAGATGGAGAAGAAAAAGGAACAGTGTAGATGAGATTTTTGAACTAATAATGGTTGAGAATTTTCCAAAATTAGTAACACACACAAAATCACAGATGCAGGAAGTTCAAGGGCCACCAAACAAAATAAATACTCAAAAATTCTAACCTTAGGCATATTATATTCAAACTGCATAATATTAAAGACAAAAAGAAAATCTTGAAGTAAGTTAGAGGAAAAAAACCAGCCTATCCAATAGGGAAACAAGGATAAGAATTATAGTGAGCTTCTTATCTGAAACAATGCGGATAAAAGACAGTGTGGTACATACACACAATGGAATACTATGCAACTCTAAAGAATAATGTAGACTCTTCAAAATACCTCATAACATAGATGAATCTGGAAGACATTATGGTGAGTGAAATAAGTTACTCACAGAAGGACAGATATTGTATGAGTCCTCTACTGTGAAAACTGAAGGAAAGGTTTACATATGGAAGGAAATTTTCCCTTTTGGTTACCAGGGATGGGAAAGAGGGGAGGAAAATTGCTAGATAGGTAAGAGACAAGTATTGATTTGGGTGAAGGGAAAGGCAATATACCAAAAAAGAGTGACAAACACAATAAGACTAAGGAAAAGGAAGACACAGAGAGGGGCAAAAGAGATACAGACAAAAAAGATAACCACCTTTCCATACATGAAACTGCATTATCAGTAGTAACAAACATTAATCTATGGGTGGATGCATAGGTAGACAGGCTGAATGATTAGGTTTGTCTAAACAAAAGGGAATATATTCATGGCCATATATTATATTGGCACATGATATTTCCACATATGTATTTGTATGTGCTATAAGAATGCCCATATATATAATAGAGCTAACAGGGGGCAAAGTTATACTAACTTCTTAGCCACAGCCAACCACCCTCAGAGAGCAAGTTGTTGGGCCTGTGGCCTTGGGACCATGGTCATGTGGACATCAAGCTCAATTAGCATAACATATTACACAAAAACACTGTTTTACATCTTACTTTGATGAGTAGCAGCTGGGGTCTTAAAAGCTTGCGAGTGGCCATCTAAGATGCATGGAAACAATTAGTCCAAGGGACTAGTGGACCATTTGAACTTCAGCCTATATGACCCTGAGACCAGAAGAACTAGATGATGCTCAGCTACCGCTGTCAACCACATAGAAAGGGATTAGTGTAGAAGATTCTGGACAGAGTGGGAGAAAAAATGTGGAACAAGACTCAAAATCATAAAATAGACCAGTCATACTGGTCTGATAGAGATGGGTGAAACCCTGAGACTATGGCCCCTACTCACCCTTCAGGCCTGGAATTGAACTCACTTCTGTGGCTTCCATGCAAACAATAGACAGGCACATAGGGTGAATATTCAGACCGTCTATGTACACTCCTTAAAACAACCAACCATGGGAGATCAGAAGGGCAATATTTGCATAAGGAGATAGCTCAGAGAGCAGGAACACATAGGAAAGAAGGACATGAGGAAAAGGTAACCACAGGGAGGAAGTGGGAAGAGAGTTGTTACATTAATATGCATGAACTGTTGTATGGAAAATGAATTTGCTCTGTAAATATTCAGACAAATCATAATTTAAAAAAAATAGTGAGGTAAAATATTTAAAATACCAAGGAAAAAATCACCTACCTAGATTTTTATGTCCAGAGGAATTATCCTTCATAAGTGAGAGAAAAATAAAGACTTTCTCAGACAAACAAAAACTGAGTCATTCACTGCCATTAGCCTATCCACTAAAGAATATTAAAAGATTTTCCTCAGGCGGAAGGAAAATGATATCGATCATAAAGTTGGATCTACATAAAGAAAGGAAGACCATCAAAGAAGGAATAAATTAAGGTAAAATAAAATCTTTTATTTTTCTTACTCTTAATTGATCTAAAAGATGACTTACTCTTTAATGTAATATTAGTAACAACATATTAGGCAATTACAGTATATAGATATGTCCACTCTTCACTTATGGTTTGGTTCCAAAGGCAGTATCGTTATGTGAAAAATCAGCATCATGTGGAAATGGAAGATCACATCAGATCACAAAATGGTGGATGGCTAAATCATTACATAACCAACAATTTACATTGTTATATACCTGCCAAACCACTGAGAGTCATAGCCCAGCCAAGTGGACACATAACCTGAACTATTATGGTCAACATTACTCTAGTATCACACTTCAATGTTCATCATTCATGTGCAAAGTAGTCGGATAGTAGATCTTTTACTATTGTTGTTAATGTAAAATGTTGGATAATGAGATGGTCAATAAATGAAGAGTAAACCAAAAAGCCAAACTCACTGCCATCGAGTTGATTTGACATATAGTGACCCTCTCTTTGTGTTTCTGAGGCAGTATCTCTATGGAAGTAGATTGCCCAACCTTCCTTCTGAGGAGTGGCTACGGGGTTTGAACAGCCAGCCTTCTGGTAAGCAGTCAAATGCCTTAGCCACTATGCCACTAAGGCTCTTAAAGGGAGGAGTAGGCATATTAAATAAATGACAGCAATGTCACAAGTGACAGGAGGTAGGAACTGGGATTACTGTGCTATAAAGTACCACACTACACATGAAACAAGATAGTGTTATTTGATTGAGGACTCAAGTAATTAAATATATATATTGTAAACTCTCAGGTAATTACTACCTTTTTTTTAAAGGAAGTAAATTTGATACTATAAGTTTATTTGTATGATCTGAATTCCAAGGTGTATAGTAGAGCTGACAAGGGGCAAGGTTATAGTCACATCTTGTTCACAGCCAGCTACCCAGAGGGACCGAGTAGTTGAACCTGTAGGCTCAGGACCATAGTTGCAGGGGACATCAAGCTCAGTTGGCATAACATACTACACAAAACAATGTTCCACCTCCTACTTTGGTGAGTAATGACTGGGATCTTAAAAGCTTGCAAACAGCCATCTAGATGCAACAATGGGTCTCTCCTCGTCCAGAGCAAAGAAGAATGAAGAAAACAGAAAATTCATGGAAACAATTAGTTTTAGCGACTGGTACACCATGCGATCCTCAGCCTATATGACTATGAGACCAGAAGAACTAGAAGATGGCCAACTACCACTGTCAACCACTAGGAGTGGGATCTATGTAGGAGATCCTGGATACAGAGGGAGAACAATGTGGAACAAAACTCAAAATCATTTGGAAAAAAAAGGGGGGGGGCAGGTTTGTTGGTCTGATAGAGCCTGGTGGAACCACTGAGACTATGGCCCCTAGCTGCCCTTCAGGTCTGGAATTGAACCCACACCTGTGGCTTCCAGCCAAATAAAAGGCAGGCATATGAGATGAACATTTACCTGGGGTAGATACACCCATTGGAGAGAAGAATCATGGGAGAAAGAAGGGCTGTTTATGCACAGGGAGGCAGTTCGGGGGCAGGAGTGCATGGAGGGATGGACACAGGGAAGAGGTAACTATTGGGAGGGAGTGGGAGGGGAGCTGTTGCATTGTGGTAAATTGCAGTCAATGCCATGAGACAAAGTGTATGTGAACTGCTGTATGGAAAGTGAATTTGCTCTGTAAATTTTCACACAAATCACAATTAAAAAAGGAAGTAAATCTGATACATTCAGAGGCAATAAAATGGAATCATACAGAATGCTCAATTAAAACCAGAAAAGGGAGAAAAAGGTATCTCTGGCAGTGAACAGAAGACACTTAATGGTTGATAATGATCCAAATATATCAGTTAGCACTTTAAACGTCACTAATTTAAATAAAATAAAAACTTTAAAATAAACAAAATAATTTAAAGTAAATAAAAAGACAGAAATTCTCAGAGTAGATTAAAAAAAGAAAACAAGATACAACTATGTTGTCTATAAGATACTCACTATAAATAAAGTCATTGATAAGTTAAAAAATAAAAGGATAGAAAAAGCTACACTATGTTAACACTAATCAAAGAAAGTGGGAGTCACTATCTTAATTTCAGACAAAGAGAACTTAGGAAGGAAAATTATCAGAAATTAAGAGGGGAACTATAAAATGATAAAAGGCTCAATTCTCTAAGAAGACATAGCAATCACATGTGTACACATTTAACAGCAGATAATAAAAATTCAGGAACCCAAAATTTATAGAACTAAGGAGAAATGGGAGCTCTGGTAGCATAGTGGCTAAGGCACTTGACTGCTAAGCAGAAGGCTGGCGGTTCAAACCCACCAGCCACTCCCCGGAAGGAAGGTCGGGAAATCCTACTTCTGTAGTGATACTGCCTCGGAAACCCAAGGAGGGGTCGCTATGAGTCAGGGCTGACTCGACGGCACATAACAACAACAACAACAACAACAAAGGAGAAATAGACAAATCCACTATTATAGTTGGAGACTTCGATACCTTGTCAGTAATTGGTAGCTCAAGAAGGCAGAACAATCAATGAGGATATAGTTGATTCAAGCATCACTATCAATCAATTTGATTTAATTGACACTTATAAAATACTCCATCCAACAACAACAGAATATATATTTGTTTTAAGGCTGCATGAAACATTCACCATGATAGACCACATTCAGGGCCATAAAACACACCTTAACAGATTAAAAAAATAGAAATTATACAGAGTATGTTCTTAGATCAAAATAGAATTAAATTGGAAATCATTACACACATAACTAGAAATTATCTAAACATTTAGATATTAAACAAAACTCTACTAAATAACATTTTAAAAAATAATAATAATAAAATAACCTCACTGCCATCGAGTTGATTCCAACTCAGAGCAACCCACTTTGGGTTTCTGAGGCAGTCAATCTTTACGGAAGTAGATTGCCCAATCTTCCTTCTGCAGAGTGGCTGGTGGGTTTGAACTGCTAACGTTCTGGTTAGCAGTCAATGCCTTAGGCACTGTGCCACCAGAGCTCCTTAAATAGATGAAAGAATTCTCAAGAGAAGTTTTAAAAAATATATATATTGAACTAAATGAAAATAAAACACAACTTAATAAAATTTGGGGGATGCAGTCAAAGCAGTGCTTAGAGGGAAATTTATAGTATTTCAGGCATATATTAGAAAATAATCTAAAATCAAAAATTAGAATTTCCACCTTAGGGAATTAAGGAAAGAAGAGCAATTTAAGACCAAATGAAACAGAAGAAAAGAAATAACAAAAATTTGTTCAGAAATCAATAAAATCGAAAACGGAAGAACAATATAAAAAATAAAACCAAAAGCTGGTTCTTTTAAAAATGTAATAAAATGGATAAACTTCTAGCCAGGCTAACCAATAACAACAATAAGGAAAGTGCACAAATTACAAACATCTGAAATAAATAGTGGTCATCCCTACTAATCATATTAACATGAAAAGGACAATAAAGGAATACTATGAACAACTCTATGCTCACAAATTTTATAACTCAGATGAAATGGACAAATTCCTTGAAATGTAGAAAGTATTAAAATTCACCTAAAGGAAAATAACCCGAATAACCCAAAAATTATAAAATGAATTGAATGAATATTTAAAAGCCTTATAAAAATATTTTTACATTCAGATGGTTTCAATGGTAAATTTTACTAGACATTTAAGGACTACTTCAATTCTCACAATATCTTCCAGAAGATAGCAGAGGGAACACTTCCTGACTCATGCTATGGGGCAGCATTACCATAATATTAAAAGCAGATGAAAACATTATAAGAAAGAAAAACCATATGTACTTATATCTCATGAATACAAATGGAAAAATCTTCAATAAAATATTAACAAATCAAATACAATAATAAATTTAAAAAGAATACATCATGACCAAATGGGATTTATTCCAGGTATGCAAGGTGGCTCAACTTTTAAAACTCTCTCAATATAATCCACCACATCAACAAGCCAAAGAAGAAAAAACATATGCTCATATAAGAAGATACAGAAAAAGCATGCGACAAAACCCAACAATCCATTTATGATCAAAAGGTCTCAGCAAACTAGGAATGGAAAGGAAATTCCTCAGTGGAAAGGAACTTCCTCAATATAAAAATTCTATAGCTGATATCAAGAACAAAAAACTCTTGGGATTAATAAGTGAGTACAGCAAGATTACAAGATGTAAGATTAATACACAAAAGTCAATTGCTTTCCTATTTACTAGCAATGAAGAATTAAAAAGCAATTACTATAGTACTCTAAAAGAGGAAATACAAAATTAGGTACTTAAGTTTAAATCTAATAAAACAAAACCAAGCCCTATATGCAGAAAACTACAAAATGCTAATGGAAGAAAATCAAAGATGATCTAAATAAATAGATATTCCAGTTCATGGGTTGGCAGATTCAAGATGGTTAAGATGTCATTGCTTCACATCTTGGTCTATAGATTCAATCCATTCCTAATTAAACCTCAACCAATTATTTTATGGATTTCACCAAACAATTTTTAAGTCTATATGCAAAGGGAGAGGACTTAGAATAGCCAACACAATACTAAATGAGAACACAGTTGGAGGATCACACTATCTGATTTTGATCCTTATTACCAGGCTACAGTAATGAAGAACTTGTAGTATCTGGGAAAAAAAAAAAAAAAAGAGGCAAATAGATCAGTAGAAAAGAATAGAGAGCCCATAAAAGGGAATTCAATGGAGAAAGTATAGCATGTCACAAATAGTGTTGGAGCAATTGGACATCTAGATGCAAAAAGCAATGTGCAACAGGATCTTTCATCCATTGCTAGAGGGAATGTAAAATGGAACAGCTACTTTGGAAGACAGTTCATCAGTTTCTTACAGAACTAAACATAGTCTTACCACATGATCTAGCAATCACACTCCAAGGTATTTATCCATCTGATTTGAAAACTTATGCCCACACATAACCTTGGCCAAGAATAGCAGGTTTATTCAAAATTACCAAAAAATTGCAAGTAATCAAGATGTCCTTCAACTGGTAAATAGATAAACAAACTGTAGTTCATCCACATAATGGAATATTATTCCATGATAAAAATAAATGAACTTTCAAGCCACAAAAAGACATGGATCAATTTTAAACATGTATTGCTAGTCAGAAAAAAAAAAAAAAGTACATAGTGAATGATTCTAACCATATGATATTCTGGAAAAGGCAAACTGTAGAGATGGTAAACAGATCTTTGATTACCAGGAGTTTGAGGAGGGGGAAGTAGCAGAATGGGTAAATCACAAATGATTTTTTAGAGTAATGAAACGATTCTGTATGATACATAAAGGTTAATACGAGGCAGTTGTCAAAGCACATAGAACTTAACTGACAAAAAGTAACACATTTACATCTTAAAAATCATTGAGAAAGTGGTAGGGGGAAAGGGAGGTCTCCAGAAGAGATGCAGAATATTACAAAAGAATCAAGTATTTTACAAATGTATGAAAAAAAGAAAACTCATTGGTGGGGGTAGGTTAACAAGAGATTGACCTAAGCATCTTTGTAAATGGGTGGAGTCTGTAAAACTAAAGGCAAAAATGAACTGTTTATATGTGCTCTATTCTAGTTGATAATGTTGTTTCTCATGGGAATATGGGCTAACAATTCTGATATTGCCATGCATGCATATCGAAATTAAGGAATTAAATAAATGAATGGTCGATGGCGGGAATCAGTTTTACACTATTGGAGCGGGAGACTGCAGATAAGCAAGGGAGAAAAGGCTATGTGGCAATGGATCAGAACTGGAGACTTTGGTACAAACTCATGTTAAGATTAAAATAGATATGAATAGATGGTCATATACAGAATTATTTATAGATATGTGTATATGTATGGGTTAGTATTCACACATACATCCCCACGCTCTAAGAAGCCCTAGAAGCAATGACTTCCAGTAGCAATGAGCATGCCTAGCAGTCAGATCTCAGTTTATATTATAACTCGCCAAGAAAAGGAACCAGGGACCTTTGGATAAATGGCTGATTATAGGATGGGAGCCAGAAATATACAAGATGAATATGGAGTATATTCTAGTGGCAGAAGGCACGTTGTTGTTAGGTGCCGTCGAATCGGACCCGACTCATAGCGACCCCTCCTTGAGTTGCTGAGGCAATATCACTACAGAAGTAGATTGCCCAACCTTCCTTCCAAGGAGTTGCTGGTGGATTTGAACTGCCAGCCTTCTGGTTAGCAGTCAAGTGCCTTAGGCACTATGCTACCAGAGCTTCTAGAAGTGCTCAAAATACAAAAACAAAAACAACAAAATGCACATCCACATAATTATGGGATTTGTTAGATGGATATAGGCATCGACAGAAAGAGCACTCAATGACCAAAGCTGAAACCAAAGTTGAATATTTTTGAGCCAAAAAGTAAATAAAATAAAACTGGATTTTAACTCAGAGTATAAAATACATACATGTGTGTACATACTGATAAAATGATTGAACAAATAAATCAGGGTAATAAACATGAAGAATTCATACAGAAGAATCCAAATAAGTTACGTAGCTAGTTTACTCTTTTTAACCAAACAATTACTATGTCCTGATCTTTTAAGATAAGAGGCTTTCTACTATAGGTAGTCCTCAACCTACTATAGGGTCCCATTTCGACGTGACTCTGATAATATCATTGTAAATTGGTTCATCTGACATAATAAGTTGAATACCTCATTTTTTTTTAGTTTTCATTATTACTGCATTTTGTTATCAGTATCTTTATAAATCTAATCTTTATTTGCCTCTGGGGGGTTGGAAACATTACATATAAACCTGTAGACATATTTTAATACATACATAAAAACAAAAAATACAGAAAGCATACAAATTTACTCTGATGATGAAATTAACAACTGATGCTTCTAATAGTACAAATACTAAAAATCATGCTATAGGCCTGGTCTACAATTAAGTTGGCACCAATGTTGTAACAATGAACTTGAAGTCATAACAACTGTCGAGTGGTTTGTAGTCAGCTGTGGTATGTCATTAGAGTTGAACAGTACCCAACTTTCTGTCCATTACAACTCCCATCATCAACACCAACTTCATGAAGACCAGACCACAGCATGCTATATGGGAGTGTTCTGAACAGTAAAGCATAACACTGAATATCTATGAGTGAACAACTGAGAATGAATACATCAGTAAATTATGTGCTACAACACTGTATTTAGTACACATTGCTAGTGATAAGATGTGTAGAAAAAAACAGAAACCGACGACACTAAGTGCAGTTCATCCTAACTTGAACGTGTTGTAAAGGACTACCTGTACATTCTAAAGTGTTGATTGTACAAGAAGTTCTCTGCTACAAGCTCACATGCATGGGTCAGGGTCTAACTGAGAATGTCAGAACTGGATTTTTGTCACTCCTCTAGTGCTCACTGTGCTGGCCTTTGATAGAACCTTTCAAAAAGGTGATAAAATTCTACCACACATCTATGCTGGCTCCTGACTACCCTTTACATGTCTCATGAGGGAGAATCTCTAGTTAGCTGTCCAGCTGCCTAAATATTGCATATTTCTCCTCCATAATCTATTAAAGGTCAGAGCCACAGACTTCCTAAGTGACTTGTCCCTTCTGATAGGGATACACAACCTGAATGTCAGGAAGCTTTTCTCCTCATGATAGATGAGGGTCCATTGTCAGCCAAGCATGATTATCATTAATCATACTGAAAGCAAACAAATTTCCAGAATGTTCCTTGAAGGTGGCTAGTGAGTCTACTGGAAGGGATTTCATCGTCTGGGCCTTGTGTTCTTTCTAGGTTTCTCAGTGCAGGCAGTGTGTTAACCAGTCTATCATGTTTTTTCCTCTGTGGATTTTTTAAAACTTTGCTATAAAAATTTTCTTAAGGGAATTTTTCCATTTCCAGAGAAATAGAGGAGAGCCTTTTAATAATGATGGAGCTTTTATTTTGCTTTTCGAAAGAAAAGTGTCAGGGATGTTTTGAGTATGTGGGTAAAGAGTAGAAAGAATATGTGGGTTCCCAAGAACGTTTTGGTTTCCTAAGTCTTTTTGTGAGCCCTGAAGTAAAGCTGGTTGCTGGATTTGCCTACTTAAGGCATTTCTGAGCCAAGATTAGAATATCAGAGCCAAGAAAGAGAATCATGTGCTAGTTATTCTTGAGAGAGGAGTCTATTTGTATTGGACTCAATTCCCAAAGAAGGGGTCTAAAAATCTCAATAGATGTTGCAAAATGCTAAAAGCAAAATTAATTTTGACCCACTTTAAATTAAAACACAGATATCGCAAACTTTTTTAGGAGCAGAAAAGAATCTTGCAAAGCATGAAGACATGTAGGGGGTCCAACATCACAATGTTGGAAATCCTGCTATCGCTGAGACCTTTGCAGATGGTATCTTTATCTCTTCCATCCTACAGGCATAGCTAAACACACTGGAGAGGGATTCCTACATTTCCTTTGTTCTAGAAGTCATGGTATATTGAATGTGCCATGGAATGCCAGAAGAATGAACAAATCTGTTTTGGAGGAAGTACAACCTGAATGCTCTTTAGAAGCCAGAACGTTGAGACTTTGTTCCACATCCTTTGGACACGTTATCAGGAGGGACCAGTCCCTGGAGAAGGACATCATGTTTGGTAAAGGAGAGCAAGAGAAAAAAAAAAGAAAAACCCTCAACAGGATGCATTGACACAGTAGCTATGACAATGGGCTCAAACATAATGATTGTGAGGATGGTAAAGGAACTGGGCAGTTTCTTGTTCTGTTTTGCATAGTGTCACTATGACTACGAACTGATTCCATGGCACCTAACAACAAGAAGAACAGGAGTCAGTCCAGCATAGAACAGGCCTTTGATGACAGCCCAGAGTTTACAGTGCTTTTCAATAGTAGTTTTTAGTGTTTGGGGCCAAGCACAAATCCTTTCAGGTGATGACTTTTTTTTTACTGCTTCTGTGCTACATATGTGATGCCTACTAATGAGATAATATTTTTAATGGATTTATTTATTTATTTATTTATTTATTTTTAAATAGAACCAGTGGTTCCTAACATGGTGAGCAAGCATCTACTTCATAGAGTGCTGAGTTAAGAATTTCTATTCTTAGAAAGTACTCTTAAGTAACTTAAAGACCTCAAGGATGAAGGGACTTATATCATCGTGGATCTTCCATTGAGCAAGAAAATGCATTAGTATACAGAGGTTCCTTTTGCCTTTTTAGATTTTCTCTCTGTCATTAAGCTTCTCAAAGATGATTTTCTGAGTTGAACAATTTTTTCCAGGGCAGGCTCTATGACAGATTAGACTCAGAAATGCGACAACCTCTTAGAATAGCTACAAAAAATAGCATATGTTATTAGGTGCTGTAGAGTAAATTTTCAAATCATAGTGACCCCATGGGACAGATCAGAACTGCCTCTTAGGACTTTCATGGTTGTAATCTTTATGGAAGTAGATCACCAAATCTTTCTTCCTAAGAGTCGCTGGGGTAGGTTTGGACTGTCATCTTTTTCGTTAGTGGCCAAATGCCTAACAATTGTGCCATCCAGGCTTCTTAAATTAACAGAATTTCATGAAGGCTGGTAGAATAATTTAACCCAAAATTTTTCTGGTAAAATATCTTTAATATTTTTGGTGACATTTCTTGGCAACAGGTTATGTATACAATGAGAAGAAAAGGAAGGAGTGAGCAGAGGGTCTATGCTAATGGGCCTGTCAAGTTCTGAAAGGGTCAGAAGACCTAGGTTCAACTGTTTGGCCACGAACAGTGTAACCACTGGCAATCACAAAGAGTTCCTAAGCCTCAGTTTTTTCTGAAACAAGGGGATATGAACAGATGATTAGGAAGGTTTTTCCCTTCTGGAACTGTAGTTCAGCATATGCATAATGTGTAAATGACCAAAAAAAAAAAAAGAAATGAATGAACAGTGTTAAATCAGTAAAAGCAAGACTTAAATTGCTGCTTACAAAAAATGGATCTGGCTCTCAAATTCTCTAGATTACATTTTCTTTGTATATTAAATAACCTGTAATATTTAATGAAGCTCTTAAGAATGTCTCTTTTGTCTGTCAGGTGATAATACTGTCAGGTAAAGAGAGAGATTTCATAAACATAAAAATTTCCACAGAAGGAACCCTAATGGCATAGTGGTTAAGTGCTTGGCTGCTAACTGAAAGGTCAATGGTTTGAAATTACCATCTGCACTGCATGCAGGAGAAAGGTGTGACTGTCTACTTTTGTAAAGATTGTATGGGAACCATATGGGGCAGTTCTATTCTGTCCTATAGGGTCACTTTAAGTTGGAATTGACACAATGACAGTGGGTTTAGATTGATATTTTAAACATTTCCACACAATACACAATACTGTATTTTTTTGTACTTGACTGCTAACCAGGAGGCTAGCGGTTCAAACCCACCAGCCACTCCTCAGAAGGAAGGTTGGGCAATCTACTTCCATAGTGATAATGCCTTGGAAACCCTAGGAGGGGTTGCTATAAGCCGGGTCTGACTCGATGGCATATAACAACAACAATATATTTAAAGGAAGATTCTGCTAAATGACATATTAAGCTAAGTACCTTTAAATAGAGAATACAGATATTAATTCAACAAAATATGATAGAAATTATAATTACATGTACATATTTTTTTTTATCAGCCTTTCATCATGAGGACAAAAGGTTGTTAATTCAGATCAAATTTGGGTATTGGTGGGCATAACAGAAAGTGTTATGATTTGAGTCAGTCTTTATAGGGTGCCCTGGAATGCCTGGATGGTACAAACAGCTAACATACTTGGCTGCTAACCAAGTAGTTGAAGGTTCAAGTTGGCCGAGAGTCACCTCGGAAGATAGTCTTGATGATCCACTTCTGAAATATCAGCCACTGAAAACCCTGTGGAGTGGGCACCACTCAGCTCTATAATGGGTTACCCTGAGCTGGAACTGACTCCAGGGCAACTTTTTAAAATATATATGTAAGCTCCCCAAACTCAAAATATCTTGAGGGAAATGCACCTTTAGACATTCATTAACTTGGATCAACATATTTCTTTTCAAAACAGAAAAAAAGGGCAACAGTAAATATACGAAGTCATTATACTTATTCACATCTCAGTTTTAATTATTTCATCGGCTTGCTTTCTTCTAAAGTTTGTGATCAGTTTCCTAGAACAAATGTGGTTTTGCAGGGGAGTAGAAGATCCTATGAGCATAGGCCAGTTTTCCGGGAGGCAGAAAAGATACAGATGTTCAGCTGTGTGTAGCTAGTAGATAGCATAAAAAGTCTGGATGTTTAAGAAGCAGAAAAGGAAGATTGCAAAGGTTGGGATGGAATGTGTGTTTGAGAAATTTCATTCAACAATGAATGATATGTTGAGCACACATTATACGCCAGGCACTCTGCTAGGGTTCGTTACAGTTTTGTCTAGTCAACCCTGATCTGTGCTATTTTTGTCCTAGAAATGCAAATAAATGTGAACAATGCATTTTCAGAACAATATACTGCATTTAAATTAGTAAAATCCCTTCAGTATATTGTAGTTTGAACTTTTAAGAATAGGCATATTAATAATTTAGCTTCAAAGTGAACTAAAGTGAAATAATGTAGAATTAAAAGCATCACAAATGCTGCTAAAATATTTATGAGACTTATATTTTGACTAAATGATTGCATTTAGGAATGATTTATGTCCTAGCTCCCAAGAACTCAGATTACTAAAGGAGCCAAAACCTGGAACCAAATTCCACAATTGTGTTTTTCATTATGATGAGGTTTTCCACATGTCTTCCTTTTTATTAATTATTGCAATGATGTGTCTAGATAGTGTATAGCAGCCTTAAATAATATTATTTTTAAATGATTCCTTCATACACATGTATAAGATCTTCATGTCATCTTTAAAGATTAAAAGCAGCAATAGAACAGTGATGTGCAGTGTAACATAATACATGCATCAAACAAGAAAACTAAATAAAAAGCACACATGTTGCTAGTTATAGTAATGTTAGAAGGGATGGGTAGCCTACAACAATTTATCCTAAATTCTGTTAATTCCATGGTGGTACACATTGTGTATAGTAAATGCATTACATGTTGCTTATAGTAAATGTATTCACTCTCTCAGTCATTTGAAACAGAAGATCAACAAGTCTTTTTAATAACTCCCACACCTTGTCTTCTGTTTGCACACATGGTTAGTGGAATCACAGCACTGCACGTAATCCAATAAAGCTCACGCTGCCAATGTAATCAAGGATCTGAAAGCACATCTTCCAGGTTAGATTCAGTCTCTTTTCACTTGTACTTCACAAAACAAACAGTTCTGGGAAGTCTCTCAGGTCTCTCAGGCAGAAAGAAAATATACATCTGTCATCCAAAGCAAATATGAAGTAGTGCCGTGTATTAGAACGGGTAGGTCTATCAAACACTTTTTAATCCCAGCAACAGCCTCTGGTTCATTGTAGAAGTAGATTTGGGAAAAGCTTACACACACACACACACACACACAAAGCTGCAGGAAAACATTGATTTTGCTTGCTCTCGATATTTGTTCTGATTGCTCGGAATAATGAAGATGGCAGATGTACTGCTTTAGGTTATTGAGACTCCAGTTCTACGCAGGAGAGCTGATGAGGGAATTAAACACGGACCTGACAGAGATCTAAGGATTCCCAGCAGCCACAGCACCTACAGATTCACTCGACGATTTCAGATTTCAGAAAAAATCAGATCCAAAGCTGATCACTAGCAGCGTGATCAGCTTTCAGGTTATCCCATCTTGACTAATAGATGCTTCTTCCCCCTTCTGTTATTATTGTGATTGTTAGCTTCTGTCTAGTCAACCCCTGACTCGTGGTGACCCGCAGTGGACAAAGAAAAGGAAGCTGCCTGGTCAGGTGCCATGTTCAGAATCGGCTGTGGATCAGACCACTGTGATCCACAGCATTTTCCCCAGCTGATTTTCAGAAGGAGAGTGTCAGGCCTTTCCTGCTACTCTGTCTTAGTCTGAAAGCTCTGCAGAAACATGTTCACTATCATAACAACACACAAGCCAATGGGTGATGACTGCACTTAAGGTCCATTAGACAGGAAGTAAACCCACCTGCCACTCCTCGGAAAGAAGATGGGACAATCTACTTCTGTAGCGATACTGCCTCGGAAACCCAAGGAGGGGTCGCTATGAGTCGGGTCCAACTCGACGGCACATAACAACAAAAACAACAAACCCACCTCCCACGTAACCAAAAAACCAAAACCAGACCCACTGCCGTCGAGTCAATCCTGACTCATAGCAACCCCCATTGGGTTTCTGAGACAGTAGATCTTTATGCAAGTAGATTGTCCTATCTTCCTTCTATGGAATGGCTGGTGGGTTTGAACTGCCAACCTTCTGGCTAGCAGTCAAATGCTTTAGGCACTGAACTTCTAATGCTCCTTCATCTCCCTCAAAGAAGGTGCACATTCTAACACTGAGTTTCTTTTGTCCTTCTTAGGTTCAAACCAATATATCAAAAGAAAATAAGCTCAGGCAATGTTCCTAGAGAATACACTTCTATAACATCTTTTCTTAAAACTCCAAACAAAATCTTTTGTGTGTAAAAGAAAATATAGAATTTTAGGTCTTTCATATATATTACCTATTAAAAATTAGTGGGTTTTACCTATAGTGTTTGTCAATTTGCTCTGAAATAATTCCTTAATCCTTTGATGAACACTGGCATAAACCATCTCATTTGAAAATTGAGAAATCATCCATCAAATTCTATTTCACAATGACATTAGAGCAATGTGTTCTTGGCCTAACATAGTTAGCTTGCTCAGTCTTTGACAAAAATTCTATTTCTTGGACCTTTTTGAGTCCTGTAACATTCCCAGGGCCTTTTTGTAGCTTTCAGCTTTCTTGTGGATGAAAAGGAAATAAATCTTTGAAAAGGCATTTTTGAGATTATATTGCTTTTCCAGTTGACAGAACCTTACACAAGAATTATGTTAGGGTAATTACAACAGAAGGGAATGCATGAAATCTCATTTCCATTAAGACTACATTCATATGCTAAGACCTTCAATTAGAATTCTGCAGAATCAGTGATGCTTTGATATGTTACAGAATCCCTACTAGACTACTGGCATGATAGCTAAGAACTTCTCTGTTTCTATGTTGATTTATTTTAGATAGTTTCACCAAAATGACTAAAATGAAATACCAGTTGTTGTTGTTGTTTGCCGTCGAGTCAGCCCTGATTCATAGTGCATGTAATTTAGAAATTACACTCAAGGCTTCCAGAATTTTAACTAAAAATCAGATGTTCTCCCAATAGGATAAAAATTAATTTTCTACAAGTGAGCATCACCATATTTCAAGAAAACCTCTCTAATTCCTACTTCAAGACCAAAAGGAATTACCTAATTCTGTGAATTGGAGAGTATGTGACCCAACATATTTTTAGTCGTAGTTAGTAACATCAAACAAATGCACATTATTATAAATGAAAAAGCAAACGCCCCAAGAGTGATCAACCATGTAATCTATCTGTCTAATAAATTCTTTACTGTGGTTGACTAGTCCTTTGGGAAATGCCACTTGATGTTCCCTGCAGATAAACTGACTGGCATTTCCTACAAACAAATGGAACAAAAGCTAGAGTGTGAAGTAGATCATATTGCAAAACAAAGGAGGCTGTACTGGATATATTGTCTTTTACAAATCTTAGTATACATATTTTCATTATTTGATCTCTAAGAATTAAAACAATGTTTTAAAATAATATCAACCATCCCAAACATAGTATGCCATCTATGCATAGAGGTAACCCATTTGACACTTTCCTTCTTTTCTTTTACTCTGCTCCTTATTAAAAAAACAAAAACAAACAAACAAAAAAAAACCCTGAATAAATATTGTTATGTTTTATTATCTTTAGTATCTTTTTAAAAATGTTCAGAGCTATCCTGAAATACACAAAAAAGATAGAATGGCTCTTCAAGAAAATTCATTTCAGAAGACAACTAGAGCAGTTTACACAGTATTGGACCGTGAGATTATTCCTGGGGCAAGGGACACTTGTAAAGGCAGGTACAGGAAGGCCTGAGGATAGAGGGAAGTATGGTGGTGGGCAAATTGGTTCTGTCTGCTGGAAGTCAGAGTCCTGGGGCAGAGCTGTGGTGGGGAGGGGTGGCGTTAGCCACTGATGGTGATGAAGAATGGAGAAAACTATTCTGGTGGTGAGATCAGCCGTAACTGTTAGGAGGCAATGATCAAGAGCAAAAGGAATGGGCATGTTATTTAACCTCTCTGACCTTCAGATCCTAAATTGCAACATGGGCCATAATAATACCTAATACCACAAAGTCATGAGAATTAAATAATAGGTGCAAAAGTTCAGCACATATTAACATCTTAATTATTGGTGACTATTATTATTATTTTTGGGAGCTCTGGTGGCGTAGTGCCTAAGGCATTTGACTGCTAACCAGAAGGCTGGTGGTTCGAACTCACCAGCCACTCCTTGGAAGGAAGATGGGGCAATCTACTTCCCTAGAAATACTGTCTTGGAAATCCAAGGAGGGGTTGCTGAGTCAGAAATGACTCAGTGGCAGTGAGTTTATTATTATTATTATTATCTAAGTAGCCCTGGCTCTATAATGGTTATAGCATTTGGCTGCTAACCAAAAGGTCAGTGGTTAGAACCCACCAGCCACTCTATGGGAGAAAGATTAAGCAATCTGCTTCTGTAAAGATTTACAGCCTTGGACACCATAAGGGGCAGCTCTACTCTGTCCCATTGGGTCTCTATGAATCAGAATTGACTTGATGGCAACAGGTTTGGTTTGGTATTATTATTTAAGGAGCTCTGGCAGTGCAATACGGAGCCCTGGTGATGTAGTAGTTAAATTTTGGCTGCTAACTGAAAGGGTGGCTGTTCCAATCCACCAGTGGCTCTGCAGGACAAAGATATGTCAGTCTGTTTTCATGAAGATTAAAGTCTGGGAAATCCTGTGAGACAGTTTTACTCTGTCCTATATGGTTGCTATAAATCGGGCCAACTCGACGGCACATAACAACAACAACACATGGTTGCTATGAGTTGGAATCAAGTTGATGGCAATGTGTTTGGTGTTTTTTTTTGTTTGTTTGTTTGTTTTGTTTTAAAGAGTGGTGCAACAGTTAACCACTTGGCTGCTAATCCAAAGGTTGGTAGTTCTAACTCACCCAGTGGTACCATTAGAGAAAGACCCATCAATTTGCTTCCATAAAGATTACAGCCAAAGAATCCCTATGGGGCAGTTCTACTCTATCACATGGGGTCACTAGGAATTGAAATAACCAGAGAGCACCTAACAATAACAACATTATTATTACAGCCACTTGCTGGAGGGAGTTTTGATAAAGGTAATGTGAAATTAAAAATGTAAATACGAAATTAGAAATGCAAAATTAAGGTAAAATTAAAATATAATATTTTAATATAGCAATAAGAGGCCACTATTAAGGCCAGCAAAAGGGCGGGCCCCAGTTCCAGGAACTGGGGTGAGGCAAGGAACATATAGTTTTAGTAAACAATTCCCAGAACCATAGATGACTAAGCCCTGAACTCAACCATACCATGTAATTGGAGAATTCAAACTTAAACTTACCAATTATCTGTACTCTCTCTGACCACCCCCTTGTAGTTTTGCCTTTAAATACTGTGTAATTTTGTTGCTGGGGGCTCTATTCCTCTGCCCCTGCGTGGGATGTGAGTTGAGCCCCAGCGCGCTGGAACTTCAAATAAACTCCTCCTGCTTTTGCATCAAGAGACGTCTTTCGTGAGTGATTTTGGGTGGCGTTATCCCTGACTTGGGTTGTGGGAGCCCTGCCGAAGGGAAACCCAACAGTAAGACTTTATTTTTATCTCTAGAGGGAATATTCATGGGAACAGACCATACTGTGGCAAGTGGATATCGTCTTAGCAGACACTGGAAAGATTATTATATAACAAGAAACTCAGGAATTATCTTTCTTTCTCTGAGTTTTTAAAGATGGGGAGGTAGGGGCTTATTCCTGCTGCTAGGATAAGACTCTAAAAGCTAAATACACCAAAGCAAAACAGGAGGACAGGGATTTGAATAGGCCTGAGTGCTCGGGAGGCTCACAGCAAAACAGTGAGCTAAAAAGGTACTTCCAGGCATGTAAGATTGTCTTTGAATCTTATTAGAAATGATATTTCTACACTGTCCATTTAAGTTATTTATGTTTTCATGTAGCATTATAGCAAGAAGCAATTGGATGCATTGGGCATACTGAAAAGAGAGCTTTACTTTTTATCATTTCAGTTCCATATGCCAGCTAGCCTTTAAAAGACATGCATCACCAGTAGATTAATATATTCAACAAATAATTACAGCAGGCCTTTTATACAGAGGAAGCTCAGGAGTGGGGTGTGCTGACTGGGTGGAGGCATGGGGGGGGTTAACCATGAAGACTGGTCTTTCTGCCTTTTATTCCTTTTTCTTGATGATCCATGTATCTGAATCACTTTCTCAGCAAACTCATTAGGCACCTACACTGTGTTAGGCATAGTGCCAGTCTTTGGGGTTACAGCCATTAGACTTTTTGCTTCCACCTTATGTCCCTGTCGCCAGCACCCAGCTCTTCTGTCACCAGTGGGCTGTGACCCTCTGACCTCAAGGAGTACCTTAAATTCTCAGGCCTCTGACCAATAAAATAAGGGACTATGATTACAGGACTTATTAACTCCCTTTCAGATCAAAAGTTCTTATTTTGTTTTTAATTCTACTTTGCTGTTCCATTCTATTCTCTCTGTGTGGCCCATTGAAAATTTAAGACATTATACATTAAAAATGACTATTTCCCTATTTTAACTTTTTTGTGTGGTCAATGATTAAAATGCTTAGGTTTATAAAGTTTTACCATAATGAGACTTTATATTGTTTCTATTCTTAAAATCATTTTCTAAATTTACAAATAATCACCCTGTTTTTGATCTTTTCCTCAAATGCTTTAATCCTATATTGACATAAATCATTGTGGTAACCTTGTAGAATTCAAATCTAGTATTTTAAAACCTAATTTTAATCATTGACCACCCCCCCCAAAAAAAACAACTCATATTTAAAAACCTATTTATCTGGTTTGCTAGAGAAAGTATGAAACATAGAATTTTCATGAAAACTGTTTATCTTTTATGTTTTTCAGAGTTCCACTGAGTATACAGAAATTGCAATAATGAGAAACAGGCCACCAATTGAAACCTCAAAGACAACATTTGATTGACTTGCATAATAATTGGTATCTTTCCACTTAATCTACATTAATGTAAACAATAAATCTTCTCTTAAACAAAGATTGTGTGAATCTTCATTTATCTTTTATGACAAGAGAGCAAAGGTTGTAGTTTAATGAATGGAAAGAAGCAACAAGGTCAGGTTTAAAAGCCTCACAGGTCAAATGTCTGACATCACTGAACATTAATAAATAAATAAATAAATAAAGCGCTAACATGGTAATTTCTATTTTAGTGAAACCACCAAGGTCCAGCTGAGGTTTCCAATAGGAAGAAAACACCATAATTTAGTAACACAGAGACAAGCAATTAGAATGACAATATCCTTTTAGAATGTATTCACCAGCATCTTAATAGGTTTGAATTTGGTAGATCTTAAAATAATTTTGAAGCTTCAGGGTTTGAAAGCTACAACAATCACTGGCATTGATGTAGGGTCTGAAAAAAAAGAACAGCGTCTACTTTTATTTTACATATGCATTGATTTTCCCCCAAATGGAAGACCTCTGTCATCTAAAAAGGTTATTCATAGATCCAAAGAGCTGATCAGGGTCATTAATAACAATAGTAAACTGATCATCATTCCAATGAGACCTGACAAGTTTCTTTTCAAAGTGGATACTAATGTATTGATGCCTGTGAAGTTCATTACAGCAGTAATAAATCATTAGTCTCTGCAAAATGATTTATAAGTTGGTTGAAATGCATTACAATAGACTGTCAAAGAGATTTGCAGGCATTTGTAGTCTCTCCCTGGTGCTTCTACCAAAATTGTGATGGCTTAGAGTAATTAAACACCACCACTACAGCACAAAAAACAACACTATAACTATAGTTGTCCCTTGTTCATTTAAAAAGCATGTTTTTCTTCAGCATAGTCTCAGTCTTGCCTTGAATTACTGCTCTCTTATTAAAGCTTTAAATATTTTTTGTGATTGTTTGTTTATTCTATAAAGTTCATTATGACCTTCACTAATTAGATTTCTTGTAGCTTTACCAAATAATAAAGGAGTTCTGGTTGGTGTTAAAACATTTGGCTGTTAACCAAAAAATCAGCAGTTCAAACCCACCAGCCACTCTGTGAGAGAAAGATGAGGCAGTCTGCTTCTGTAAAGATTTACAGCCTTGGAAAACCTATGGGGCAGTTCTGCTCTGTTGTATGGTGTCACTATAAGTTGGAATTGACTCAATGGCAATGCATTTTAGTTTTTATCAAATAATGCTGAGAGCATTTCCAGTCCTCATTACTCCCTTAAAATTAGTTGTAGAGATAGTAATATGCACAATAAATATATTCCCAAGCATTTAACATTCTGAACTATCATTGCAATTGAAGTAATTCAAAGCTGAACATGGGCTGAAATATTTATTTCCAAACGTGTAGCAATGTGGCTTTAATATTCCTATTCTGATTCTGAAAGAGCTAAGTGTGTTTGCAGGTACCATTTGTTTACCAGAGAAAGAGGAGGAATAAGCTAATGTAAAAACAGTATTAATACTGCATTATCAGTATTAACAAACATTATTAATCTATGGGTGGATACATAGGTAGACAGGCTGAATGATCAGGTATGTCTAGGCAGAAGGGAATATTCGCATGATCATATATAAGTTTGGCAGATGATATTTTTATATACGTATTTGTATGTGTTATAAGAATGTTAGATATAAGAGAGCTAACAGGGGGCGAAGTTGTGATAACCTCTAAGCCATAGCCAATCACCCTGAGAGAGTGAGTTGTTGGGCCCATGGGCTCAGGACCATGGTCATGGGAGGACATCAAGATCAATTGGCATAACATCCAGGTTCATTGCAGCACAATTCACTATAGCAAAGAGATGGAAACAACCTAAATGTCCATCAAGAGATGAATGGATAACCAAACTATGGCACATTCACACAAAGACATACTATGCTACATTAAAGAACAACGAAGGATATGCAAATCATCTCACAACATGGATGAACCTGGAGGACACTGTGCTGAGTGAAATAAGTCAATTGGTGGCGTAGTGCCTAAGGTATTTGATTGCTAACCAGAAGGCTGACAGTTCAAACCCACTAGCCACTCCTGGGAAGGAAGACTGGGCAATCTACTTCTGTAGTGATATCCTCTCAGAAACGTAAGGAAGGGTCACTATGAGTCAGATCTGACTGGACGGCAGTGAGTTTTTTGGTTTATTACTATAAAAGTCAAGGAAAAGTTTGCTCAGGGAAGGGAACTCACTTTGTAGGTTACCACGGAGGGGAGGGAAATGGAGGGGATGATTTCAGACTAGTTGGGGGCCACACACTGAGTTGGGTAAGAGGAAGGATGGTATGGAAAGAGTCTGTGAGCAGCATGATAACATTGGGGAAAGGGAGGACAACGAATTGTGCTCATAAGATATAGGTGACAGAGGCTAAAAGCAGTATATCCAAGTTACTGCATTATCATTAACACCAAACAGCAGGCTACAGATAAATGCATAGACAACTGTGAAGAGCAGATGGGAGTCAGTGAACAGGAATATACTGTAGACCAAAGATAAATTCAGCTGAGGCTAATCTTGCACAGATACTAGTGATACAAAATATCTACAATCATTACAGAAGCAACAGACATAGAGCAATCCCTCATAGACAGCCAGACATTGTAGGAGAGAGATCCATCGGATCTATGACTCAGGACCATAGTATTGGGAGACACCAGACTCAATTGGCACAACAAAATACATAAAAATCTTGTTCCACAACCTACTTCAGTGAGTAGCGACTGGGGTCTTAAAAGCTTACAAATGGCCATTTAAGATGCAACAACAGGTGTCTCCTCGTCTGGAGCAAAAAAGAATGAAGAAAACTGAAGATGCATGGAAACAATTAGTCCAAAGGACTAGTAGACCATGCAAATCTGAGACTTCATGACCGTGAGACCAGAAGAACTAGATGGTGCCTGGCTACCATGTCGACTACTCAGAAAGAGATCAAAAGAGGAGATTCTGGATAGGATGGGAGAAAAATGTGGAACAAAACACACACTAATAAAAAAGACCAGGTTAACTGGTCTGATAGAGACCACTGAAACCCTAGTCATCTTTCAGGCCTGGAATTGAACTCACTCCTGTGGCTTCCAGTCAAACAATAGACAGGTATATAAGGTGAACATTTATATCAGGTAAGTACATTTCTTAGAACAATCAACCATGGGAGATCAGAAGGGCAGTATTTGCACAGTAAGATAACTCAGAGAGCAAGAATGCATAGCAATGAAGAACACAGGGAAAAGGTAACTACAGGGAGGAAATGGGAAGAGAGCTGTGACATTATACTCAGCAATCAATGTCATAAAATGAAATGTGTATGAACTGTTGTATGGAAAACAAATGTGCTCTATAAACTGTCACCCAAATCATAATGTAAAAACCCCAAAAAGCTAGTTTTAACATTTTTCAGAAAATAGAAATGGCTTTCTCATAGTTAGGGTTGTTCAACTGTACAACAAAGAAATAATTTATGAATGATGTCTGTTTAAACAGTTTGGGTGCAGACTGAATGAAGTATTTGGGATTGACTATTAAGAGAGTTTTTTTTTTTTTTAAAGGACCAGGTTTGCTGGTCCTTTAAAAAGCCTGGTGGAACCCCTGAGACTAGGGTCTTTAACTGTCCTTCAGGTCTGGAATTGAACCTATTCCTGTGGCTTCCAGACAAACAAATGAGAGGCATATGAGCTGAACATTTCCATTAGGTAGATACACTCCTTGGAGAGATCAATCATGGAAGAATAGAAGGGCTGTATATGCCCAGGGAGACAGCTCAGGGGGCAGGAGTGGATGGGAAGGAAGGACACAGGGAGGAGGTGGCTATGGGGAGGAAGAGGGAGGAGAACTGTTACATTGTGGCAGATTACAGCCAATGTCATGAGACAGAGTGTATGTGAACTGTTGTATGGAGGATGAATCTGCCCTGTAAACTTTCACTCAAATCACAATAAAGTTAAAAAAAAAAAAAAAAAAGGAGAAAAAAACAGGAGTTTTGTTTTGTTTTGTTTTGAAATTATATTCTCTCTGCTCCTATGTTATGCTGGGAAACACAGCAGAAGGAATGATTTCATTGCTATTTTTATTCTATTCCAAACAAGTCACTTAACAAAATAATTTTCTTTGATTACAGTGGTTATATCAGAATCTACCTGTTGCTACTTTTGTGCATAAGCATTGCTTGAAAAACTGATGCAAGTATGCTTATTTTCCAGCAATCACTTTTCTGAATCCCTTTCAACTATGTATTAAATCATACCTCTGGCCAAATTACCCTTCTCTTGTGACACTGGTTTTTGAGCTTTTTCTCACAAAATGGGCCTGTTCATATGGGAACAAAAATTTATTTTTGTGTTAGTGAAACAAACAAACAATAAAATGTGCCAGCTTGCTCTGCCGGTGTTAAATATCATGGCAAAACAGTTTTCAATTCAGATTCATTTATCACCTGTTCTTGGCTAATGTTTCCATGGCCTATTGTCTCTTCATGACAAGGATTGCATACGGGCATCTTTAAGAAGAGCCACTTTGCCCAGAAGTCCTCAGGTTAGTTTGGTGTTTGCTGTGCTGATTTTCAGAGTTTATTTGCTTACTTGAACTCACAAAGTTTGGGTGTCAGTCAGAACTCATAATACTGACTTTGTATGATTTGACTGTTACTCCACTAAAATACATATAATATATCCTGAAATGTCAATAAAAGTGATATTCCAGTGTAAAGAATTTGCAACAACATATGTTTTATTGTTGTTGTTGTTATGTGCCATCGAGTTGGACTCGACTCATAGTGACCCCTCCTTGGGTTTCCAAGGGAGTATCACTACTGAAGTAGATTGCCCCATCTTCCTTCCGAGGAGTGGCTGGTGGGTTTGAACCACCAGCCTTCTGGTTAGCAGTCAAGTGCCTTAGGCACTATGCTA
>NW_006921647.1:7716016-7721489 GCF_000298275.1 Orycteropus afer afer | reverse complement strand
TGTCTTCCTCTTGTGAGATTAGAGGAGGTCAGAACATGTGGCCTCCTTGCCGTTTTTGCAGTTTCCAAATGTTAGACCACTTGTCACAATTTAGTCCCAACGATTGTCACAAAAGTGCATGTTACCAATTGATTCCTATTGCTGAGTCTAATACAGGGACCAGCTCTAAGGGGCTTCAGAAGAGAGCCATCTCCTTAACTAGATGTACTTCCATTTAGATATTTTCTAACAGACTCAACAGCTTTCACTGAGCAGAATTCTAGAAACCCTACCCTGTCATTGCACAAACTTTACATTCTTAAAATGCTCATTCATGAAAGAACCAAGTGTTAAGGAAAGCTTCAGTATATTGGGAGCTCTGGTAGCATAGTGCCTAAGGAACTTGACTACTAACCAGAATCTCCTCGGAAGGAAGATGTGGCAAGGAAAATGGGTCAAGAAAAATGGGGCAAGGAAGATGGGGCAATCTACTTCCGTAGTGATACTGCCTCGGAAACCCAAGGAGGGGTCTCTATGAGTTGGGTCTGAATCAATGGCACATAGCAACAACAAAGTATACAGAGTTGCCTAACATTTAATTTATAAGTATGATTTATCCTAGTACTTTGAGAGTGTAAACATCACAGTTCCATCAGGAGAGAAACTGGATGACCTACTGGTTGAGACACAATCAGAGGTGCAAGTGGACTGTGCCTATATGTGCCTGAAATGGATTTCTTCCTAAGTGAAAAATAGAAAGTCAAGATAAATGACAGAGATATCACAGATTCCCCCTGTAATCAGATACAAATCCATGTATTTGGCAGGTTAAAAACAGCTACTTTTAAAGCTCAAGTTACAAGGCAATGAAAATTATTATTCAAAAAAAGTTAAGAATGATACTTATCTATGAAATTATTTATTTCTTTATATTATATTTGAATTCCCCTATTGTTTGCAGTAAGTTTTCAGTAGATTTTCCAAGACTACAGTAAAATCAGCTGCAAATAAGGGCAGTTTTTTACCTTGTTTATTTTTTTCCTCAAATATCTTTATCACTTTTATTTAATTATATTGACCAGTACTTCCAAATATGTCAAATGTTATTGTTATAGGGGGCATCCTTTTCTCATTTAGGACTAGAAGAATGATTCTAATCCTTCCTTGTAAACATAAAGCTGATTTTTGTGCCGGGGTAAATGCATTCATCACATTAAGGAAGTATTCGTTGAGTTCTATTTTATTAAATTAAAAAAGAAAATCAAGAATGAGTGTTAATTTTTTTCAAATACCATAATGATTATATTTTCTTCTTAATGCATTTCTTATTATTGAGTCACTCTAGCATTCCCAGAATAAATCATACTTGGTCATGCTATGTTTAGTACTGCTGATTTCTGTTTGTTTATATTTAATTTAAACTTTTGTGTCAATATTCATTAGTTAGATTGGCCTCCAATTTTATATTTTTGTTCAATTCTTCTGAAGTTTTTGGATCAATATTATACCTACTTCGTACAAGAAAATTGCAGTCTCCTCTTCCCATGCCCCTCCTCCAATGCTTTGGAACATTATAAAAAGCATTACAATTATCTTCTCTTTAAATATTTGTTAGAATTTGCCTCTAAACCCTTATAGACACTCCGCTATTTTTATGGAAGGGGGCAACTTTGACAAAAGCAAATTCCAAACTTGCTGCCATTGAGTTGATTCCGACTCATAGAGACCCCCACTGGGTTTTCAAGGCTGTAAATCTTTATGGAAGCAGATTGGCTCATCTTTCTTCTGTGGAGCAGATGGTGGGTTTGAACCAGCGATATTCTGGTTAGCAGCCAAATGCTTAACCACTACACTCCCAGAACGCCTTTCTCATTTTCTATTTCACTGTTTTGATTTTATATCTCTTCTGAAATGAGTTTTTTTTTTTTAATTGCTAAAGAGCAAAGATATCTCCTTGAAGACTAAGATGTTCTTAACCCAAGCCATGATGTTTCCAATCACCTCATGTGCATGATCAATGAATAAGGAAATAATCAATGAATAAGGAAATAAGCTGATCAATGAATAAGGAAAACTGAAGAAGAGTTGATGCTTTTGAGTTGTGGTGTTGGCAAAGAATGCTGAAAGTACTGTGGACTGCTAAAGGAACTAACAAATCTGTCCTGGAAGAAGTGCAGCTGGAATGCTCGTTGGAAGTGAGAATGGCCAGACTTGGTCTCACCTACTTTGGTCATGTTGTCATAAGGGACCATTCTCTGGAGAAGGATGTCACGCTTGGTAAAGTGGAGGGTCAACAAAAGAGGGGAAGGCCCTCAACAAGATGAGTTGACAGTGTGGCTGCAGCGATGGGTTCAGGTACAGTAGGGATTGTGAGGCTGGCCCAGGAGTGGGCAGTGTTTCATTCTGTTGTGCGTAAGTTTGACATGAATCAGAGATGACTTAACAGAACATAACAACAACATTTTTTTTTCCAGATTGTTCAAACTAATTTGCAAAGAATTGAACAAGGTGGTCTCCTATGATTTTCTTAATTTTTTTATTTTGTGTTTATTTTATATATTTTGTGCTTTCTCTTTTCTGCAATCAATCAATTTATTGTCTTTTCAAAACCAAGATTGTAATTTTTCAGTTCTGCTTTTCTGTTTTCTAATATGCTCTTCCATTTGGGAGAGTGAGAGGGAGAGAACGCAGTCTGAGTGGCTTTCGTTCCATGGATTGGGAGCTCTGGTAGCGTAGTGCCTAAGGCACTTGACTGCTAACCAGAAGCCTGGTGGTTCCAACCCAACAGCCAGTCCTCAGAAGGAAGGTTTGGCAATCTACTTCCGTAGTGACACCACCTCAGCAACCCAAGGAGGGGTCACTATATGTTGGGTCTGACTTGAGGGCACATAACAACAAGAACAATATGCTATTTTGTACTTTTATGATTATTAACTTTTGATTTTCTTGTTTATCCTCTTGTTTATTTTCTGACTTACCTAACTCTTGAACTTAACGTATTTATTCAAGTTTTAGAAATCTTATATACATACTGCCGTAAGTACTGAAGAATGTACATTTTAATATTAAGCATAACATGAATTATATTTTGTAGGTTCTTATATGTGATATTTTATTTTCATTGTGGTGGCATAGTGCCTAAGGCATTTAACTGCTAACTAGAAGGCTGGCAGTCCAAACCCACCAGCCACTCCTTGGAAGGAAGACTGGGCAATCTACTTCCATAGAGATACCACCTCAGAAAACCAAGGAGGGTTGCTATGAGTTAAATTGACTCAATTGCAGTGAGTTTGTTTTGGGTTTTTGGTTATAATCAGATAGAAGATGTAACAGAAGAAAATATTACACTTATAACAGTAACATAAAATACCACATAAAATAACATAAAATATGGTAATAACTACCATAAGCTAGAACCTACTTGGTTGCATTGGGTTTTTGTTTTAATAAACTTAGCAAGAAATATGCAAGATATATGAGAAAATAATTTAAATACACTACTGAAGATGACAGAAGACTTGAAGAAGTGGAAATATGTACCATGTTCTTGGAGAAAAAGATTCATTATCATTCAGTTGTCTATTATTGAGGTAGTATCTCTACAGAAGTAGATTGCTCAGTCTTCCTTCTGAGGAGTGGCTGGTGGGTTTGAACTGCCACCCTTCTGGTTAGTAGTCCAATGCATTAGGCACTATACCACCAGACCTCCCATAAGTTAATAAACAACTTAATGATAATGAATCTTTTCAAAAGACCTCTTTATAATGCTGAAGAGTAAAGATGTCTCCTTGAAGACTAAGGTGCACCTAACCCAAGCCATGGTAGTTTCAATCGCCTTATATGTATGTAAGAGCTGGACAATGAACAAGGAAGAAGAGTAGAGGCTTTTTAGTTGTGGTGTTGGTGAAGAATACTGAAAGCAGCATGGATGGCCAAAAAAAGAACAAATCTGTCCTGGAAGTGCAGCCAGAATGCTCCTTAGAAACAAGAATGGCCAGACTTCATATCACCTACTTTGGTCATGCAGTCAGAAGGGACCATTCCCTGGAGAAGGATATCATGCTTGGTAAAGTGGAGGGTCAGCAAAGAAGGGGCGGGCCTTCAATGAGATGGATTGACACAGTGGCTGCAATGATGGGCTCAGGTATAGCAAGGATTGTGAGGCTGGTGTAGGACTGCACAATGTTTCATTCTGTTGTACATAGGGTCACTATGAGTCAGCGCTGACTTGAGAGCACCTAACAACAACATTATCTATAAGTTGATTAATAAATTTAGTGTGATACCAAATCAGGTTTTTTTTTTGTTTTTTTAATTTTGATTTTTAAGACTGGGTAAAATCAAGTGAGTGCTGGTGGTACAGTAGCTAAGCTCATGACTGTGAACCAAAATGTTGACAGTTTGAATCTACCAGTCACTCTGCAGGAGGAAGTTATGGCAATTTGCCTATATAAGGATTATAGCCGCTAAACCCCATGTAGCAGCAATTCTACTCTGTTCTATAGGGTTGCTATGTGTCAGAATTGACTTGATGGTAATGGGTTTAGTTTTTTGGGGAGTTAAGTCCAAATAGAAAAATTAACAGAAAAAGCTGTCATAAGCAATGAGAAATGGTTAGTACCAGTAGACATTAAAATATATTAAAGCACTTGACAAAATCATAGCAGTAGATTATGGGTACAGGAATAGACACTAAAGAAATATCTGGAAATAGACTCAACTGCATATCTGAATTTATTATCTAGAAGTGGCATCTAAAGCCAATGAATCAAAGATAGATTGTTCAGTGCATGGAACTGAGACAATCAGTGAGCCAAGTAGAAAAAATGAAATTGAATCCATATCTCCTACCTTGTACCAGGATAAATTCTAACAGAAAGTTCATAGAAAAGAGAATATGAATTGCTCTTAATTATATGAAATAAATATACTCAGGTACATTTTTCATCTACTATATTGATCAAAATCCAAAAATTTCATAAGGCTAATGGAAACGGACACTCTCATACCTAGATCATAGGGACTTAAATTGGTATAATATGCATGCAGTACAATTTAGCATATCTATTAAAATTAAAGGGAGCTCTGGTAGCATAGTGGCTAAGACACTTGCCTGCTAACCAGACGGCTGGCGGTTCAAACCCACCAGCCACTCCTCGGAAGAAAGGTTGGGCAATCCTACTTCCGTAGTGATACTGCCTCGGAAACCCAAGGAGGGGTCGCTATGAGTCGGGGCCGACTCGACGGCACACAACAACAAAACAACAACATTAAAATTAAAAATGCATATACTTTTTTAATCCAGAAATTCCAATGCACCTGCACACAAATAAAATGTCTGTACAGAGCTCTTCTTTGCAGCACTGTCTGCAATAGCAAAAAAAAAAAAGGAAATAAAATACTTTCCAATAGAAGACTGGTTAATTGAATTATGAAGCATTCATCCTACAGAACACTGTACAACAATAAAAATGAATGATGCTTCTTTCTATCT
>NW_006921647.1:7687756-7715916 GCF_000298275.1 Orycteropus afer afer | reverse complement strand
TTTGTGAAAAGAGAAAGTGGGTGAAGAGAAAAAGAATCTACAAACTATGGATGGAGAGAAAAGAAACAAAGTCAATGGTTACCTATCTTAGTTAGGGGAACTGGATGATGGCGGAATGAGAATAGAATACTTTCTGATTTTAGAACCACATGAATTTATTATTAATTCAAATAATTAAACTTAAAAAAGAAAGTTTTTAAAGCAATAAAAAAAATGACAATTATAATATGCAAAAGTCTATTAATGGATCTCCCATAGGTGTTTTAAATAGCATTTTACTTCTTAGAAGAGAAAGTATCTAATGGAAGCCCAGGGTTAGGAAGTGGATTGCTATGTCAAAAGAATTGTCACGGCAAAAATTTCAGTGTTTAAAAACCTTGTATTCATTTTAATTAATCCTACTAATTTTGTAAAGCAAGACCAACTCAAGGTACATTACGAAAATAAAAAACCCACTGCCATCTAGTTGATTCTGACTCACTGACCCTATTGTACAGAGAAGAACTGCCCCACAGGGTCTGAAACTGTAAATCATATGCAGGCAGACGATCTCATCTTTCTGCCAGAGAGTGACTTGTGGGTTCAAACTGCTGACCTTATGATTAGCAGCCAGATACTTTAACCACTACACCACTGGAACTCCTAGGTACATTATTCAAAACAAAACTCACTGCCATCAAATAGATTTCAACTCATAGCGACCCCTGTTGGGTTTCTGAAGCTGTAAATCTTCACTGAAGTAGATTGCCCCATCTTCCTTCTGCAGAGCAGCAGGTGGGTTTGAACTGCCGACCTTCCTGTTAGCAGCCAAATGCCTTCCTCACTACACCACGAGACCTCCTTCAGTACATTATTAGTTGCTAATAATTCAAAGTTAGCACTTAATCTATGCCTAAAGTGATCTCTAAACATTATAAAAACCAGGAAACTTGGAGACTACATATGTTATGACATATGACTCATGCTTCCCCAGATGGATATGTATTATTCACTAGAGGTTGGGTGTGAAAATACAAAAATATTAAAAAAAAACTATGTTGCTGGAACATCAGACAACTGAGGTATACGCATCCCACATATTTTACAAAACATTTTTATGCCCCCAATTTTGAGAATCATCTTCCTTTGACACTTATTAATAAGATTTATTTGATAATACTGAAGTCTTATTCAATAAGTATGAGAAGCTATTATGTACAAAATATAGTTGATAATCTTCACTGGGGAGAATTCAAACAGGAATCTGATGTGGCTGTCATATTCAGGAAGCTTAAATATAATAGAGGATTAAAACACAATTAGGAAATGTTGTAAAAAGCCATAAAATGGGTAAAGATGTTGAGAACACAGTAGCAATAGATAGACTATCTCCACTTTATAGCATCGGAAAGACATTTGAGCTGAACCTTGAAGGGTGGGTAGAATTTAGTGAGCAGAGATTAGGCATGTAGAACATATCAAATGTATTCATTTCATATGGGCAAGAATGCATAGAGTATGTTAATAAATTGGCAAAGTGCTTACTTTACTGGATGTACAGGAACTAGCTGAGAAATAAGGCTCATAATAAAAGGAGGCTGGCAATAGATGGTAGAGGATCATGCAGAGGAGGAGACTGCCATGTCATGTAACTCCAGGGAAGAGAGAGCCACCATGTTGCATGAGTTCAAGGGTTACACACCATATAATGGCAGCAGTACCCAAGAAGTATGTCTTTTATTTAATGGACAATGGGACTCTATCAAGGTTTTCTGAGCATGGGAATGATATAAGTTAAATTTTAAAAGAATTATGATGATCTTTTGTGCAGAAAAGAATGGAGGAAGAAGAAATAATTCAGGACCCTAATAACATTACTCTCAGCAAGAGATAGTTTCTCTCTGTCTTGCCTGGAGTTGTTACAAATCCCCTAAACTGGTGTGGTGTTGCTTGGAATGTCCAGAAAGCAATATGCGAGAGACATTGCAGAGACAGAAGCCATACAATTTGGAGATCAAAGAGCAGAACAATGATAGTGAGGTTTCAAATCTTGGTAACTAGGAGAATGGTAGTAGCACAGGTGAACTTGGGAGGAGGAGCTATGTTTAGTGAGAAAACTGTTAAATCTGAAAGGTGCTCTGGTGGGGCATTTGACTGCTAACCAGAAGGTTGGAGGTTCAAACCCACCGGCTGCTCCACAGAAAGAAGATGGGGCAATCTATTTCTGTAAAGATTTACTGTCTTGGAAACCCAGTGGTGGTTGCTATTGGAACTGACTTGATGGCAGAAGATTTAGCAGAAAAGCCTGGAGATGTTCACTGTTGCTATTGCTGTTTGGTGTCATCACATCAGTTACAACTCATTTGTACAACCTATGTACAACAGAGCAAAACACTACCTGGTTCTGTGCCATTCCCACAATTGTTGCTTTGCTTGAGCCCATTGTTGCAGCCACTGTGTCAATCTATCTTGATCCTTTTTGCTGACCATCCACTTTCCCAAGCATGATATCTTTTTGCAGGGACCACCCTGACAACATGACCAAAGTCCTAGAGGTGAAGTCTCACCATCTTTACTTCCAAGGAGCGTTCGGGCTGTATTTCCCATGGTGTTTTCAATATTCTTCACCAACAGCATAATTCAAATGGATCAACTCTTCTTCAATCTTCCTTATTCATTGTCCAGCTTTCACATGCATATGAGATGATTAAAAATATCGTGGCTTGAATCAGGTGTACGTTAGTCTTCTAAGTGACATCTTTGCTCTCTAGCACTTCAAAGATGTCTTTACAGCCGATTTTCTCAATGCAATATATCGTTTGATTCCTTGACTGCTGCTTCCATGGGTGCTGATTGTGGATCCAAATAAAATAAAATCCTTGACAACTTCAATTTTTTCTCCATTTATTGTGATGTTGCTTATTGGTCCAGGTGTGAGAATTTTTGTTTTCTTTATGTTGAGGTATAACTTATACTGAAGACTGTAGTCTTTGATCTTCATCATCCATAATTTGTTATGATCCACACAGAATGTTTTTGCATAGTCAATAAAACACAGGTAAACATGTTTCTTTCATCAAGATCCATCTGACATCAGCAATGATATCCCTCATTCTACATCCTCTTCTGAATCCAACGTGAATTTCTGGCAGTTCTCTGTCAATGTACTTCAGTAACCATTTTTGAATTATTTTCAGCAAAATTTTAGTTGTGTGTGATATTAATGGTATGGTTCGATAATTTCTGCCTTCAGTTGGATCACCTTTCTTTGGAATGGTCACTAATATAGGTCTCTTCTAATTGGGTAGCCAGGTAGCTGTCTTCTAAATCTCTTGGCATAAACAAGTAAGTGCCTCAGCACTACATGCATTTGGTGAAATGTCTCAATGGGTATGCCATCAATTCCTGGAGCCTTGTTTTCTTTTTTTTAACCAATGCCTTTAGTACAGCTTGAAGTTCCTTCTTCAGTACCATAAGTTCTTGATCATATGCAGGTGAAAAAGACCTCTTTAAAATGTTGAAGAGCAAAGATGTCACTTATAAGACTAAGGTGTGCCTGATCCAGGCCATGGTATTTTCAATTGCCTCATATGCATGTGAGAGCTGGAAAATGAATATAGAAGACTGAAGAGCTGATGCATTTGAATTAGGCTGTTGATGAAGACTACCAAAAATACCATGGACTGCCAGAACAACAAACAAATATATTTTGGAAGGTGTATTGCCAGAATATGCTCCTTAAAGTCAAGAATGGTGAGACTTCACCTCTTGTTCCTTGGTCATGTTGTCAAGAGGGCAAGTCCCCGGTGAAAGATATCATGCTTGGTCAATGAGAGAGTCAAAGCAAAATGGGAAGGACCTCAATGAGATGGATTGACACAGTGGCTGCAATGGTGGGATCAAGCACAGTAATGATTGTGAGGATGATGTAGGACCAGGCAGTGTTTTGTTTTGTTCTACACAGGGCTGCTATGAGTCAGAACTGACTCTATGGCACCTACCAATAACAAGAGGAAGATGAAATAATGGAATTAGAGTTGAAAATGAGAGTAATGTGGGAAACATAGATATGCTGGTCTCTTAAATGTGGTGATGGTTGAAACTGTGGGACCGGTTGAGATTATGGGGATACAGACACAGACATTTTGAATGTATTCATATTTCAAAATGGCTGGAGATATGGGGCCAATAAGAAGGCAGGAGGCACAGATCACATTCCAACTGTAATTGATGTTAATGATCATGAGTGCTAGTGATGTCACTGTTTCAGCCCCACTTTTCCTTTCCCTGAATTTTATAGATGAGCAAACTGAGACCCAGAAAGAAAGTCCATGAGAGGAAAGTAAGACTAATGGTCTCCAATAATTTCTAGAAGAAATACAGGCCATTTCTGAGATTTGAGGTAGTCAAAAAGAAGAGGTGAGAGATGGGCAAATATTTGAGTAACTAGCAAAGTTTAATAAAAGTTATTAGTTGGCTTTTAAGAAAATAAAAGACCTAAATACATCTGTAAAGAGCTCTGGTAGCGTAGTGTCTAAGGCACTTGACTGCTAACCAGAAGGCTGATTGTTCAAATCCACCAGCCAATCCTTGGAAGGAAGGTTGGACAATCTACTTCCATAGTGATACTGCCTTGGAAACCCAAGGAGGGGTTGCTATGAATTGGGTCCAACTCAATGGCACATAATGACAACAACAACAAAACACATCTGTATGTGGAGGAACGTCAGTCCATGTGAGAAATGCAATATTTAAAATAAAGAGAATTACTGGAGGGTGAAACATACATTTAGATATGTTAGTCTTTAAAAACAGAAGGCTTCTTCTTCAGAAGTCAAAGGGCAGAAATGAGAGGACTAAGTTGTCATGCTGTGTGCTTTACATATTCACCCTTTGGGATGTGTAATTCTGAGGGAATGCAGGCAAAGAAAGTTGTTGAAACCTGCCCAACACACTCAGAGGTGAATGGTGAGGGTGAGATTCCCACTCAGGTGGTCTTCCTCCCAGTCTTCCCTTGCCACCAGTTCACTTTACTACCTACGTAGGTAGTAAAGGAAATAGGTATAAGGAAATAGGTGTAGGAAATAGGTATAAGGACATTATGTCCATTTAGGATGGGAAACAGGAAAGTTTAAAGAGTTTTTGTTAGGTATCTATGTATTATTTATGATGTGGAATTGAAGCTCTTTTGTTGAACTAAAAAGCTGAGGGCTTAGGGAGACTGGAGGTTTGAACTTGGACATGGTTTTAAACAGAGGAACTGTTCTTACTCATGAGATCTATCCTATCTGCAGCGTTGCTCTTTTCCTGAAGCTGGAGTTGGTGTGTGCAGGGTCTAGGCTCTGTGTTTCTGGCAAGTGCTTCACAGAGAGCTACAGTTCTCTATTTATACATGTTGGTCAGCTGCTAATATCATCCAGTTTCTATTCCTAACTAACATTTTTAAACCATTTGCTTTTTTTAAAAGTTTTTATTTTGATTTGGGTGAAGATTTACAGAGCAAATTCACTTTTCATACAGCAGTTCACATATGCTTTATCTCACGTCATTGACCACAGTTTACCACAATGCAACAGCTCCCCTCCCACTTCCTCCCCATAGTTACCTCTTCCCAGTGTTCATCCCTCCATACTTTCCTGCCCCCTGAGTTGTCTGCATGTGCATAAGCAGCCCTTCCTTCTCCCATGATTGTTCTCTCCAGGGCATGTGTCTACTTGAGGTAAATGTTTAACTCACATGCCTGTACTTTGTTTGGCCTAAACCATTTGCTTTTATAGCATGCCATAGATGATATTAGAAATGGAGTCTGATGCTGTGTGAGAAGGAAGGAAAGAAAAAACTTGTTTTACTCAGATTTTTAAATTTGGTTTAAAAGGAGCTCTGGTGACACTATGGCTATAGCATTGAGCTGATCAAAAGGTTGGCGACTCGAACCCATCAGTGGCTCCATGGGACAAAGATGGAGCAATCTGCTTATGTAAAGATTTACAGCCTTGGAAACCCTATGAGGCAGTTCTATTCTATCCTATTAAAAAAAAAAAAAAAAAAAAACCCTCACTGCCATCGAGTTGGATCTGACTCATAGTGACCCTTCCTTGGGTTTTCGAGGCAGTATCACTATGGAAGTAGATTGCCCAATCTTCCTTCAGAGGAGTGACTATTGGGTTTGAACTGCCAACCTTCTGGTTGGCAATGAAATGCCTTAGGCACTACGCCACCAGAGCTCCTACTCTATCCCATAGGGTTTCTGTAAGCCAAAATTGATTTGACTGCAGTGGGTTGGTTTAAAACACCAAGGAAACAAAACAAACCACCGTTCCTGCATGGAAACCATTTCTAAAGAGCTCAATCTTCAAGTATTTTAGCAATTACAACAATTTATTCCCTTCATAATTGTTTTGCACCACTTTCTTTGTTTCACTTTCTACATAATGGAAGCACACTGTGCTTATGGCCATAATGCAGTCTAACATTTTGGTTTCAGTGTTTCCTCATTATGGCATGTTTTAGTACAAAGTAAGGTGTCTACATAATGATGGGTACAACTCCAGGATGGAAGAAGTTCTCCATCAGGCAGATAGACGAAGAAGAGGGAGGAGGAGTTGAAGGAAGAAGGAGAGGAGAGAGACAGATAAGAGATATAGATCACAGACATTTTCTTCTCCACTTAAAATAAAACTGCTTTTCCTGTTGACTTTCTATCTATTTCATTTTTCTAGTGGGAATTGCAAGTTAAATTGGGAGATAAATAAACTTGTACTGTTGTGATATTCAATTGGATTCCTTTTGGATCATAGTTACAGGAAGGATGCTACTTATATTGTATCCAAAACAGATGAAAAAAGGAATGCCTATGGCTCTGGGTGGGAGCTCTGGTAGCACAGTGGCTAAGACACTTGCCTGTTAACCAGACGGCTGGCGGTTCAAACCCACCAGCCACTCCTCGGAAGGAAGGTTGGGCAATCCTACTTCCGTAGTGATACTGCCTCGGAAACCCAAGGAGGGGTCGCTATGAGTCGGGTTTGACTCGACGGCACATAACAACAACAACAAATGGCTCTGGGCTTCCTTGGAAGTATCACATGGCTACAAAGCTCTGTAGTGCAGCATTTAAACAACTGTGTTTATAAAGAGATGTGTAAACCACACTTCCTGGTTAGATAAGATTCCGAGCCTTCATATGACGGTTTGTTGCACCAGGTGGGCTTTGGAGAAGTACCACACTAAGAATAGCATCTTATTGTTTTTAGCCTTATTTCTGCAAGGTTCTGAGTGACTTGGACAAGTCCCTTAATCCTCCAGAACTCCTCAGTTTAAGCAACTTGGGGACTAGAAGAGCAAAAATATAAGCAATAATAATATAAAAATGTTACAGAATGATGTAATCTCAGAAATTGCTAGAAGCAGATGAATTTGTTGGTCCAACACCGTACTCTTCAGGTCAAATAAAAGTATACGTTCAAACAGATTATCTTTATATTACTCTAATATATTGGTTTAGTTATTTTTCTCTGGTTACCATTGAACCCAGTTTTGTGTCTACAGTGAAATTATAATTTTATATGGAAATTATGATTTACCTTCAAATTGCCTCAATCACACACACACAGAGGTTTTTTGTTTTGTATTTTTGCTTAATTGATACAGGGGAAAAATGAGTTTTCAGCAATTTCATATGAATCTTTGGCTGGCAAGAAGGAAATACTTCTTCCCTCCCCACGAAGGTATTATCTAGCTTTATCTTCTCAAATTATTGCTTGTTACAATATTGCCCCATTTCCAGATGACATTCACCATTGTGGTGACGTTTCCATAATGGGCATCTCCTTTCCCAGTGTTTTCAAAATTCTTTCTCTAAACTGAAAATATAATGTAAAAATCTGTAGTACACAACTCCTTTTAACATTTTATATAAATTATTTTTTAAACCTACCACTCCTCGGAAGGAAGATGGGGCAATCTATTTCCGTAGTGATACTGCCTCGGAAACCCAAGGAGGGGTCGCTATGAGTAGGGGCCGACTCGACGGCACACAACAACAACAACAACATCACAAATTCAGTGCAATTGTTATCTTTTTTGATTGAGATAATTTACAGGTGTTCGAATGAAACAAAACAGCTGCCTTACTAGCTCGTGGAGTTTGGAATTAGCTGCCTTTGGTGGTTTTTCTTTTCCTGATAAATACTAATAAAGTGTTTCCTAAGATTAAGTCTGTTTTACATGGAAGAAAGTAACAAAAGCTTTCAAACCCTTCAGCTCAAGACACAATTGAACACTAGGTTTGACCTCAAAATTGTTTAGGCTGGTAATGTGACAGCTATAGGAATGAATTAAAAAGATGGAAGTATAAAAACATGAAGCAGTAAATTCAAACTATGCCCCACTTCTTAGTGAATTGGTTCAATGAAAGCTACCCTAGGGAGCAGATGGAATGCATTCACTTCCCTTTACCAACTGTTGTTGTTGTTGTTATGTGCCGTCGAGTCGGCCCCGACTCATAGCGACCCCTCCTTGGGTTTCCGAGGCAGTATCACTACGGAAGTAGGATTGCCCAACCTTCCTTCCGAGGAGTGGCTGGTGGGTTTGAACCGCCAGCCTTCTAGATGGACTATTTTCCTGTAGGTTAAGAATAAGGATCACTTTTTATCTGAGTATAAATCTTCTTTACTAGAGTTAACTGAGTTATTCTTTAGCTTATTGAAAACTTAATTTGCCACAATGCCTCCTTGGTTTTTAATTTTGTTGAAAATCTTAGTGAAGTGTACTCATATGTCATGAAATAATAATATAATGGGCACAATTCAATGTTTTGAGAGAGGTTCTATTATCCCTACTTTGCTGGTGAATTAATAAATTAATAAAGGCACTTTGAGGTAAAGTGCCATCAAAGCTAGTAAGAAGTTGAGTTGAGCTTGGCTTCCAGTCTAGGGTTTGCCCCCTTTTTACTGATATTGAATTGAAAGGAGTAGAAAAATGAGCTATAGTAAATTAATATTAGTTTTAACATGACTTGTCATATTTTAAAAGAATAACTGAGATTAGCTTGTTTACAAATCATTTCTCTCTCCTAATACACTCATTATTAGCAATTCTGATTATTTAGGTTTCCAACTACATGGAATCTTATTAGGTACTAATTAAGCAACCCTCTTATTTTTAAAGTATGGTTAATCTATGTTAATCTTATGGTTAAAAAAAAACTTAAAAAAAAGATTTGGATTCTAACTGCATAAATAAAAAGATTACATGTCTTTATGTATAAATAAATTTACATTATGGAAAATATTTAATTTACTCTCTCTTTTTATATAAACATTCTACATGAAAGGATATAAAAATCAAACACAAACAAAACTATGCAGAGAATATGAAAGAACTTTGGAGGAAAAACAGTCCTATAGTATACTAGTGATTCATTGAGTCAGTTGTTACCACTCAGTTCTTCACAACGCTGGCTATGAACTCCAACAGTTAAAGCATTTGGTTCTTTATGTGACTGCTCTAAACCAAAATCTAACTGACTGCCTTTAGACCGACTTGAAAAGCATGTGAATCTGTTTCACTCTGTGTGTCACACTCAGAGTCAAAATTCAGCAACTATCCTACATCAGAAGATGACACAATTTCATTTTTAATTTGGAACATTCCAAACTATTTTGGTTGAAGTTGCTCTGGAAAGATTACGGAAAGGCAGTCTGGGCTTTAATTTTTGCTATATTAAATATCTCTGAGCCTTGGCTTCTCTGTCTACAGAAATGGGAGTTCTGGTTTCTACCTTAGAGGAATGCTGTGAAGACTAAATACCTTAATGTCTCCATAAAGCTTCTGGCCTAGAGCCTGATGCATAGTAAGTGATTTTGTAAAATTTTAAGAGTAATTTGTTATACATCCTAGGTCTTGGAGGAGAGGTTTGTACTTAATTATGAAACACAAGGTTGGCAGTTTGAATCCATCCAGCGGTGCCATGAAGAAAGGCCTGGAGAGCTGTTTCTGTAAAGATTACAGTAAAGAAATCTTGGAGCAGTTCTACTCTGTAACACATGGGGTGCCCAGGAGTAGGAATCCAGATTATTCCAAAAAGGATTCAAAGGTGCACTCAAGATATATTGAGATATACATTTAGTTCCCTCTTTGGGAGCTCTGGTAGCATAGTGCTTACGCACTTAGGGCACTTGACTGCTAACCAGAAGGATGGTGGTTCAAACCCACCAGCCACTCCTCGGAAGGAAGGTTGGGCAATCCTACTTCCGTAGTGATACTGCCTCGGAAACCCAAGGAGGGGTCGCTATGAGTCGGGGCTGACTCGAAGGCAAATAACAACATAATCAATTGGTAATATTAGTAAGATTCTAGTGTTCAGGTGACTTTGATTCATTAAATTCTATTGCTTCTCTTATTTGGATATGTAGAGTAGGCTGCCTTTCTTGAAGTCTTTTCTCTTTTAAATCCTTTTTTACCTTAAGGGAGGAAGTACCATTTCAGTATCATCTCCCATGCTAGACTTAGTACTATTACCCAACAAGTCCCACATGACAACTTGCATAAGAATAGGTGATGCACCCATTACTTATTCACTATTCTGCATTGTATACAAAGAAATGCTGAGATATATTCCAGCAGTACATTCCTGAATTAGGGATGAGACATATGTATCCTGTCTCAAGGAGCAGAAAGGCAAATAAGACATTCTTTTTAAAGTCTTTTATTTGTCAGATGTGGCATTTCTTCTCCTAGACTGCAGCTCTGAATTTTTATAATTCTTAGAATATTAACTCTGGAGGCATTTATAGAACATACTCCTAATTATTGTATCTGCCTTCTAGCATCACCACTGATGGGTTGAAAAATCAGGGCATCTATACACAGAATTGTAAAATACTTATTTAAAGATAGAAAGTTATAGAAACAAAATTCATCTGTATGAAACCACCCTGTTTTTCAAGATTCTGATCACCCTTTTCAGTAATTATCACTTATTGTATAAGCATGTTTATTTTAAATTACTACTCAACTAACTCTTTTTATAACTTTCCTACCTGAATGAGAGAATTCAGGAATTTGGACTTAGAGTTTCTGGATATTATAGGACGAATGAACATGTCAGAAAAATAATACCATGTGTAGGCAGTGGCCTTGGGTTGCATTCACAAGGCATAAGCTCTGTATTGTAAGTACATGTCAACCACAGCCATCCAGGAACCCATTGTATGGAGAAATTTATCACTCAAAATCAAACTGTAACATCAACTAAAACTCAGTAATTGTGTTCTCTGCTTCTTTTTGACCTTCTGTTGTTGCTTATTTGAAGATCCTGCCAACTGTCAGAGATGGAATATTCATGAGGCTACAGTCATTCCAAGACTAAAATGTTAGATTCTGCCACTTTTTCATAGATGACTGTAGAAGTGGGATTTCATTTAAATATAAGTCTTTTTTTTTTTTTCTTAACACATTCTACATACATGAGTCAGTAACAATTATGGTTCAATCATGAATGTAATTTTCATGAATGATAAATCCCATTTGCCCTCTTACTCTGGATATTTCCTCAGAAACAATTATTCTACTAGTAGCTTGGGAATCTGTCAAAAGATCAGCTAGCTCCTGATTGCTTATACGGAGAAAATATTTTCAAATTAAAAGTTTTCATGTTAAAATAAAAACATTTATTTTGAATTTAATACTGGTTTCCCATAATCACAAGAGAAACTAATCATAGAGCCTTACAATACAGCAATAGCATAACATCTTTGAGAAGAAATTTGACACAAACATAAAAAATATTTTCCAGTCACCTTTATCTATTAAATTCCGTTAGCTGGTAAGCACATGGTGAACACATACAAGATGTAGCTCATAATTCTATGCAAATATCAGAAAGAGTATTCAATTTGGCTCTCTCAATAGTTACATAAGATTATTGTGAATGTAATAGTTTTATGTTAAAGTGGGATTTTGCTGTATTAAACTCATTGTTAATCAAATCAGTCAAGCTCTCTCTGGAATTTCAATTCACACTTTTGCAAAGTATTAGCAGTGATTAATGCTTGATTTATTCATATGTTTGATTATTTATTAAAAATACCAAACCAAACCCACTGCCGTCGAGTGGATTCCAACTCCTAGTGACCTCCCATCGTTTTCCGAGGTGGTAAATCTTTACGGAAGTAGACTGCCCAGTCTTGCTTCTGCAGAGTGGCTGGTGGGTTTGAACCACCAACCTTCTGGTTAGCAGTCATATGCCTTAGGCACTGTGCTACCAGAGCTCCTTTTGATTATTTATACACACCTTTAAAAAGTAGTCTCTCACGTCTCAAAGCTGTGTTCTTTTAGCTTTAGTTATGCTGAAAATCTGTATATTTTTGTTCCAATGTGTTTGTAATTAACTTTAGTAATTTAGTAATTTAGCTAGGAGCTCTGGTCACTCATTCCAGTGAACTCTGCCTTTCCTAATAATAGTGCTGCCCTACTTATACTACAGGGTTGTTGTGCAAATCTGATAAGATCACATACATGAAAATACTTCATAAGGTGTAAAGAGCTGTAATGAAGAAGCAAACACAATCATTTCTTACATTCACTTTCCTACCCCCTAATCTGACCATTTAGCATTTAGCATCTTATCCTCTACCAGGGAAAACCATTCATTGTAGACAATTATTTTAGGTAAAATGGTAATAATTAATATTGTTAAAAAAAAATCAGTTGTCATCAGGTTGGGTCTGACTCATGGCGACCACATATGTGTCAGAGTAAAATGGTGCTTGCTTCATAGAGTTTTCAGTGGTCAAATTTGTGGAAGTAGACCTCTAGGCCTTTCTTCTCAACTGCCTCTGGGTGGACTGGACCCTCCAACCTTTCAGTTAGTAGCTGGGCACTAACCGAAATTAATCATTAATCATGAGTACCATCCAGGACTCATAATCAATATGGTGTACACTCTTGATTTTTCAAATTTTTGGACAGAGCCTAGGCTTTAGCTCAGTCTTTTTTAAAAAAATATACATTTCATCTCTTTGACAAGTGCTTTGACACTTGTCCAAGCAAAGCCATATCTGAGTCTGTAGTGTAATTGTGATAGAGGGATCAATGAGACAGCTGAGTGAGTTATGGGATTCACAAGGAAGGGAATGCTACTCTCCTAATTCTAATTAAAGGAGCTCTGGTGGCATAGTGTCTAAGGCATTTTGACTGCTAACCAGAAGTTTGGTGGTTCAAACCCACCAGCCCACTCCTCAGAAGGAAGGTTGGGCAATCTACTTCTGTAGAGATATCACCTTGGAAACCCAAGGAGGAGTCACTATGAGTGGGATCCGACTCAATGGCAGTGTGTTTTCAGTGGGTTAATTTTAATGAAAATAACAACATAATAAAAACTAACTACTCATACTAAAGTTAAGAGCTGAGGCTCTCAGTTGAAAATTCAAGCTCCAGTGAAAATATTATCAATGAGAAGGAGGAGTGTTAACAGTTGAAATAACAAACTTATTTGCCTCCATTGATCCATTGCAACAAATATGTCTTCAATGCCCTTTTTAGCTGGACTGTAAAAATAGTTCCAAGGTCGTCATTTTAGGAGATGGTCCTTTTGTTGCTACCTATATGGGCAATTATTCTGTATAAAATTCTTTCCATTTACAGTGATCAATAACATTCCCATTTGCCCTCCCTCTTGTAATGAACTTGCTCTGGTCCCAGCTTGAATTGAATGGTTACTTACAGACAAAGAAGTCTCTACTATTCACCAAATGGAATAAACATACCCAGCATACCTATTTTTTCAACCAGAGAGAATGCTATCATAAAAATAAATCATGTACTGAACATTCAGGAGCAATAGATTACACAAAATGGCTATTAGAAATGTAATGCTCCACATTTAAATGATACAGCTTCCATACGTACATGAGTAGATGAATAATACGATACTGTGTTATGCACAGAATAAATATAGTATATGGAATATTATATATATATATATATGTAATGATAATATAGAAATATAGATGAATAATTTAATTGTAACTATTATGGTAAAAGGAGAATGATAGAAGGTTTAAAGAGAGTCGTAACTGAGTGTATGTACTACCATTTTAATAGTTTCTGCTTTAAGCTATTTGTAACTGTTTTCTCAATTTTTGGTTGTTTACAATTTCTATGAACCTAAGTGGAAGATCTGATTTACTTCAAATTGAAAAACATGCTCATATAATTTAACAATTTCAAATATGTACTTTTAGTAGCAGCTGACACCATCTATTCATGTCATCTGAGTGTATTTCTTGGGGCATGAGACTTGCAAGGCAATACTACATAGACTGTAATTTGATAGCTGCAAATAAAAACGCCTAGAAATGACAGTGAAATATATGTATTTCTGCAAGTGGACAACATACTAAGATGTAGACATTTACAATAAAATTAAATAACATAAAACAAAGATGATGTAAAACTGGTAGAATTTTCTGTACAAAACTTAGATATTCCTTAAAATGAATTTTTACAAATAATTAGCAAAGACTAAGATTTAAACAATGTATTCCTGCCAATGAAATGTTTCTATAGTTCATATAAAGCAGAATCTGCCATTTTAACCTTCTATCTTTTATAGCATCAGTAGAATTTTAAGTCTGATCTAAGTCCATTCTTAATTACAAATCAGTAATGGAAGAGCTTATCAAATATTTTATTTCTTCCTTCAAAAATTCACATAAGATTGTTTGGTGACTTTGCTTTGAAGAAAGTGTCTTTTATTACTTATTTTAGTACAACACATTAAAATCAAATATCTCCTGTAGCAAAACGATTCAAGTCCCTGGAACTCAAATAATTTTCTAATAAAAAATGCATGAGACAAATAAATGCACTTTATGTTCCACAAGAAAAGGCAGTTTCAACAGGCTAATGCTCAGAGAAAATTCATTTTATCAACCAGCCATTTCATTCTTTGGTGCTGTTACAAGCTCCTTCCTGTTGCTAGGCAACCATAATTCATAGTACCTTTTAATGGATACTCTGCTACTGCTGAGAACATTAAGGTGAAGAGAATAAATGCCTTGGGTGAATCTTGAAATCTTTCATTATGCATGTCATTCTATTTCTGTAATGCTATAATGCTGAAATGTTTCTGTGGCAGGAAACTGAGTTGTGGTAATTGCATATTCCACTCATATATGTTTTGTAAGCAGAGCAGCACGTACTTGTCTAAAATGAGTTATTTCAAACATGATTGAAATTGGACTTTTCTACTTCTAAAGGTAGTAAATAAATCTCAAGAAAGAAAGAATAGTTTTAGAGTAAAATGTCTTGAAATTTCCAGAAAGAATGAAGAAATCTTTCAGCACAAATCAAAAGTAATCAAGCTGCTCCAAACTTGATCAGGATGGTTTATAAATATGTGGCACATATAAGCTGCAGTGTACAACTATAACAATAGATGGAATACAGTGCAGCTCTTAAAATAATCCAGACAGACAAAAAGGTATAGACACATTTTAGAAATAAACATGTGTGAAAAGTTTTTACTGAACAGGATTAGAACTGCCTTGTGCAGACTTCACATTGTTGTCAAATGGAAAATGTGCTACATATTAGTGTAGTATTATGTTTATTGTATGTTGTTGTTGTTATGTGCCATTGAGTCATCTCTGACTCATAGTGACCCCTTCCTTGGGTTTCTGAGGCAGTATCATTACGGAAGTAGGTTGCCCAATCTTCCTTCCGAGGAGTGGCTGGTGGGTTTGAACCACCAACCTTCTGGTTAGCAGTCAAGTGCTTTGGGCATTATGCCCCCAGAGCTCCTTGTTTATTGTATGTTGTTGTTGTTGTTATGTGCCCTCAAGTCAGACCCAACTCATAGTGACCCCTTTTTGGGTTTCTGAGGTGGTATCCCTATGGAAGTAGATTGCCCAACCTTCCTTCTGAGGAGTGGCTGGTGGGTTTGAACCGCCAGCCTTCTGGTTAGCAGTCAAGTGCCTTAGGCACTATGCTACCAGAGCCCCTATATTTGGTTTAATTCCAAACATTATTTTCCTTTTTTAACATTAGCGAGTTGTTTCTATATTTTTATCTCCTCGGAAGGAAGGTTGGGCAATCTACTTCTGTAGTAATACTGCCTTGGAAACCCAAGGAGGGGTCGCTATGAGTCGGGCCCAACTCGATGGCACATAACAACAACAACAACATTTATCCTTCTTGCATTAACAAATAAATCTAGGGTTTCCCCCTGCGTTGATCATCATTAGAATATGTGTTATTCTTCCCCTCTAATATGGGATATATATCCCTTTAAATGCTAACATAGCAGCCTTTACCTAACAGACACCATATTCAACTCTTCCTTATTGCATCTACTTACTGGCCACCATCATTTTCTGGACTGAAAAAGAAGAATCATGCCTACCCTTCATGCATGAACGAAAAGTGAAAAATTTAATGCATCATCTGAACATTGATCTAAGCCAGTGATTCTTAACTGGTGTGAGCTGTAGTGGGGCAAGGAGCACTCTAAGAGAATCATTTGGCTCCCCTCAGCTCTACTGAATCAGAATTTTTGGCAAGTGGGTCTTGGTGAGGAAGCACCTAGTCTGCGACTCAAACCCAGACTCAGAAACAATGCCAAATTTGGAGGCTTCCCCAAATCTTGAAGTTGAGTGTTGCCTCTATTTTCATTTTGCATCAAGAAGCTTTCATTATTATAAAGATACAACTTGCATGTTGCCTGGAAAGATGAGTTAGGTGATCATCTTATTTTGTCAAAAACTGGAATAAAATCTGTCTGTCCTTTGGTCACTTGGACTATTTAAATCCATTTTTTCTTTCAATGGCTACATGAATTACATCTACCATCTCTCAGCAATATAAAGTTCTTTGTTTCCTCCCCATTTCTTCCTGTGTCTAAAAAAAATCCTCAATATACTTTGTGAATGTTTAAACTCTAATATCTTTTGTAAGTGTTTAAAATCTAGCAGTATTTTCATTAATGCCTTTGAACTCTACTCAGTGTTCACTTGCTTAGAATAATGCCACCTTTACCAGTTCACCCTAAAGTGTTACCCCTATTTCAAAGCCTTAAAATTATTTTGTGCTAACCTTTGATCTCCTCACTAACTGCTGGCTGGAGGCCTGGCCTGAAGCATGAAAATAAAAGTGGAGCTGGTTGCCCTACATAAAAAATGGTAAATGTGCTGTTTACCATTAAGAAAAGACACACACATACACACACACAGGCGCTCTGGTGGCGTAGTGCCTAAGGCACTTGACTGCTAACCAGAAGGCTGGCAGTTCAAACCCACCAGCCACTCCTCAGAAGGAAGGTTGGGCAATCTACTTCTGCAGGAATAGCACCTCAGAAATCCAAGGAGAGGTCGCTATGAGTCGTGTCTGACTGTTTGGCACTGAGTTTGTTTTTTTATACACACATATATGTATATACACGTGTGTGTATATATCTGTATCTTTGTCTATCTATCTATCTTTCTATCTATCTTTATCTTTGAGAGGTGCTTAAGCTCTCGTGAGAAGCACTAACTAAGCAAATAGGATTCATAGGGTCCACTCCAGGCACTGTTCACAGAAATTAAGGGAATACAGAATTGAGAGTGAGACTAGAGACCCTGGAGGAAAGACAGATTTTGGTACTATTGAAACATAGTATTAAACACATGTCCCAAGATGTGTGTTAAGGGAATTTATGGAATTACAAATACGTAGTGGACTCTGTTGTTTTAGATTGGGAGTTAAATTGAAGGTCTTGATCATATGCCATCATTAAAGATCCCTTGGTAAATGTACTACTTGTAAGAGGAGGCGGGCTTATCGAAAGTTTCTGGACAAATTCCAGCTGCGTAATTACATCCTATCTAAATTCCTTCTGTAGTTCCTTCTGGATAAGGTATTTTTCCCTTCTAATCCAAAATTCAGATACAGGTTTTCTCTGCACTGCTAAACAGCTGCTGCATTTTTACCCCCCGTGGTATTTAAAATTGGACTCAGATGGGCTTTTATCAGTCCTGTGAATATTCAGCTTCACTTTCTAAGTTTAATAAGGGCTCTTTTCAAATATTTGCTAATATTTACAATACTAAAAGTCTTACTGAATTGGTGTACAAGGCAAATATGGAATTTCTGAATGGAAAGGGATGTCAGAGATCATCTAGTTTTACATCCTTCCTTTGAAAGGGAAATCTGAATTGCTAATGAGTTAACATATATCAAAGGCCAATTATGTGGACTTTTTGTTGTTGGTAGGTGACATGGAGTCAGCCCCAACTCATAGTGACCCTATGCACAACAGACCATAACACTGCCTGGTCTGTGTTAGCCTCACAATCCTTGCTATACTTGAGGCCACTGTTGCAGCCATGGTGTCAGTCCAGCTCGTTGACAGTCTTCCCCTCTTTTGCTGATCCTCCACTTTACTAAACATGATATCCTTCTCCAAATAATGGTTCCTTCTGACAACATGACCAAAGTAGGTGACATGAAGTCTGGCTATTCTCGCTTCCAAGGAGCATTCTGGCTTCACTTCTTCCAGGACAGATTTGTTAGTTCTTCTGGCAGTCCATGGGACTTTCAGTGTTCTTTGCTGACACAACTTAAAAGTGTCAACTCTTCTTTGCTCTTCCTTACTCACTGTCCAGCTTTCACATGCACATGAGGCAATTGAAAATATCATGGCTTGGGTTAGGCTCACCTTAGTCTTCAGAGACATCTTTGCTGCTCAGCATTCTAAAGAGGTCTTTTGTAGCAGATTTGCCCAGTGCAATACTCTGTCTGATTTCTTGACTGCTGTCGATTGTGGAAACAAGTAATATGAAATCTTCGACAACATCAATCTTTTCTCCACTTATCGTGATGCTGCTTATTGGTCCAGTTGTGAAGATTTTCATTTTCTATATGTTGAGGTATAATCTATACTGCAGATTGTAGTGTTTAACCTTCATCAGTAGGTACTTTAAGTCATCTTCAGTTTGAGCAAGCAAGCTAGGTTGTGTTGTCTGCATATCACAGGTTGTTAACGAATCTTCCTCCAATCCTGATACCTCTTTCTTCTTCACAGAGTCCAGCTTCTCAGAGTATTTGCTCATCATATGGGTTGAATAACTATGGTTAAAGGTACAACCTTGACACCCTTCCTTCCTGATTTTAACCCAGGAAGGGTCCCCTTGCTCTGTTTGAACAATAGCCTCCTCATCTATGTACAGGTATGTAGACTTAGAGATGCATAAATAACAGATGGCCCAAAGTTTCACATATACATAACATCAGATCCAAAGTTCTTAACCCGGGACTCTGACCCAATCATCCAGGGCTCTTTTCACTACGCTGTTGTGTTCTGTATATATTTCTAATAAAATGGATTCTCTTATTCCTGGTTATATGAGGTTAGGTGAGCAACCTGTGTAAAAATGAACTATAGAAGCAATATTAAAACCTTATTTTATAGAGTCTAGATCATGTTTCATAAAATGATGCATGATTTAATAGCAAAGTTCAATGACACAGAAAATAACAAATGCTGGCAAGGATGTGGAGAGATTGGGACTCTCACACACTGCTGGTGGATCTATAAAATGATACCACTATGGAAAGCAGTATGGCAATTCCTTAAAGAGTTGGAATTAGAAATACTATTTCATCCAGCAATCCCATTACTAGGTGTATATCCTAAAGAAGGGAGAGCCAGAAAAAGAACAGATACATGCACACCTATGTTCAACACAGCACTATTTATAATATCAAAATGATGGAAACAACCTAAGTGCCCATCAAAAGAAGAATGGATAACCAAACTATGGTACATGCACATAATGGAATATTATGCAGAATAATGTAGAATCTACAACACACCACATAACATGGATAAGCTTGGAGGATAGTATGCTGAGTGAAATAAGTCAATCACAGGACAAATACTGTATTAAGTCACTATTGTAAAAGGTCAAGAAAAGGTTTACATATGGAAGGAAGCTTTCTTTGTTGGTTTCCAGGGGTGGGAGGGGAGGGGTGGGAACACTGCTAGATAGGTAAAGTATTGATTTGGGTGAAGGTAAGGGCAATGTATCAAAAGTGAGTAGTCACCATGGTAGCACTGAGGAAGAGGAAGACATAGGGAGGGGCATGGGAGGTACAGACAACAAAGATGAATCCTTTTGCATGTACAGTAAGTACTGTATTGTCAGTGATGGATAAATGGGTGGACAGGCTGAATGATCAGGTATGTCTAGGCAGGGAGGTATGTGCCCATAATCACATATAAGGTTGGCAGACGATGTTTCTACATACATATTTGTATGTGCTATAATAATGTATGGGTGTATAGTGGAGCTGACAAGGGACAAGTTTGTGTGGCTTCTTGGCCACAGCCAGCCACTCTGAAGGAGTGAGTAGTAGGATCTGTGGGCTCGGAACCATGGTCACAAGGGAAATCAAGCTCGATTGGCATAACATATTACACAAAAACATTGTTCTACATCCTACTTTGGTGAGTAGGTTAAAAGCTCACAAGCAGCCATCTAGATGCAACGATGGGTCCTTCCTCATCCAGAGCAAACAAGAATGAAGAAAACCAGACACACAGAAAAATTAGTCCAAGGGATTAGTAGACCATGTAACCCTCAACCCATATGATCTTGAGACCAGAACTAGATGGTACCCAGCTATCACTGTCAACCACTTGGAAAGGGATCAGTGCAGGAGACCCTGGACAGAGTGGAAGAACAGTGTGGAACAAAACTCAAAATCATAAAAAAAGACCAAGTATATTGGGCTGATAGATCCTGAGACCCCTGAGACTATGGCCCCTAGTTACCGTTCAGGTCTAGAAAGGAACTCACTCTTGTGGCTTCCAGCAAACAGTAGACTGGCATATGGGTGAACATTTACAACAGGTAGATACACTCCTTGGAGTGATCAATCGTGGGAAAACAGAAGGGCAGTGTTTGCACAGGGAGACAGCTCAGGAGGCAGAAATGCATGGGAGGGAAGGGCACAGGGAAGAGGTAACTATGGGGAGGATGGGAAGAGAGTTGTTACATTGTAGGGAATTGTAGTCAATGTCATGAAACAAAATGTGTATGAAATACTGTATGGAAAATCAATGTGCTCTGTAAACTTTCAACCAAATCACAATAAAACATTTTTTTTTAAATGATGCATGGTGTGTTGATCCATGAGAAAAATACTCACATACACTGATTTGAAAAGTTTTGCTAAGATAGATATTAAAACAGATTCTAGACCCATGGATAATATTACATGTCAGAATAAAAATTTATGAAATACTTTTACATTGTGAAATTTGTGATTGTTTTGATTGTTTATTTACTATCTGTCTTTCCTGCTAGACTGTAAATACCATGATCATAAAGGCTAAGTATATTTTGTTTATTGCTATATGTGCTGCTAAAGCAGAGCTCAGCTCCCAATACCAGCTGCCATGGAGTTGATGCCAACTCATGGCAACACCATGTGGGTGTCAGAAGACAACTGTATGCCATAGGGTTTTCAAAAGCTGATTTTTCAAAAGTAGATTGCCAGGTCTTTCTTCTGAAGTGCTTTTGGGTGGATCTGAACCTCCAATCTTTCAGTTAGCAGCTGAGTGTGTTAACTGTCTGCACATCCCAGGGACTCCAGTTCCTAGTAGGAGGTGCAGTAAACATATGTTATTAGTCTATTTAAAGGTTTTCTAGGTTACAAAGACAGCATGTTCACATTTATTATTTCACTCCACTAAAACAGTCAATTGGGGATTGAAGAATCATTTCCACCTGTGGTTGAGCTCTGGCAGTTGCTGGAAAACTACGGTTTCTGGCCTTCTATGGAAATAAAATTGGAAACTCAACCACTGGATTTCTAGCACTTTCATAGATAATTGCTTATTCCAACAATTTTATTTTTAAAAAAATTCTTAAGCAAAGTCAGCAATTGCAGCCCCTGGGGCCTAAACATGGTAATGATTCTATTGTCTAGTGTCCCCCACCCCTCCACACACACATTGCATTGGCTGATAATATATTATACTCAGTATTTCAACAACCTCACTGAGACTTCAACCTACCTGCCATATAGTAGGAACTCAAAAGTGTACAATGAATGAATGAAAATAAGATAACCAAATCTGAATGAAGGGGAAGAACAGGTGTAGAGGAAATAGAACTAGGCTCAGAGTCAGCATCTGGTTGTCATTCATGTTTTGCCATGGATTAGCTATATAACCACTTAGTTTTCCAGAACTGGGGCTTCCCCATCTGTGAAATGGGAGGGAGTTGACTAAATGATGAACTAAGGCCTTTCCATTTACAAAAGAGTTTTTAAGTTTTGACTTTCAAATTCTTTCCTTTTTAGTACCTAGGGATAAGATATTGTTAAGACAATGAAGTGGCTAGAAGTCAGGCAGCTGATGAATGAGAAATAAATGTCTAAGGCTAGGCAATCTATTTCTGTAGTGATACCGTCTCAGAAACCCAAGGAGGGGTCGCTATGAGTTGGGACTGACTCGACAGCACATAACAACAACAACAACAACAATAACGTTACAACAGAGTAGATAACTGGTCACTGAAAATTTGAAACTACTTTATTTCACTATCATGGGAAAACAATTACATTTACTTTTCACTTGACCTTCTCATTATCTGACATTGCACATTAATGAAAACAGTAAAAAATCTTCTGTCTGACTGTTTTGCACATTAATGACATATATCTGGTAGTCATCAAGGCTGAGGTGTAAGGTATGAGTAACACTGGCTGTGATGGTTAAGGTATGTGTCAGCTTGGCTGGGCCATGAGTCTCAGTGGTTTGACAATTATGTAATGACGTAATTTGTCATGATGTTATTATGTAGTCAAGAAGCTCTGGTGGTGCTATAGTTAAAGCATTGGGCTGCTACCCAAAAGGTCAGTGGTTTGAACCCACTTGCCACTCCATTAGAGAAAACTGAGGCAGTTTGACTCTGTCCTATGGAGTGGGTATAAGTCAGAATCAATTAGATGGCAGTGGATTTGGGTTTTGGTTTGGAATGATGTAGTCGTCATCCATTTTGTGACCTGATGTGGTCACTCTCAGTTTTTACACAATGCTGACTTTTGCATAATGACCTGCTCCTTGGACCCTAATCTTGTTGATGAGTAAGGAGTGGGTGCATATATATTCATCAAGTGGATACTTTTCTTCACTGTTTTCTCCTTGAAAGAACTCACTTAATTAGGTAGGGATGGTTTCCCATTTGAAAGTTGTCCTTTGGGAAAAAAAATCTCATACTACAGTTTCCTAGAGAAATTTTGCTTTGTTTTGAAAATGGGAAGTATCAAGAGGGAATTTTCCGGACAACACTTGGCTGAGAAGGGCTGCCATATGCTTCGCTGAATTTGCTGCTTCTTCTGTAAATCAACTCAAGTTTTCCCCATGTCATATGTGGGGATGAATTTTTAGTGACTGCACAGTGCAAGTCACAATGTGTACCACACCTTGCATTATTCTTTTGCAAAGAATATTCTATTGTCAAAAGTGTGGGGTTACAATTGGGATTCCTTTCTCCATTATGCTCCATTATCCACTCATCTGATTTTGATTCCATGGCAATGTTTAGTCACATTTCTGAATGTTCTTTATGAAGACTGGGCTATGTAAAGTCACATTCATGCCAAATACTCTGAACAAGAACAAGAAAGCATCTCATAATTTAGCCGTGCCAATGTTTTGAGGCCATTTTCCTTTTAATTACTGTCAAATTCAATTTCACACCTTTTCATTCTTTGTTTAAGGATGTACTTTTCTAGGGAATATAAAATATTAACTGATATTTACACTTTGAAAAGCTTCCTATTAATCTTCCCTGAAACAAATTTAACTGTAAGTTCAATATTAATTTGAAGTCAATGTGGATGACTATTATATAAACAGAGAAAATGAATTTCTTGTCAAGTAAACATGTGTTTTGAAGCCTACAGTTTGGTCCAGTACTTCTAATGTAAGGGTCACGATTCAAGAAAAACATGCAAAACTAATATCTTAGTTGCACAAGAAGGGAAAGAAAGTGGCTGCTCAATATCATTTATCAGAGTAAAAGGAAAAATAAAAATAAAAGCAGAGACCCATCCAGTGGAAGGTCAGAGCCAATAACTTTTCTGCAAATAGAAAAGGGATGCTAAAGCATCAGGTGTAAATTGCTGTTTGCTGGAGAATTTTAATGGAGTTTTACGTCACATTATAAAATGTTTAATTGTAACCCCATTTTAATAACACCATCTGATTAAACGAAAAGACGTCTTGCTGATCGCAATTACAATCTGTCAAACTGCATATTTATTTACAGTTTGGTTTTCTAAAACCATAAGATAAAAAAAGAAAACTCTATTCAGCTTGTCAGGAAACTATAATTATTGTGTATCCTTCTGTCAGTTTCTGCATAAAACTTTTGGTTCTAAAATGGATCTAATTATATCTACATCAACATTTTTATAAACGCTACATTTTTTCTCCATCTCAGTGAAATCTTTGTCGTTAACTAGGAAAAACATATTCTCTCTTTTTAAAAGGCATTAGTCAGGCTTGTTTGCTTTCTTTCCTTCAAGATGTTATGAAATAAAACATTCCTTTCAAAATATAAAAATATTTGCTTATGTCCTTCTCTCTCCTGGCATGGGATTTTGAATAAAACCAACAGTTTTTGGCTGTTTTGGCAACACTGTTTCTAATTGTCTTGGATATCGTGAAATTCTTGCAGTCTGCAGCCATGAAAATTCAAGTCTCTTTTCATATTATATTCTCATGTTCCAGGTCTAGGAATCTTCTATAGATACAAGTAGGAATGAGCTGCTGGACCCCAGGAGACAAAAGATCTGTCAACTGGGATGTATTTTCTCTAAGGCCCCAAACTTCTTCTCAAATTCTCCGTATTTTCCTTTCCCACTTACTTCCCAACTAACAGTAGCTTTTCTTGGGGTCACCCACTGCTATAAGCTCCATGGAAATGTTCCAAATTCTGGATATACATTAACTCAAACATGCATTATTTTCTGTCCTTTCAGGACCCCCTTCAATGAACAAACCAAACCAAATGCACTGCTGTCGAGTCAGACGTGACTTCAATGAAGAACTTGCTCATCTGCTCTGTATATCTGGGCAACGTGTAAATGAGTGACAATGCTTAAGATTTGGCTCATTCTGGGAGCTGTAATTATTGGTTTTAAATAAAATCTAAGTGGGGAGGGCAGTCAATGAATTCATGTAGAAGAGTGCCAGGAATGTTGTTTTTAGGTGTGGTTGTTACAGGTATACGGGATAGTTTAGGACAAGTGACTGAAGTTGATATCTCATTTCCTACCACTTAGGCCAACATCTGTTATGCTCTAATAGACCATTAGACTATTTCAGGACTGTGTAATCAATACCAATTTAGAATCAAACCACGGAAAATTCCTGGAGGGTACAGCTAGATGCTCAGTTTCTTAGGATGCAAGTTACATGAATTTGTGTTTGATGCAAGTTATGTGAATTCAATTCATATGGTCCCAAGTATGCTCCATGCCTTCAAATACATAGAAAAGCTTAACTTATAAATTGGAGTGAAGAATTGTGATTTGTTAAGTATGAGGCAATTCCATGGTCTAAAACCCCTTGCTGTAGAACTGCACAGTTAACAGCATTGATGAGGAATTCAGAGGTCACCTTTTCCAATCTTTTACACTTAATGTAGCAGATATAACTTAAACACAGCACCAAAAACCAAAACACACAAGTCAACAAGAAACCAAATAGACAAGAAACCTAGTTGCAATCGAGTCTGCTCTTAGTCTTCTTGCTCATGGTGACCTCATGTGTATCAGAATAGAAGCGCTCCACAGTGCTTCAGTAGTTGAGAATTTTTAGAAGTTGATCACTAGCCTTTCTTCCAAGGTGCCTCTGGGTAGATTCAAATCAACCTTTCAGTTAGTAGCTGAGCGCTTAACTGTTTTGCCGCCCAGGGACTTCTGGGTCCCTAGCACACAGGCCCTTTATGTGGGGACCCCTGCCCTCCTGGCTGGCCTCCTCTCCTGTCATGCACCTTATGCTTCAGTACCTACTCACCCTTTTCCAAATGTGTCATTCTTATATCTCTGTGCCCTTTGTTGATCACACTATACCCTGACTCCCACCTTTGAAAGCCCACACTTGCTTACACATCTGGAGTTCACTCCTTTAAATACTGCAAATCTTAGCTTTGCAATCCTCTTCAAGGCCACTTCTCTATACTGCCAGCAGATTAATAAACATCTCCTATGCTCCTTGTGCAATTTACTTATGCCTCTTTTAAAGTAGTGATGATAACATGTCATAATAGTTTTATCTCTCCCAATATGACATTATAAGTAAGAGCCATGGTACAATTGCAATGCTCAGCACAGTTCTTGAAACACAAAAGACACTCAATATGTTTTGTGAACTAATTAATTTGAGTGTCTATCCATTTTGGATACAGAGTCCACTTACCTCAATCTATCTCTGTTGACAAAAACTGTTGTTGTTGTGTTCTTTTGAGTTGATTCTGACTCACAGTGATTATAGACAGAAGAGAACTTCCTCAAAGGGTTTCCTAGGGTGTAAATCTTTATGGGAGTAGATCACCAAGTCTCTTCTTCCATGGAAACTATGGTGGGTTCAAACTCCTGGGTGAAAGGTTAGCAGCTTAGTGCCAGACTAAAGCAGTCTGTTCAATGGGTAGGAAGTTCTACTTATAAGCACTTCCCCTATACAAAGTTGAAAACTGCCTATAGGATTCTCTCCATTTGATACTGACTAACTTCCCCTTTGAAGAAGTAGTGGGGTTAGGGGTTAGCAAGCTTTCAGGGAACCTGAAACTTGATGGTTTTCAACCCTGGATGTCCATTAGAATCACTAGGATAATTCTAAAAAAATATTAATCTTTGGACTCTACCACAGAGCAATTAGAGCAAATGGTTTTGGAGTAGAGTCCAGTGAATTTTTCTTCTTGATGAGTACTTAGGCTTGACAATACAGCTCTTCTTCCTATCACTGGACCATGTCAGACTTGCTGAATCAGAATCTACATTTTAAGAAGATACCAATGATTTGTATATATGTCAAAGTTTAATGAACACTGAATATATTCCAGTCTCAAATCTCAAGTTTCCACAATGCCTATCATGAAGCAGATCATACTTCTAACATAGAATATAGTAGAGGAGGTGGGAGAAATTGACCTTAAGCTCACAGACCATTTCAGCATCATCTTAAACTGTCCAACATACTCATTCAATAAAATCTAATGTGAGGTAGGATCTTACGGAGTTACTGCAATGGGTCTACAAATCCACACACAAACCTTATAAATGCATAGATATATTTGACAAATTTATTTTAAGTATACACAGATGCTATTGTGAGTCATGAAATATAAATTAATTTAATAGCATCACTGAATGTGTTGGATGTTATATATACATATATATATATATAAATAAATCAATTAATCTTTAAAATTCAACTATGTCAGGTTGAAGGAATCTGGTGGTGCATATTTAAAATTAGAAATAAATGTAAAAGCTGCAATTAGAATTAAAATTAGAATGTAAAAGAATGTAGAGCTATAATTGTAAGGGCAACCTATCAAAGAGGAGGTAGAAGGTAAGTAGATATTGATAGAAGGCACTGGTATGTGAATAGAAATGACACAAGGTTTCAGTGTCCAACTGGCTCTTGTGGCTATTTTCTCATGTCAAGCAGGTAGCCTATATTTTATTGAAAGATGCTGTGACAATATGAACTATATTGCTAGGGAACTTATTTGTTTTTCTTGGATATAATATAGAAATTATAAAGTAAGTTAAATGGAAAGTACCATTGGATTGACAAAAATGTATACTACAAACACTTTTTAAAGAGTCCATTTCCACTGTGGCAAAATACTGTAAATTCTTTGCAAGGCACAAAGAACAAAGAGGTGTAGAAGACTTATTTATAGTCCTCCACTTTAGCAGTCAGTATGCCTCCCATGCCCCGGGCCCTAGCTGGAGTCTCAAGTTATCATTGGCATTTATCAAGGAGATTCAAAAATGAGTTGCAAATAAACACAATCATGGTCAAATGATGCTGTTGTTGTTGTTGTTGTTTGCCGTCCAGTCGGCCCTGACTCATAGCGACCCCTCCTTGGGTTTCCGAGGCAGTATCACTA